>NC_092346.1:48203061-48803061 GCF_963676685.1 Mytilus edulis | reverse complement strand
CAGGGTAAACAGAATAAAAGTGATATTTTTGCAATATTCGTGCATAAAACATTTTAAAAAACATTGTTATCATTGTTTCAAACTGCAAAGAAAAAAATGTAAAAATTAGAAAACTTTGAAATCTGCTATCCGCTTACAATTGCATTGGGTTACATCTGGTCACCTTATACACACATATATATATATATATATAAACAAGTCTAAATTGAAAACAACGTTCAAACCTATGATTGCGTTGGATAAAAACCGCAATTTTTATACGTGTGCATGTAAAACAATTTCTTGGTAGAGGGGTCTAAATACAGCACAAACAACATTTTCCAAAAGACCAAAAAAGTGAGAAAGAATATTTTAACAAAACGCATTTGACTAGCAGGTCGAACAACTGATGTTCTTAAACTCTGCTGACTGCCATTGGCGATTTCCAAATAAACGGATCACCAGGTGTTACAAAATGGATCTTATTATTAATTTATTATCAAACAGAAAACAACAAACTTGCGGAAAAGATGGTATACCGCAAACATAAGGTGCAAAAATTTGTACACCATATCCGGATTTAGACAATTGATGTCTCTTCAGTGATGTTAGGAATCGAAACGGTATTTGGAAGGCCATAAAACTTACCTCAATTTAGGATAGACTCTTGAATTTTGAAAGAGTCAAAATAGGATGAACGGATCATATAAACCCGAAGGCAAATATAATACAAGCCCAAACGAAAAAATATAAACAAGTCTAAATTGAAAACAACGTTCAAACCTATTTATATATATATATATACTTTGGTAATCTGTGGTCACCTTACACATATATAGACTTTAGTTAAATCTGGTCATCTAACACAGCTATAGTTTGGGGATACCTCTCGTCAAATTATACAGATATATACCTGGGTTATCTCTAATCACCGTACACAGATATACTCATGGTAACATCTGGTCACCTTACACTGATAAAAGACATGGGTTACGTTTGGTCACCTTACACAGATAAACACATGATAACACCTCACAGAGATATAGTCTTGGGTTACCTCTGTTTACTGCACACAGATATAGACATGGGTAACATCTGGTCACCTTACAGTAATATAGACTTGGGTTATCTCTGTAACCTTACACATAGATAGTCCTGGGTTATCTCTGGTCACAAAACACATATATAGTCTTGCTTTACCTCTGGTCACCTTACAAATATATATAGTCTTGGGTTACCTCTTGTCACCGTACACATATATAGACTTGGGTTATCTCTTGTCACCATACACATATATCAGTCTTAGATGACCTGTGGTCATCTTACACATATATAGACTTGGGTTACCTCTGGTTACAGATATAAGTCTTGAGTGACCTTTGCTCACCGTACACATATATCAGTCTTTGGTGACCTTTGGTGACCTGTGGTCACCTAACACAAATATAGTCTTGGGTTACCTCTGGTCAGCGTACCAAGATGACCAGAGGTCACTCAGTTTATATATGTGTAAGGTACATATGAACGGTGACTAGACGTTACCTAGTATTTATCTGTGTCTGTATCGAGATCTATGTAAGGTGACCATAGGTAACCCCATTCTATATCAGTGTAAGGTGACCAGATGTAACCAGTCTATATACATGTAAGGTTGCGATAGGTAACTTATGTCAATATCTCTGTAATGTGACCGGATACACCTCAAGTCTATATCTAGAAATGTGTAAGGTGGCCAGAGGTAACCAAGGGTGTGTTTGGATATACACCTGAGGCGGCCTATGGCCTTTATGGGTGTGTTTGGATATACACCTGAGGCGGCCTATGGTTACCAATAAGTACCTTTAGTTTGATATTTTATACACAAAATATCAAACCATAGGTACCTATGGGTAACCATAGGCCGCCTCAGGTGTATATCCAAACACACCCTGTGTATAAAATATCCAACTATAGGTACCTATGGGTAACCATAGGCCGCCTCAGGCGTATATCCAAACACACCCCAAGTCTATATATATGTAAGGTGACCAGAGGTAACCACAGTCTATATCTATGAACGATATTTAAATCTGTGGGTGTGTTTGGATATACGCCTGAGGCGGCCTATGGTTACCCATTGGTACCTATGGTTTGATATTTTATACACAAAATATCAAACCATAGGTATATATGGGTAACCATAGGCCGCCTCAGGTTTATATCCAAACACACCCTGTGTAAGGTGACCAGAGGTCACCCAAGTCTAAATAAGTGTAAGGTGACCAGAAGTAATCCTTCTATATATATGTTAGATGACCATTGGTCACCCAAATCTATATACAAATAAGGAGACCACAAGTAATCAAGGTCTATATCGGTGTAATGTGACCAGATTGAATCCAAGTCTATACTTGTGTCTTTATCTAGATACGTGTTAGGTGACAAGAGGTAACCAGATCTTTATATGTGTATGTTGACCAGAGGTAACCAAGTCTATATATGTGTAAGGTGACCAGAGGTTACCACAGTCTATTTCTATGAACCGTGACCAGAGGTTAACCTAGTATATATCTGATTCTTTAACTAGATCTGTGTAAGGTGACCAGAGGTGACCAAAGTCTATACTTGTGTTAGTTGACCAGAGGTAACCCAAGTCTATACTTGTGTAAGGTTACCTGATGTAACCATAGTCGATATACATGTAAGGTGACCAGGGCTAACTAAGTATATATATGTTAAAGGTGATCAGAGGTAACCCTTGTATATATCTGATTCTATATCTAGATCTGTGTAAGGTGACCAGAGTTAATCCAAGTCTATACTTGTGTTAGGTGTAAATATAGTCTAATCTGTGTAAGGTGACCAGAGGTACCCAGTCTATATATATATGTTAGGTGACCAGAGGTAACCCCAGTTTATATCCATAAACGGTGACCAGAGGTAACCCTAGTGTATATCTGTGTCTATATCTAGATCTGTGTAAGGTGATCATAGGCAACCCCATTCTATATCAGTGGGTGTGTTTGGATATACGCCTGAGGCGGCCTATGGTTACCCATAGGTACCTATGGTTTGATATTTTATACACAAAATATCAAACCATAGGTACCTATGGGTAACCATAGGCCGCCTCAGGTTTATATCCAAACACACCCAGTGTAAGGTTACCAGATGTAACCCGTCTATATATGTGTTAGGTGACCAGAGGTCAACCAAGTCGATATACATGAAAGGTTACCACATGGAAAGTAATGTCTATATCTGGGTAATGTGGCCAGATACACCACAAGTCTATATCTAAAACTGTGTAAGGTGACCAAAGACAACCCCCCAGTCTATTTCTGTTTCAGTGAGAGACCAATAGATTTTTAGGTGGCGGTAGGTTCGGATGAAATTTGAAAAAAGTCGGGACATGATTTTTGAGTTAAAAAAAGGCAGGATGAGCAACTAAGTAAAAAAGGTTTAACTTATTAAAAAGGCAGGACCATTATAGTTTAAATAAAAAAGGCAGGACAAGAAGAAAAGAAGATAGCAACTAAACAAATGCAGGACAAAATGTTTCATCCTAGCACACCCAAACCCACCCCACGGCCCCACCGCCCTGAAAATCAAATGGTAGCTTCCCAAGGTGACAAAAGGAAACCCAAGTTTATATCTGTGTAAGGTGACCACAGGTAACCTAAGTATATATCTGTATTGAGTAACCAGGGTTTATCTTATTTTATATATGTATCACTTAACCAGATTTTGATAAGATGTTTTGATATAAGACCAGACATAACAATATATCGTCTGTTTCTGTGTCAGATGCCCAGATGTTGCCAGTCCCCCCTTTATTGTTAAGTTAAATGGTTGTTTTAAAATAATTTGCTGTTTATATGATGAAATTAAAGAATATAAATATATAGCTGTGTAAGGTGGCCAGAGGTAACCATAGTCTGTATGTGTTAGTTGACGCTTTGTAATCAATACTTTGAAACATCATTTGGTTATACCTTTCTCGTATGATAAAATGGTTATCGTTTAAAGGGATATACAGACATTGACGGGTTATCTGTTATCTCCAAACACCGATTATTTTTTACATTGCCCTTGCTAATACACCGATATTGACATCGGTTACCTCTGGTCACCTTACGGCAGAATTCTATTTTTAGAACCTTAATATTACTACGCAAATAGCACTTTTTCAGAGGTGACCTGTGGGCACCTTTCAGCGTAACTATTATACACGTGTATAACTATTGGAAATCTATGGACGATGCTCTTTCCATAAATATACTTAACGATTGAATGCTTCTATTTGTAAATGCATTGGATTGTAAAATGCGTATATTTTGTATGAAGCACGCTTCCTTCTATAAAAATGTGCGCACGGTCAACGCTTTTACAACTCTATAGAACTACTAAAAAAAGCATTCAATACTTCTTATAACATTTTTTTTGCTCGGATCATGAAAGTACAATTTCTATCAGGTTCTTTCTTTTATTTATCTGTGCACTTTATTGTGGAAGCCAATAGCCTACATATACATTCATGTGGAAGGTCATGACATCATGAATGTTACATTTCATTTTGAAATGAAGGTTAATTTCAGAATAATTATAAAAAAAGAAGATTTTGGTGTAATTTCCAATGAGACAACTCTTCACAAGAGACCAAATGACACAGAAATTAACAACTATAGGTCACCGTACGGCCTTCAACCATGAGCAAGCCCATACCGCATAGCCTGTCAGCTATAAAAACACGAGATTGCTGTTTGCTGATCAAATTAACGTATTGTAATGAAATACTAGAACACACCCGCGACTTCGCGGGCATTCTATCACATGAATAATTTTAGCGCATATCTGTGTATTATGAACATTCATATTACTATAAATATAAAGTGTATTTGCTTTTTACTTTCAATTCTCAGTTTACTAATCGATCTACGGCGGTCATTGATACATTTCACAGACCCTGTCTATTTAATTAACTCTGTGACCGCCGTGGAAATGATATCAGATAGAAAATACACTTTATTCGTAGTATATACATGTATGTTCAAAGTATACTCCCTGGAGGTAACCGTAGCCAGTGCCTATTCCATAACGGTCAACCATCTCGTGATGGCGTCCGTAAAACTTACGAAGAGATGACCTCAACTTCACCACTTGGAACCCTTGATTTAATAGTTTCCTTGTTAGCAGCAACCCTCTATCAAGAAAATCATGATAGGAAACACCAGCCCTGGACTAGCGTATCAACTGGGAGGTATATACTCCGTACGCAGGTGCTGCTGGAATGTTGCTACATAGAAATGGAAAGTTCACAATTTGAAAGTTGAAATCATCTCTTTTATCGTAAAGTTTTGTTTTCAACCGACACTCATTGTTAATTTCTAGATGTAAGTCAAGATATGAGGCAGACTTTACTGTATCTGTTGTATCCTTTATCTCAAGTTCAATGGGATAGATGCGTCCAACATAGCCACCAAATTTTGAATTGTTTAGTGAGAGAACATCATCTATATAGCGGAAAGTAAAGTTGAAGGATACAGCTAACTTCTTTTCTTTCTTCTTAATGTGCGGCTGCATGACTATAAGGCGATGTGTGACATCTTTAAATGACCTTTGTGTAACCTTAACCTTCTACATCATGGTCAAATAATAACCTCTTAATAGAGTAATATATAGAGACGTTATGTTTTAGTCATCTAAATAAGTGTTCTCTAGTTGTAGTAAATATTTATCACTTCCTGAAAGTTGACGTTTACGGATTAATAACTCCTACAAGGGTTATCATAGAACCGGGCCCAAATAAAGATTGTAAAGCTTAAAAAGAAAGGTCTCCTCAATTTTCCTTTATATGCAATTGTTTGAGATTTTTGCAAATAACTCGAGTTTCCCACCTATTTTGGGGAAAATAAGGATCTCAGAATTTACTGTTTGTCACTTGCTTAACCACAATATTTTCAATATTTTCTCAGAATCTTTTATAAAGAAAATACCATACCCCTGTCCCCCCTTAAAGTAAGATGGTCGGTCTTTTAATACATTGTTACTTGGATGGTGAATTGTCTCAATGGCACTCATACCACATCTTCTTTTTATGAAAAAAGGTCAAGGATTAATGACACATGTCAGACTGATGTGAACTAGTGGAGCATCTGTATACCAAATATTAAAGACCATGCCTCATACTTCACGAGATATGGACCTTAGCAATAAAATTAGATGCAACAGTTATACCACCATCGTCAGTAAAACAGTCCTATGTATTGCAGGCGAGACATAAACCATTGTACTATCAACTGAATGGGGACTTTAGTTTAATTCAGTATTAATACCCTGTCAAGTGAAAGAAATACATACATATTAAATAAAATTACACAAATAATATCTTTATTATCGTGGTCTCAAAACAATAAAATAAATGACAATTTCTCCTTGCACTAAGTTATTTGAAAGACGTCGTGCAAATTGCCACCAAATGAGTTATTTTGCCTACGCGCTCATTCCCACACAGTTATTTTGCATACGCGCAGTTGCCCGCGGGAAATATGGGGTTATTTTGACAACGTGCATATTCCCTAACAGTTATTCTGCCTATGCGCAGTTACCCGCGGGAAAGAGGGGTTATTTGTGAAGGTTATTTTATTATAGTGGTTACTATAGTAAAGTATAATAATACGTATTATTACATATCAGTGTAAACATTTTTTTTTCCAAACAGTATGTTACCGGCCCCTGTGATCCAGACATGTATATATGGCGGCACAGGCACTTGTCTCAGAAAACGAATCCTATATTATGTAGGGTTATTGTATGAATATTGGGGAATTGTCCGGAGTAGAATTTAATATTATTGCACAAGCTTGTGAGTGTACAAGGGACAATATTCCCCAATAATCATGCAATAACCCTCATATTTTTTAGCAATATAATATTTGAAAGTGAAAATTGGTTTAAACTAAGATTCTGTCGTTGATGAAGTCATTTTTGAAGATTTATTGCACTAGTGCAATATTGGAATTTATTGCACGCTAACTTTTGGTTATTTTCTGTGGGAAATATATTGCTATGCAATAAAAAAAGATATACGTACGCCAATTTAGTTGATTATATTAGGAATCACTGAAAACTGAAGCATGACTGGAGTGGGTCCCTCCATGGGCGGATCTAGTTATTTTTAAAAGGGGGTTAACAACCCAGAGTAAAATGGGGGGGGGGGGGAGGTTCCAAACATAATGTCTTAATACAAATGCATTGATCGTACACAAAAGGGGGTTCCAACCCCTGGAACCCTAACCTATTCCGCCACTTCCCATTTAGGTCAGTCAGTGGGCCCCCTCTTATAAAAAGTTCGGGATCCGCCACTTCCTCTCTTAGGTCAGTCAGTGGGCCCCATCTTATAAAAAGTTCGGGATCCGCCACTGCTCTGACTTTTACCTTATATTTTAAGCATTAATTTGGTGTTATTTGGGTCTCAAATCGTAAGAAAAGAAATCTACAGTCTCGACTCTGCTTAAATTTTGTTTCTGACCTTATATAAGCTATTTGAAGATTTCTAAGAAATGAAAAGTGGGTGTTATGGGGCAAAATATTTTACCCTGTATCTAAGGAAAAAAAGGAGTCCGAACATTTGACCAAATCACAAAAACCTCACCTAAGTACATCCTTAAGGTATACAGATTTTTTTCTGAGACAAGTGCCGGTATGTGTACATTGTATGGCATGGGAACAGTTTAACAGTCAATATATATATTCCTGGTATGGCGGACCAAAACAGCTTATTTTCAATACGAAGTTAACAATACGTCATGTCAGTATTTATAGTAAAAAAATATGGAAAATAAGGGTTGTTATTGGCTTTGAACTAGCTGTCAGTAACTGCGAGTACTCTCAGATCGGTACTAATAGTCTTTTTGTTGTTGGGATGTATAAGTGCTGAGCCACTCTGTTTTTGTTAGATGTACTTCTATCCATCTGATGTGTTAAGCCTTTTTCAACTGATTTTTATAGTTCGTTCCTATATGTTGTACTGTTACACCACTGTCCAAGGTTAGGGGGGGTTGGGATCCCGCTAACATGTTTAACCCCGCCACATAATGTATGTATGTGCCTGTCCTAAGTCAGGAGCCTGTAATTCAGTGGTTGTCGTTTGTTGTTGTGTTACATATTTATGTTTTGTTCATTGTGTTACATTTGTCATTTAGGGCCTTTTATAGCTGACTATGCGGTATTGGTTTTGTACCGTACGCGTACGGTGACCTATAATTGGTAATTTCTGTGTCATGTTCTTTCGTTCTTATGTTGTACTGTTTCACCACTGTGCCAGGTTAGGGGGAGGGTTGGGATCCCGCTAACATGTTTAACCCCGCCACATTATGTATGTATGTGCCTGTCCCAAGTCAGGAGCCTGTAATTCAGTGGTTGTCGTTTGTTGCTGTGTTACATGTATTTGTTTTTCGTTCATTTATTTGTACAT
Organism: Mytilus edulis; assembly: GCF_963676685.1. Lineage (NCBI taxonomy): Eukaryota > Metazoa > Mollusca > Bivalvia > Mytilida > Mytilidae > Mytilus > Mytilus edulis. The sequence goes on along the minus strand of NC_092346.1, from coordinate 48,794,627 downwards.
TAATTTGGCCGTTAGTTTTCTCGTTTGAATTGTTTTACATTTGTTATTTCGGGGCCTTTTATAGCTGACTATGCGGTATGGGCTTTGCTCATTGTTGAAGGCCGTACGGTTACCTATAGTTGTTAATTTCTGTGTCATTTGGTCTCTTGTTTAGAGTTGTCTCATTGGCAATTACACCAAATCTTCTTTTTTATATATATCATAGAGGGAAATTTTTGTTTACTTAATCTGAGAATGGAAATTGGGAATGTGTCAAAGAGACAACAACCTGACTAAAGAACAGAAAACAGCCAAAACACTGATAAAATTTGTCGTCTTTGTACTGTGTATTGCACATACAAAAACATTGCGGTATGGGCTTTGATCATTGTTAAAGGTCGTACGGTGACCTATTATAGTTGTTAATTTCTGTGTCATTTGGTCTCTTGTGAAGAGTTGTCTCATTGGCAATTACACCACATCTTCTTTTTTATATTAACCGAACAATAATTAATCTGCCCCGTCATTTTTTTAGTACTGCACGAGATTTTTTTTCTCACTGAAAACTTCAAAGTAACAATAGTCACAAGAACAGTCATTGGAACTTTATATAGGGGGGAGGGGGTCTATATAGTTCAAATGAATTTGTGGTGTCTCAGAGTTAAAACATCAAAGGATCTTATTTTGCCGCAACTGTGAATTAAAAAAATTAGAACTCGACTGGCTCTCTTCAACGTAAATTTCGTGACACCCTATGTTAATTTATAGTCAAACCTGATTATTTTTTAAAGCGACCATTATACTTTCACAGCTGGGGAAAAAGGGTTGGGTTTTTTATGCACCAAAAACTTAATTCCCCTAACGTGTGTATACTACGACAGACACGTGTAAAAGCCTTTTTATAGAAGTTTTTTTACAACAATAACTTAAAGATTGATTGATTGATTGATTGTTGTTTGTTTAACGCCACATGAGCACAACAAGGCTATATCGCGGCGAGATTTCATTTAATAAATTGTTTCTTATCTTACCTCCATTTGCTTGAAATAAAATGCCCAAATGTGATGGCGACCTGGTCCTTCCAAAATCAAAATGAAAATGAACAGGTTAAAATCGTGCCATATTTATCTCGATTTAGCTGAAAACTTTCCCGTTGCTCGCCTTAATTTAAAACAATTTGTTGCTTTATAAAACAATATATCGAAGAAAAAAAGGCAATTTATTATTATTGCATGATATTTTTATTGACTTATGAATTAATCTTAAAATGTTTTCTCGTTTTGATAATTTGTCGCGTTATTTAAAACGATTTATTTTTATGGCGATAAAAAACAAATCGGCTAAATGCCTTGTTAGGCATTTTGTCGAAAAAAATAAATCGCAGTAATAAGAAAAAAAAGGCAATTTATTATTATTGCATGATATTTTTATTGACTTATAAATTAATCGTAATTTTTTTTCTCGTTTTGATAATATGTCGCGTTATTTAAAACGATTTATTTTTAAGGCGATAAAAAACAAATCGGCTTAATGCCTTGTTAGGCATTTTGTCGAAAAAAATAAATCGCAGTAATGAGAAATAAAGCAGTTTCCCGCTAAAAGTTATATCGCCTTCATGGATTATAAGTATTAAAACGAGGGTAATATACGATTTAATAATCTGAGATCTCGATATAATAATCCGAGACCTCGTTTTAATAATTCGAGATCTCGATATAATAAATCGAGATAACAATATAATAAATCGAGATAATGATATAATAAATCGAGATAACGATTTAATAATCCGAGATCTCGATATAACAATTTCGTTTTATCGAGATAACGATATAATTTTTATCGAGATCTCGGTAAAACGGTAATGTTTTATCGTGATCTCGAATTAAAAAAAAAATATTTTCTAATGTTTTGTGTGTCCCCTTTTGGCTTCCGTAGTTTTCCTCTTATATTCGATTGATTTCCCCCAATTTTTTTGTGTTACCCAGATTTAATCCCCGTAGAAAACTGATATAATCACTGCTTTACTGTCTCCATCAGTTGAGGTAATTTTTTCTTGTTGAGGGAATTTTGTGAGTTAGTGGGAACAAAACGACTATAATATTTGGATGTAAAATAAAAAGTAATTGAGCTAAACTGTACAAAGAAATTGCGAACACAATGAATTGGTTCAAGATTTTTAGTTATGTAAAAATGATTATTGTTTAGAACATGCACCGTAATAGTAGCTTTTAATTCATGGTGCCAAAAAAATAAAAAAAACACAAACGCATTACATATATAATTGCTGGAATGAACTTTTTTTAGAAGGAAAAAAAATCTCTAGTCCGTACCTGAATTAAAGTACATTCGCCTTATTCATATCCTGGATTTTTAGCATTCGTATTGTCATTTGATGAAGTCATGATGATTATAAGGTGCACTGTGTCTCTTTTTTATTTTTGAACCCGTCTTGGATTTTTAACTTAGTACAAATGTCTCGTTGCATGTAAATGAGAGAGGATGTGGAATTTTTGCAGAGAGAATCCGTCAACATCTTTCAATGTGCTTTGTCAAATTGTTTTCATGAAAACATTTATGTTAACCTAACATCGTATATGTTATGTTTTACAGTTTTGTTTTAGATATATGCTAATGGAATCACTTAGAAGTTTCAACGTGTAAAACTATCAGATCATTCTATTTGATGTCTGAGGGTTTTAGTTGTTCCCTTAATGGATCGGTGGTGTTTTTTTCTCTCGAGAAAAACAGCTAGTTATTAAGCAGTATCAGTTGCAATGGCATGACTATATCCCTTATTTTGAATATAATCGTTTTTATATTTTATATCATTTAGGATGAGCGAAATAGGTGAATGTGTTCGTTGGTGTAATGGCATTGTACTTATTGTATTGTGGAAGGTTATCGTTCTGACCCGTCACGACCAAGGTGGGAAACTGGATGGCTAAATGCTCACATACCTTTATAAAAACAATATTGTGTCAAATTTCGTCCTTTAAGGTATTGAACCGCTGATTTGGGACAGGTAAAAAAACCAAACATACACAAATAGATTATATTTTGAACAAAATAGTTACTACGTATGGCTGTATCTTTGTCAATAGGTAAAATATTTGGTTGATTGTGGTATCAAACAAAAGCTTAGGGATTTGAGATCACTGAAGAATAAAAAGGTGTATAACATTATAAAAGGAGGGCACGTTTGGTATGCATGTTGTTCAGATCAGAAGTACCTGTTTTGTACTATTACACTTCCGCGAACCAGTACGCTAAAATATGCAAGTAAAAGGAGAATGCATTTTTAAGCGCAAGTCATGTTATTTAAAAGGTATAGTATTGACCTGAATTTAATATAGAAAGTAATGGGGCTACTATACATTAGTGGTATTTAGCCTTAAACCGTAACCCATGGTGTTGGATTTAATATAGGAGGAAGAAAATAACATACATATATGATATAGGATTCAACAAACCATTACATTTTATGGGCGCAGCCATGGTATTCAGAATTAAGAGTATAGCTAATCCTGATTGGTTGATATGTGCGCCGGTTATGTTTTGTTATTAGAGACTTCGTGCATTCTGCATTATACCAAAGGCCAAATAAATTATTTTCCTTAGTCCTAACGGAACTGAGATGTCTTTTAAACGCTAGAGCATGTACATCTCGGAAATACTAATAAACACAAATCAAAATTTCCTTTCAATATTTTAATGCATGTCAATTTCATATTATTCAGTAATTAAATATACAACATTGCTGAAAATTGTGTGCTCATTTGTGTTTTTATTTTTATAGAAAATTTAAATATACTTGTATAGAAATATCATAAAAAATATGGTGCAAACTGAATAGTTCTGATATTGTGCAATTTGTTTTTGTTATTGGATGATAGACAAGAAACTTTCAAGAGACAATAATATAGAAAAGAAGATGTGGTATGATTTTTAATGAGACAACTCTCCACAAGAGACCAAAATTACACTGAAATTAACAACTATAGGTCACCGTACGACTTTCAACAAAAAGCAAAGCCCATACAGCATAGTCAGTTTTAAAAGGCCCCGAAAAGACAATGTGAACAAAATTCAAACGATAAAACAAACGGCCTAATTTATGTGCAAACAAAATGAACAAAAACAAATATGTAACACATAAACAAACGACAACCACTGAATTAAGAGACAATTTATTACAACTAGTCACACGTATGGTGCTACAAGAGGATAAAAATTATACTCAGAAGTATTTAGAAGACGTGTTACATCCAAAATTAAATTATTCGGTCACAAAGCTCATAACATATATTGTTGAATATACATCCCGGGCTTTATTGTTGTAATGTTTAAAAAATCTGAAAAAGAATGAATAAAAATACGACTAGATATTCTCATTTTTTCATTACTTTTACAGAAAGAGTGACAATTTGAAGACCCATTTCAAGACTCATTTGACATGATGTCTCCCCTTCAAGAATACAAAATGACCAATTAAGTGGGAAGTATAGGACAGAAGAAATGCTAAAACTATTTTTTGCAAAATAAATACAAGAATAAGATTGATTCTATAACTGACCAAATAAACTAACAACGGGACGCATATAATAGGAAACTTCAAACATCCTAAAACTTTGCCGCAAAAAGGAGGTTGTATTCTTAAGGGTCCTTGTTTTCCTGTCTGAATTGTCTGGATAATCCGTTCAATATTTTGCAATCAAATTATGTCGTTAGTTTTCACGATTGAATTGTTTTACTTTACATATATACTGAAATATAATAGAATATGTCATTGAAATCTCTTCATAATGTATCTCCGTTTAATATATATGTATTATTAGAACCATCGATAGACTGTCCTAAGATAGCCTTGTTTTCCCTTCTTAGACATGTCTTAGACACGTCCTAAGACCATTCTTTATAGTATCATAGGATACCTTCATTGACACGGCCCCTGGGTTTACATTCACCTTGAAAAACAATGCAATGAGGGAAAAAAATATCGTTTGAAACATACCAATTGTTTACAAAAAATAGGATCTTATGAAGAAACAACAAGGGATAATTTATGAATGCATAGATTCTCAGGAATACTCATTTTGCCTACATTGCATTTTTGTTTTCGTATACCATACTTCTTCATTCCAATTTCTTAATACATGTCTAAACATTATTTTATATTGCAATTGGTTTAATAAAATACATTTATATTAAATATAATGTATATCAATTTTAAAAGAAATATATTTTGTGAATACATGTATCAATGATTACTTATTTCCTATCACGAATGTAGAATTACGCTATCTGATAAAAAGTCAAAAAAAATTTACCATTCTAAATTTTGTTAACCTTTTAAGGGGAAACCAATAACTATATTTTGAAAAAGAAATCATGATAAAGGTTAATGTTTCAAATAATTCACGTCATATTGAAAAAAAAACTTTTTGTTTTATATGTATTTATCCAAAATAATTTATATCGATCGGGTATTGTGTCGCTTTTCTTGCCTTCTTCAACAGTAATCAATGTTGTTCCTTTTTTTTTAAAACACCTATTATACAGGAATATCAACAGTTAAAGAAAAAAAAGGATAGAGAAAAGAGAGAGATTTATCCCTTAAAAACTTTTTAAGGAAAACAAAGTTATGATTAGAACCAACTGTTTTTCATCATATTGGTTCTAAATATATCATTTTTAATATTTCAAAATTCGATTCATGTCTGTCGAAAATGCACAAACCATTAAATTACACACAAAGGAAGGTCTATTTGGTAAATATAAATTTTCAACTAGTTTAAGTCTATATTTATTCTCCGAAGATGATCTCAAGGTACTTTTCTATCCCAAATTCATGTATTTAGTTTTGATGTTATATTTGTTATTCTCACCGGATCTTATATAATGTTTAGTTCGTTTCTGTTTGTGTTACATTTTAATGTTGTGTTTCTGTTGTGTCGATGTTTTCCTCTTATATTTGATGCGTTTCCCTCAGTTTTAGTTTGTAACCCGGATTTGTTTTTTCTATCGATTAATGATTTCGAACAACGGTTTACTATAGTTGCCTTTATTTATGACATATCTTAGTCCTAAGAAACATTGGATGACATGGCCCCTGTATTCTAATTGATTTTAGGCCTTATTTTAATTTAGACTATTCTTTATTTGTTTTGCTTATAATTCTCATTCTCTATATTTTAACACCTCATTGTTCTTTATTCTTTATTGTTGGTCCATTTTTACAATACTTATAACTTGGTCGTTATTCTTTATTTTGTATATCCCGAATTAATGCAATTTTTGTTTTCTCTTTCGAAAGCATCGCCTTGATGAACTTAATATAACATTCAATCTATTTAAGCGTGGATCAGTTTGGAAAAATAAACTGATACAGTTACTGAATTAAAATTATATAAATGTCTAAGAATATAACTTAAACACACTAATTAATACATTAAAAAGTTCTATTAGATTTTAAATAGAAATCCGCAATATGTGTGCATCTGTCAAGGTGAAATCGGATGCATGACAAAAAATATTTTTTAGCTTAATCTATACAAGATTTGAGGAAAAGTGTAACACATTGATTGATGTTGCATAAAATATGTTTGTAACTGCAACTATATAAAGTTTGAATAAAAGTTTAACACGTTTGTAAATGTTCAATTAATTGTATGAATTTCTATAAATTAATTTGTATAATTTCAAGATAATTATGGTTTTGATTTGCTTTTAAATCTTTTTTCGTCTCTCATTGAGTCCATCAGGTTCAAGAGTTCGTAACTGGTGCATCCAAAATATCTCTCTCTTTTGTTTTCCTTGTGTATCCCAATTTTGATTTTTCTCAATGATTTGAAATGTGACGTTTTCAAAATCATGTCCTGCTCTTAAAGGCAGTTTCCTTTTTTTTGTATAAAATGACCGATGTTTTTTATTCGGATGTTAAATGGTGTTTCTGTTTCACCAACATTTGTAATTTGCAAGTTCCACACGTTAGAACATAATTGCAACTTTGCGTTTTGCAATTTGATGTTATAAATATGTTGTATTTTGTTCTTTGTGACTGAGCTGACGAATTGGGTTTCGATGTTTGCAACTTTGCAGCACTTACAATTGCCTCTTCCGCATGGTTTATAACCTGCGATTGTGATATCTTCTGTTTAGATACTTTGGATGTTACTAGAATATCTTTGAGTCTGCGGTAAGCCATGATGGGAGGATCATAATCAATAAGACGCCAGCGTTTGTGGACAATGGATGAAAGATTTGTAAGGTAAGGATGAAAGCTAACAATAAACGGGATTTTATTTGTCTGGGCCGTCTTTTCTTTGTATTCAAGTAGGTTTGTTCGGTCTTTTTCTTTTGCTTTACCGAAAGCTTGTGAAATATTTTTGTTCTTATTACCTCTTTATTCAAGTTGCTGTCTAAGTTGCCCCAAACGATGGTTTAATTTTGATTCCGATGAACACATCCGTTTTAACCTGATGGCTTGGCTGTACGGAACGCTCCGGGAGCAGTGTTTCGGGCGACAACTCTTCGGAGAGAGAAATTGGTGTTTATCGTTTTTTTTGGTGTGAAGGTCGGTTGTCATGACTCGTTTTCTAAAGTTATCATATTTTACATCAGTAACATCCTTATTCATTGGAGGTGGCAGTCTAAATAGGCATGTGATATCAATACTAGTACACATAAATGAAATTTGTATGTTCATGAAACATATTTTATCACAAATTACCCTTAAACAACACAAAAAGGATATTTTTTTGTGTTTAACTGTTTCATCTTCTCATTTTCTTTGTAGAGAAATGTTAAACAAATGACATTGGTGGATTTTCTACAAATGTGATGAATTTTTATTGTAATTTCATCATTTTGGGATTTACTACAGAAATATCTAATCTATGTTAATAAAAAGTAAATATTATAAGGAACAGTACATACATTGATTTGTATTCTTTGAGGTCGTTCTTCCCCCAGGATTTTAACTGATTTATAATTGTACAACGCATATGTAAATATAAATCTAGGATGCTATAATATTTGTATATGTAAATTATTTAAGCTGTAGATGTAATACCACAAAATCATGGTACGTCACATCCGGTAATATACGAAAGTAGGTCTATACAAATTTTTCCCTATAATTTGACAGTTGTAGAAAATTAACCCTGCATTTCAATGCACTTAAATTTTTCTGAGTCATAGAAATGTATGTTGGGTGTTTGAAAGCATCATTTTTGTTTTATTTGATGGTCTAATAAAATATTTTGGAAAGTTAAGGTTGCATAGTTACCAAAGATGGTAACTAGTAAATAGCAGCATACAAACTTGGGTTGTTTACTTCCGGTGATGATTACTTTCTTATATGCAATGAATTGTAGCGTGAAATTTTCAATGTAGCACTGGAAAGGATTAAACTGTATTCATGCAAAGAATTTCTTTAGTTGAAACAAAGGTAAATATTGTACATTTAACAAAAAAATCAAATTAACAAAGACTTATACGGAAAAATCAATAATAGTGGTATATATTACACCTGTATTGATTTTGAATAAAAGGTAATTATTATTTTTTCATTTAAAATATCACATTCCATACAGATAATTATACTGTTTGATCAGTATTTGAAATCAACTAAAATGAACCGTTAAAACTTCCCGTTTCGGTGTTTGATAAATAGCCAAAAACAGTTTACGTGCCTTTCTTGATATATCAGTTCTTCCACGTACGAGAAAACAACGTTCGGAATGAAGTTAGGTAAATGTTTTTGATATATTGTAGACATCATTTCCATAGGTCTCTCCTTCTGTGTCATCGATTATTTTGGATTTGTTTTTGTAATGTATACATGTTTTTTTTTAAAAACTGTATTACGTGTGTTTATCAACAATACAGAGAAGAGACAATTTCATAGGTGCACACGCACCTATAATATATTGGCATTTTATGTGACTGTCATACAAATGAGAGTATAAGCAAGATATAAATTCAAGTTGACGTCCATTATCATTAAACTAGTATGCATATTTGTTTAGGTGCTAGCTGAAGGATTCCTCCGGGTACGAGAGATTATCGCTACATTGAAGACATATGATGGCTTTCTGTTGTTGAATGCTATATGGTCGGGTTGTTGTCTCTTTGACACATTCCCCATTTCCATTCTCAATTTCATTAATCCATCATTTTCTACATAAGAAAACGCCTGTACCTAGGAATATGACAGTTGATATCCATTCGTTTGTAGTGTTTGAGCTTTTGATTTTGCCGTTAGGCTAGGAACTCACCGTTTAGAATTTTCGCGGAGTTCTTTCTACAATATTTTCAAGGTTAAATATTAAAATACCCAACATATATATCATCATTTGTTTTATATAATTGATTTTTATTTTGTTATGTTTTAAAAATAAATACATTACAACCAAATGAAATCAACAAATAAGTAGTGTCCACCATGTTTTATTTTCGATGCTGTTCAAACAAATAATCATAATTTTTAAAAGATGTTTTAGAACCTTTGAAGAATATAAAATAAGCTTAGTAAGAATCACCTGATAATCCAAAATTCAAACGCTATTGAAATCAGATTCGTCTTGCTTACTTACTTCGTATCTCTTTAGTAAGAAAATGTGGCTGCTATTATGTTAGATAAATCTATTCGTCAGATTCAGTTAGTCTATAGTTCTAAACAAGTTTTAAGTTTATATTTAGAAAATAGACTTTCATTTGTGTGTTATGTAATTCCTTTTGCTTTTTCGACAGGAAATGAATTGTGAAGTTTTTCAAATTATATGATTAGAACCAATATAATAAAACAATTTTTTTCCTTCGATAGTTTTAAGTCTTTTCTCTTGGTTTTATTTCTTGAATGGTAGATATTCCATTATTATACTTTGTTTTAAGGGGAAAAAAAAACATTATTAAGAATTTTCGATGGAAACAAGAAAGGCGACACAATACTCGATGCCAAATATTTTGGAAAAACACGTTTAACACTAAAAGGTTCCCTTTCTCATATGTCATGATACGGAAGGGTATAAACGTTAATCATTTTTTTTTCTTTTTTCCTCTGTTTGCGAAATAACTCAATTATTTTGATTTCAATTATTCATTAATATTTTTGTATATGTTATAATCAAAAACTATATTGGGTTTATATGTTACGTTATGTTACACTTATGCATTTGATTAAAGTGATATAGATTTTAACTGGTAAAAAGGGATAGAGGCCTTCACCTAGAGCACTTCGATCAAAAATAATTGCAGTATTTGTCTAATTAGAATCGAAATAATTCATGGTGGCTTGAATATATCGTGATTTTACCACGGGTTGGCCCTTTATGACAAATATTTTACCCTGAGCGATTAATATATCGTGATTTTACTACGGGTTGTCCCTTTATGCCGATATTTTACCCCTCGCTATCGCTCAGGGTAAAATATTTGTCATAAAGGGCCAACCCGTGGTAAAATCACGATATATTCAAGCCCCATGAATTATTTCTTAATTCAACTCTTTTATTCCATTTATCACTTTTAAGAAAAGAAACCTGTAGACAATGCCACTACTACAAAAAGTAAAAGATCAACAAAAACACAATAAAAAAAACAAGATAGAAAACCAAAGACTGAGCAATTTGAAAACCACCAAAATCGTATAAAATGTATATTTATTTCTTAATGCTACCATTTCCAGCACAACATGATGACCTGTTAATTATAGCTGTTCCATAGGGAACAAGTCATACCGTTAGAAATTCGACAATGCGAAGACATGTGACAGCTGAAACAATATATTATGGTCATTCGTTGTCACCTATTTGCTATGACGAAACGTTATGTTATTAGGAAACGCAGTTATCTACTTTTTGAAGCATGAAAAATCAAACAAAAAAGCGCGAGATAATTATCGGAGTAACGACTCAATATAGAAATTAACAATAAGAAAGGAACAACTATTAAAATCAGGGTAGCAGTCGATATCAACTCCAAATATTGGGAGTATTAATAACCTTCAACAGCCTGTGTTGAGTTCAATATCGTAGCAGCTACGTAGCGGCTACCTAGCTTCTATCAATATTTATGTAGCAACTAGTCTATAGCTACATGTTCAATAGTCAAAATCTACGTATCACTACGTAGCTGCTACGGTATTGAACTCAACCCAGCTCATGATTTATCAAAAGAAACCTCCATCAGTTCGAAACATATCAAAAGGAGTTTTTAGAAGAACAAATAGAACAGCAAGGAACAGAATATACTTAAAAATAGCGGGTCAGTTTTAAGCAGTTTGAAGCGTTTCAGAAATTGAAAATATCAAAACAACTTGGATAAACTTGAAAAAATAGCGGAGATCTAAAGTAATTTGAAAATAACCTCAGACTGAATCAAATCTAAAAAAATCTATAAGCAAAAATGTAAAGAACGCATCTATGAAAGTGTAGTTATCAAATATTATTGGAAACCTCATACTTATTCAAAATTGAATCTAACGATATCGCTTTGCGATAATTGAAATAAAAAACTCAAAGAAAAACTTTCATCCGTTCCGTTTCTAGACGTAATGACGCAGAAATTCGAGAAAGTGATGTGGTACCATTGCCAATGAGACAACTCTCCACCAGAGACACAATGACATAGAAGTGTATAATTATCACACAAAAAGAGCAAAGGAAAAATACAGATAATAGCGATAATTCATAATCCAACAAAATTCAATTGAAAAAGAAAAATGCATTGCATCTTCTTTAATTGAAAATAAATGGAGTTGTGAAGATTGATGCAAAAATTCTTTGTCATTATTAAGTCAGAATAGTTGAATGCATTTGTTATGATAAATCTAATATTTCATTTCTATCATAATGTCCTGCAAAGTGAAAATTGATTCATAAAATATTTCCTTTGAATATTGATGTTTTGTTCCCACCGCAACAGCGCAAAAAAGAATTATTGCTGCGACATAAAACAACAATATCTTATTAATAATACCGTGGATTCATTATTTTTCGTGGGATACCGATATTATTAAATAGATGCAGGTAAACCCCGAACTAAAATGTACAACGATTTACAAATTGTCCTTTGATTTGTAAGCAGATTGGCAAAACCACAAAAATAAATATCCAAGAAAATGTATTATCCTCAATCCACGAAAACTGATACCAACGAAACAAAATGAATCAAGAGTACACGCTATTACAAATCGAAATAATCATAAGAAATTAATATCATGTCCCTCATAAGAAATTAGTATCATATAGAGTAACTGAACTACTAAGAGGTCAGTGATTTAAAACAAACAACGTTAATATAAACAACTGTAAAATGAATAAAAGTAATAGAGCACAAATGACATGTATGATATACATTTAAAGAAAACATAATGGTCTGTGTATTTGTAAACACATTGTCATGTTCTGAACAAACAACTAGAGGTAAGTCTTGTTAAATATTTTTAATTATAAGAACTATATTAAAACAATTAATTCTGCCATACTTGAAGGGAACATGTGAGTCCAATTTTTGCTTCCCTTTGTTTATATACTTTTGCCTTAATTTATACAATTATGCAATCGTAATGGTATTATATAAAAACGACAAATAGTTTTGTCAAAAAATATCAAGGCTGTTATTTGGTATATCGAAAAAAAAATTCGTTACGATGGTCAAGTATTGCGAGTGGGTCTTAAAAGATTTGGTATAGAATCTAGAAGAAATCTTATCGAGAAGAGGCATAGAAAGTCAGTAAATAATCGAATTTTTCTAATCATAATGACACATATTGGGGAAAACTGTCTTCTAAAAAGTTCAACATCCGAGAAAAACATGATTCATTAATTTAAAAAAAAAATGTATGAAATAGTTCTTAAAAAATCATTTGAATTAAGTTTAATCAGTAAATTTGAAAAAAATGTAAGATTTATACATTTGTAAAATATCGATATTTCTGATCGAGGCCGGGTGTCGCATTTTGATGATCGTGAAAATGATCGTTACAGAAATGTTGCCCCTGATTCGTTAATGCAAAAAGATCTATAAAAAAAATTTCAAATATAGTTTTAAACAAACAATAATTTATATGTGTAATTGGTTTAAGAAAAAAAATGGATTTGCTTGTCCTATTCCGCCTCAGTTTTGTTTGTGAATAGGATTATGATGGAACAGTGCAACTTGGTTTGACGAAATGTTGTTATATGATCATTAAATAAGGGCTCACATTTTCTTTCACAATCAAAATTATGCGTTGAATGATCTTTCACGATATATTTTGAAATAAAAGGAATTTTCTTTTTTAAATAATTATTCATTGTTATTATGAACATTTTAAAGTAATACCATACTTTTACTTTACTGGAATTTTTGATACAATAAAAATGGATTTTCAAATTTTTCATTACAAAATGTATATATTAGAATGTAATCGCTATGTATTATCTTGAATATCACAACATGATCGCCTAACTTTTATTAGTTGATGTTGAAAAGGCATTTGACTCTGATGACTTGGTATTTTTACAAAAAGCATTTACAAGTTTTTATTTTGGTCCTTCGATGTGCAAATGGTTCGAGACTCTCTACAAAAGTGCTAAAAGTTGTGTAATCAACAATGGCAATTTGTCAATTTTTTTCAATCTTGAGAGAGGTTGCAGACAAGGTGACACGCCCTCCCCTTATTTGTTTGTTATTGGTGTAGAGTTATTATCGTTAAAACTTAAGTCAAACCCCAAAATACACGGTAGCCTCATTAATGAAAAACAAACACTTTTAAGTCAGTATGTAGATGATACTTTTAAATGGTAGTGAGACATCACTACAAGAAAGCCTCAATTGTTTTGATTCTTCTTATATATTATCTGGATTGAAAATAAACAAATGAAAGACAAGAGCTGTTTGGATTGGTAACAAAAAATATTCTGATCAAATATTGTGTCCTAATTACAATCTCATGTGGTCACACACAAACTTTAAACTTTAGACTTTTAGGAATAGATTTTTCGCTTGATTTAAAAAGTATTCTTGATATTAATTTTAGAAATAAGATCAAAGAGGTCTATACTAAAAAGCTGGCAACATAGAAAATTAACATTACTAGGTACAATTACTGCAATAAAGACTCTGGCATTGTCGACACTGATTCATTTGTTGACTGCCTTGCCAAATTTACCTCACTCACAATTAAATGAGCTGAGTGCTATTTTTTTAAATTTCATTTGGAATAGTAAGACTGATAGAGTAAAGCGTATTACTCTTTTTGCAGATTTTTCACAAAAATATGGTGCATTTGCAGTCTTTCTGTACATATCTTAAATTATCTTGGGTAAAGAGATTTTTATCAAATTCAGATGGTACTTGGTAGAATTTATTACTAGCAGAACTAAAACAGTTAGGTGATGACAGAGTATTTACATTACAAAAGAATAAGATTAAAGAAATTTCTAATCACTTAAAAAATCCATTTTGGAAAGACATATTTGAATGTCTACACATTGCAAAGCCTTATACAAAGTTATGTGTTCAAGAAATTTTGTCATTGGATATTTTAAACTTTATACCAATATCTGAATACCCTGTTTATATGAAATGGAAGTTATGTGGTATACAGTTTATAAGGGACATTGTAGATAGTCAAAGTAAATCACTACTAACATCCAACAAGTAAGACAAAAACTTAATTTGGAAATTTTTTTGAGATACTATAGTTTATTTTCTAACATTCTAAAATATATTAAAAAAATACATCAAAGATTATTGTGATTTAAACTTAGAAGATTTTGTTCCTTTTGATGTATTTTCTAAAAGGATCTAGGAAAATAAGAAGTAAAAATTTGTATACAGAGATCTTGTAGATAAAATATGCATACTCCCATATGAGAAATTTTTAAAATGGGATGTAACAAATTCTGAAATCTCAGAATGGTCTTAGTATTTTTCTCTTTTGAAAAGATGTTGTAGGGATACATATTTAAAGAATTTTCAATATAAAATATTGCATAGAATTATACCTACTAATACATTTTTATATAGAATTTAGCAAAAGAAAACAAGTCTATGTACCTTCTGTAATGAGGAAGAGGAAACAATAGAACATTTATTTTATGATTGTAATGTTACATACAAGTTTTGGTTGTCATTTATACAGAAAATTAAATTATTTGATGAGCATTTCAGCATTAGTAAGACGGAAATTTTATTGGGATTTATTACTAAGAGTTTGTTTATAAATTTGTTAATAATCATAGCTAAAAACTACATCTTTAGATGTAAGTTAAGAAATATAGCTCCTAGTTTTATAGGACTTAAATTCAGAATAAAACAATACCAATCTAATGAATTTTATATTGCAAACAAAAATAATAGAGCAGCATCTTATGAAAGATTCTGGTCCCCACTACATACAATTGTTTCATGATTTATTATCATTTATACTTTAAATTATACTATAGTGAGCAGTGGTATTTTGAATTTTTACTTTATATATAGACATGCAAGCATACTTATGGTAAGATTGCAGCGGCTGTGTGTAAGTAGTGAGAGAAAGTGTGAGTGTGAGCAGCTATATCATTTTTTTCTAAAATAACTATATTCTTGTATTATGAAGATAAATTAAAAAAAAATGGATAGTCTTGTATATAACTTTCAATATTTACCCAAAAACCATAGTCAGGTGGTGATTGTAGGGGTGTTGTAAAATCCTGACTATTGAAAAAAAAATGTAATCATTATAGCTACAAAATATGAAATGCCACAGCTGTCTTATGTGCAACTTTGATATTACTTTATGTTGTTTTATTATTACTTAATGATATTTTTTCTTTACTTAAGATGGTTTTGACATTACAGAATGATGTTTTAATATAACTCAATATGGAAAAGTCATTACTTAATGATATTTCGATATTACACGATATGGTTTCGTATTGACTTGATATAGTTTTGTCATTACTCAATATGGTTTTGTCATTACTCGATGTGGTTTCACCGTTATTTAATATGGTTGTATCATTAGTCAATGTGGTTTTAACATTACTTGATGTGTATGTGACTTAACGTAATGTAGTTGTTTCATTACATGATGTGGGTTTTTTTTTATTTCGTAATGATGATTTGTCTATTCTTCATATGGTTTTAACATTACGTAGTGATGTTTCAAAATATGACGATTTTACACTATTTGATGTGTTTGTTCATTATTTGATGTGGTCTTGTCGTTTTTTTATGTGGTCCTGTCATTTTTAGATGTGGTTAACCCAATACTTGATGAGGTAAAACCACGTGACCAATTCGGAAAAACCTGTTATATTTTTAGATAGATTTCCATGTAGTATGTGCCTTAAATGCGTGTGGCCATCCATCTAATTATTATTCAAATTAAAGTTCGGGTTACTGTTTGAGTTAAAAATTTGAGTTAGTTTTCAAATTCAAGTCATGATCATTATATTTAAAGTTCTAGTTAGCATTGAATTTCGAGTATGAATCCATTTACAGGCAGAGTTCTAGTTACAACTTTGAATTTGAGTCACATCTTAAGGTAGAGTTTGAGTGACACTTCAAATCAACCCACACTTAAGTCACAGGAAAATCGGGGGAGGGTGGCTCGGACTAAACGACAAAGCATCAATACTATAAAATAAGAATTCTCCGATTATTTTTAACGTTAATAATCATTTGAACATATATTCGAATATCAATCTTTTACTTTTAATCAATTGAATTATCTAATCTACCTCGCACTAATTGAAAACAAAAACTTTTTGGAATATCTGTTTCACATGTGACGACGAACATGTTCCAGTTGTCGTAACCATAATACCTTCATCTTTTAATCGAATGTGAAATTCCAAATAAAACCAAATCACTCGGTTTGTAATTTCGCGAAAAACACGACGTGTTCCACACGTTGAGCAGTGGTTTTACCTCATCAAGTAATGGGATAACCACATCAAAGAATGACAGGACCGCATCAAAGAATGACAAGACCACATCAAATAATGAAACAAACACATCAAGTAGTGTAAAATCGTCAAATTTTGAAACATCATTACGTAATGTTAAAACCATATAAAGAAAAGACAAATCATCATTACGAAATAACAAAATCACATCATGTAATAAACAACTACATTACGTTAAGTCACATACACATCAAGTTATGTTAAAACCACATGACTAATGACACAACCATATTGAATAATGGTGGAACCACATCGAGTAATGACAAAACCATATTGAGTATTGACAAACCTATATCAAGTCAATACGAAACCATATCGTGTAATATCGAAATATCATTAAGTAACGACTATTCCATATTGAGTTATATTAAAACATCATTACGTTATGTCAAAACCATATTAAGAAAAGACAAAACGTCATTAAGTTTTAATAAAACAACATAAAGTAATATCAGAGTTCCACATAAGACAGCTGTGGCGTTCCATAACAAAACGCGTTTTTTTCTTCTTAATGATTCTCATAGGATTGTATGTCACATTTTACATTTTCTTAAAAAGTAGGCTTAATACAATTTTTATTTTAAAAGAGTACAGTATTATTTATGAATTTGAAACATTTTGACAGACAAATATTTTTTTTCTGATTTCTTTCATCTTTAAAAAAAAAACAGCAGGTTGTTCACAAATTTTGAAGTAGAACTACTTTTAATTACTTTCATGGTCCGTTACCAGATCTTTCTTGATCCGATCTCAACCGTTAGTGTTTCTTTCGTGATCAGATTTCTTGAAATAACGAATGATACCCATGAATATGTGCAAATGATTTCGGGTGCCAATATTCCAGAGTAAGACTTTAGAAGACACAGTATGAATCGAGGACAATCTTTTGTTATTATTAAAGTATTGATTAATAGTGGTTTTTATAATGGTCATGTTATATCTCAAAGATCAAATATAATCATTATGGTAGAAACTGTCTGTAATAACACGACACAACTCCCAGGGACATTACAGCCTCCGATGCGATCATTACTCACCGAGGACAAATAACATGATCAATGCGACATCCTCTTTTTCTCTACGCTTTTTTTACCAATCCATCATACGTTTACACTTTTGTTGTTTGATAAAATGTTGTACAAACATACCCCATGTGGGTGCTTTAGTGAAATAAAAAGTTTTATTTCTTTTCCAATGTGTTACATTAAACCAAGATAACTCTTAGGGACATTACGGCCTCCGAGGCCATAAATACTCACCGAGGACGGATGACGTTTACACTTTGGTTGTTTGTTAAAACGTTGTACTAGTATATCAAAGCCAAGTCAGTTGTTTTTTTGTTGATAAATTGTACATATTATGATTATGTTTAATTGGTAACTTGGTAAAAAAAGATAAGTCATGACTCTTGTGAACTTTCAATTTCTTTCAATATCTTTCCCCTAGAAATGTATTTGAATTCATAGCAACTGAAGAACCGTAATAGCCCTGATTATTTATAATGGCATGTATTAATGCTCTGTAGTCTGTAATCTTAAGTTAACCGTTGTTTAATGAAGGGTATGTTTCATACACAATGCACTAAAGTGGTTCATGAATAAAATTTTAACTGTTGTTAAATGGGCATAGTTACAATTGAAGATGATTTTTTTTCTATAAGGAAAGTTAATTTTCTATTAGGGTTTTATTTTTTAAATAGAAATTCGATACAAAAAGAAAATGTAGTAGAATGTAAAATGATACTTACACTATACTGGACAATTGAATCGAAAGACCCTTATTATGCATCAATTTGTAGTAAATAGTACGACAACCGTCTTCAATTTATAGATTATTCCTCGTTTTCTTAACCTTGAACATGAAACATGTTTTGATGAAG
The DNA here is from genome assembly GCF_963676685.1 of Mytilus edulis. Taxonomy (NCBI): domain Eukaryota; kingdom Metazoa; phylum Mollusca; class Bivalvia; order Mytilida; family Mytilidae; genus Mytilus; species Mytilus edulis. Next base: position 48,775,826 of record NC_092346.1, on the reverse strand, counting down.
ATCTAATTAAGTTTCTCCGTCTGATGGACACGACCTCCCTGCATACTCTTTTAGTTAGGAATGAGCTATACGCACAGATACCCGGAAATACTATAGATGTGAAGCAGATGTCTACGGCACACTCAGTGTCACATTCGATACATGTATGACACTCTTACAACTGTAAAAGGACTGCTTTAAAATTATTGCATCCGTCCAACATAATTTATGTACTTGTACCAATGTTAACCCTTTGACTTTTCATATCATTTTGCAAAACTAACTTTTTATGTATTAAAATTTTCTTATAACTAAAATATATAGCATCGACGGAAAGAAAGCAAGATCAATCATATCAATAAATCACCCAACCACTCATCATTTATTTACTTGCGGCTCGCCATTAAGTATCAGTTAAATTCAATTTTAGTTCATACTCATACACATACATATTGACTTTGAGCTAGTTTATTTTATTTATGTATAGTGGAAGAGTTGACGATGTTGACAGAGACATTTTTGTATCATAAGCTAAGTTCGAAATCTCGTTTGTTTTCCTAATTCCAATGAAAAAGTTTCTACTTATGATGTTGAACATTATTTCCAAAGATTTGTGATTCGTTAAAACTCGATCACATCGTACAATTGTATTTATTTAGTTTGCACACCAATACTGTTGTGTTTAGCGTTTCGTATGTCAAATACACCATATTGCACTGGGCACACATCATGTTCCTATGATAAATTCTAAAAGTCCATTTTTCATTGTTCAAGTAATATTTTTGGATAGATATTATAACAACTGTAGCCTTTTGTTGAGGTCAATATGATGTTATATCGATATAGAGAAACCTTTCGACCTGGGAATTCATCCTGATTCAATGTGTTTATCTAAGAATGACAAAAAACATTTACCAAGGAATTACAGACTCCTTATGTTGGACAGGCAGGTATATAATAATGTGGGATTGAACAAGTTCGCTGGCTCCACCTCTTCCGCTGACCCAAGCAGTGGCCTTGTAACAGTACAACACAAGATCAAACTATGAAAATCAGTGGTAAAGGGCTTAACTCATCACCTTTATCCAAGCCTGTAATTCAATGGTTGTCGTTTGTTGTTGGCGGTCATATATAAAAACTTTGAATTTTTCGAAAAACTAAGGATGTTCTTATCCCATGCATGGACTATCTTAGCCGTATTTGGCACAACTTTTTGGAACTTTGGGTCCTCAATGCTCTTCAACTTTGTACTTATTTGGCTTTATAACTATTTTGATCTGAGAGTCATTGATGAGTCTTATGTAGACGGAACGCGCGTCTGGCATACTAAATTATAATCCTGGTACCTGTGGTAACTATAATTTCTAAATTTACAGTATTCTTTTATAGAGTTTCTCATAATTTTGTTTTATTGGTTTTCTATTTAGAATGGTTCCCATATTCTGGCCTAGGTCTTTTACTAAATAACTATACGGTATGGGTTTATTGCATTGTTGGGGATATAGTATTTTCACCTAGAGTTACTAACATTATTATCTCTTGGTCCCTTGTGGATATTTGTCTCATTGGCAATCACACCACATCTTTATATATGAGAATTTTTCTAGCTATATATTTTCATGTTTGAATATATTATTACATAATTTTATATGACATGTATCACACATTTTTTTCAGAACATGGTGTATTTAAATCTTCTTAACTTAGAATAAACAACATGATAGATGTACGTTTTACGATAATATTACTATATCTGGCTCTTAATGTTACTGGAAGATTGTTGACAATAGATAGAGTAAGTACAATATGTTAACAAACTTCTTTGTTGTTCTATAAATATTCATTATGCAGGTCTATACTTTCGAAGGGTTTTGTTTATAAATGCAATCTTAGTTTCAAATTTGCCTAGCGACATAAAGATAATATGAAAGGGCGGGGTAGGTGGTGTGTGTTGGGAAATGAATTGGTAGTGTGTTGGAGACAGCAAAATATTTCAACGATGAATATAAAATATTACCTTTTTGAAGTTTTGAAGATCCCTATTTTGTTGGTACTGAGAGAAAAATATGCGTATATCCTTATCAAGCTTTTTCCAGCTTGGGTCACATATTCACGATTTTTTACTGTCGTCCTTGGTTGGACCATTCCGGATTAAAATTTGTCAAAAGTCTGATCAAGATCAATTTAATCAAGCCAGGAAAATTTGTTCCGATAATCCTTTTCTCAATCCGAATCTTTTTCGATTTGTATCTTTTGCATGGTATACAACGACAAAATGTGTCCCGACAGCATCCCTATTCTGCCGAATGCGATCAGACATAATTCAGTCAGTGACCAGACAGTAAAGATATCCATTAGAAAGCCGTTTATGTGATGGCCGCGTTATATAAAAATTGCCATATTCGGGATAATCAGGTACTTCCGGAACACAAACTCATTACAGTCCGTTGAATTGCAAATGCTTACGGCTTTGCCTGACTTCCATCGAATCGTGTTCTGTAGTTGTCGGGACGTGGATATCATTCTGATTTTCGTATTGAGGTAGCAATAAACAGTTAGGAAAGAAATTCAAAATTTGCCCTCATAAATCTTTATATCATAGTTCGTTTCTGTGTGTGTAATATATTTACGTTGTGTTTCCGTTGTGTCGTTTGTTTTCTCCTATATTTGAGTGTACTATAAGACGAGTAACGGTACTTTTCTATCCCAAATTCATAATTTTGTCCATAGATTTATGAGTTTTGAACAGCGGTATACTACTGTTGCCTTTAATTACCATCTCCTTTTCATTGCTTTCTTGCAATATTAAGCTTACTGTTTGTGTCATATATGTGCATATGTATGTAATCAGAATCTTCCATACATTTTATATTCAGTATATAAAATGGTAAAATATCATTTCTTTTGAATGTATCCATTGCAACAATCTGCATTTATTTGCTATAAAACATCGCAAAAAGGGGGGGGGGGGGAAAGATGTCACATATTATCCCAAAATTTGGCTAAAGTAGAATTTCAATCGCTTGAAGTAATACCTTATCTGAAACAGATTACATATATCTTTCAGAAAATCCAATGAAAATCATTTGCCTTTTATCTCATTTTTTTTTATATAACTGCGTCAAAAAATTCGTGTAGAAAAAAAGTGTTTGTAAACACTACATTTATTTCTGGACAAATGGCCGGTCTAGCTATGAAAATACGGAGAGTCAAACAGAAAATAGCCAATAAAACATGTAAAAAATAATCTCGATATTCTTATAAACCATCTTTGAAGGTTAAATTAATACTCAGTTGTCTAAAAAAGAATTTTATTACACAATAAATTTCTTATTTGAAAAATCCACCGTGGCCATAATGCGAAACTAAACTCCTAACTGTGTATTGCTACCTGATAACTGGACTGTACCGGAAGAAACACGGTTCGCATTCGGCAAAATATGGATGCAATCTAGACTCAATCGGATCATGACGCGTTAACACATTGCCAATTACTGATCCCGTTGGAGATCAAACAACGACAAGACACGAAAAGATAAAGTTGGATTACTATCCTGGAATGTTCTATCATTGTCTGAACGCAGTCATTTAAACTCGTAACAGATTCCTACGGGTCGGGAATAGTGCGGATAGTTCGGACAAGCACCCTAACAGCTAGGTGCGTCCAGTAACAGTCGGGGAGTCCCAGTCGATATTCTTCTAGTCAGATTACAAGTGTGACTATGTCATGACAGATTCTGCTGTATCGGATCAAAATCCTAACAATGTGTTGTGTTTTCTGGACGATGTTTAGTGGAACGGGAATAATCTGGAAAAAAAAATTTCATTGCTGTTTTCTGCATCCAGAGCTTGTCGAATATGAAACGTCTTTGCAAAAACTATTCCGAAACATTCCCGTTATTAATGCAAACTTCGTCATTGATACCCACGTTATAGTCGACAATTACAGAACACGATACGACTGATACCAGACAAATCCGTTTGCAATGCGGTAGAGCAGACTGTGATAAGATTACGTTTCGACAGTATCTGATAATCCCGAGTATGCAGACAATTTTTTAAAGGATACCTTCCTTCTGCGTCGGTTCACTGTCTAGTAGCTGTCTGATATATGTCGGATTACATTCGGTAGAATCGGGACGCAATCATAACAGTCTTGGTCGAATTTTACCCTGCGAAAGATACAAATCGAATTAGAATCGGATTGAGAACGGGATTATCGGAACAAATTTGCTTGTAAACGGTTGCATATCGACGCTTCATGAACAATATTTGATTGTTGTCCTGATTATTTTGTTTGTTTTTACAAATTTAGATTACAGTTTGAATTCCATCAACGATTCACAGGATCTTGATCAGACCTTTTCCAAATTTAATCGGGAATGGTCATGTGAAGGACGGCAGTAAAAATGGTGAATGTATAACCCCAGCTATGGCAAACTTCTCCAGATTAGGTCTGTTCCGTGGGACACAGAATATTTTTACGATTTTGATCAAATATCAGAATTTGCTTTTTTTCGGGGTTAAAAACTTTTTAGTTTGAACTTGGATGTCAAATTAATACCAATGGCACAAATTATCATTGAAGAGACAACTATTTTGAAATGCGCCTGTTGCAATCGAATTAGTATTTAGTGTTTTAGGCTCAATTGAATCGGCAATGTGAAATGTTTTTTTCTCTTGAAGATTTTACACATATCGAAAGGGTTTTAAGTAATAACTTACAGTTATACTTTTCAAAAACAATTTCAGATCAAAGATGGAAAAATAATTAAGTTTCCCCTTATCATAGGAAATGGACGATATTTTACAAAAACTTTTACTCAGGTAAGTTTTTCTTTACTAAAATGTTCTTTGCGTCTCACGGTTAAGGATATTTTACTTTTTTTGATAAAGATTAAAAAGAAACTTAATATTTAATTTTTTAATCTTTCTGGTTTTTTTAAATAAAGTATGACAGACAAAAAACATTTGTGTATCAAAAACTATTTCAAATTCAATTGGAAGATTACTTGCTTAACAAATAAGCAAATTTAATTTCAGGGTAAACTTTTCTATTTCGAGCAAACAGTCAACAATACATGCGAATACTATGAGTTTCAACCTCAACTATATGATAGCACTACGCCAATGATTGCACTGATCGAAATATATGATGGTTGTGAATTGGAAAGTATGGTAATGAAACTAAAATAACACTTTATTAAGCCCGTAAGGCTTACATTGTTTTTGATGTAACTTCAGCATTTTGAATTTAAGGGATGTACAAATACTTGGATATGCGAGTAGATTGTCCAAACACGGACCTCTACATACAGGATATAAGAAAATAAACCAAAACCTATCTATTTGATGTAATTTGAGTGAAAGAATTGGAACGTTAGTTTTTCGTTAAAGTTTCTGAAATCAACGATGAATTTTTAAAGCGTTCAAAAGTAAAATCCCAAAAATACTGAACTCTGAAGAAAAATCGATCGGAAAGTCCCTAATCACATCGCAAAACCAAATTTACAAAACACATCAAACGAATGGACAATAACTGTCATATTCCTGACTCGGTACAAACATTTTCAAATGTTGAAAAAGGTGCATTAAACCTGGTTTTATATCGCTAAACCTCTCACTTTTACAACAGTCTCGTTAAATTCCGTGATATTTACAACGATGCGTGAACAAAACAGACAAAATATATGAAATAGTCAAAATATGGTTACAGCAGTCATCACTGTGTTAAAACTTCATTTTTGTTGAATTTGGTTTCATGAAATGCTGAATTATTAAAGATAACTAACGTTTGTATGTCTATTTGTTTTTTTTCAGATGCTTTTTGCACAACGTATGAAATTTGTTGCAGCTATTATATATACATATTCTGAACAGAATCTCTTTAGAGCGTTATGGAGAGGTTGGTAAACTTTACAGTATCAAGTCCTTAATAATAACCATTATGTAATAATAATAATAATAATAATAATAATAATAATAATAATAATAATAATAATAATAATAATAATAATAATAATAATAATAATAATAATAATTAAAAACCAATTGTTCAGAGAACAATTGAAGGTCTTTCCACCAGTTAATATCTATTTTGATATTAAAATATTAAAAATCAGTCTAAAATGTCAGTTCATATGGCTTTATGATGTATAGATATGAATTTAAAGCAAAGGTCAAAATCTAGAAAGTCAAATTAACCTATGACCTTACCTCAATTTCAAGGTCACAAACTTAGGATCTCAAATCAAAAGACCCTAGGTCTCTAATATGTATGGTTAATAAGTTATATCACTTTTACACATAATTTTAGATATGATAGGGGCAAAAACTCCCATTCATTGTCTAGGCACCCTTTCAACTAAAATTATTAAGTTACGACATGTCGCAACTATCAATTTAGTCAAAATAATTTGTCGATATCTTATACGGTTTCTGGAAATGAGTGGAAATAAGCCTAATTCAAAAATAAGAATATGACCTTGACCTTTGACCTTGACCTTATTTCATTTTTTTGGACCAAGGACCTCAAATCAGAAGATCCTAGGTCTCTATCACTTATGGTGTTCCAGTTTAAAATACATTTTAAAATTTCAAATACAAAAAGGGAAATAACTCTCATATGGAGCGTTCATATTGCTTCGGTTGAAATTGGACAAATCATGCGAAGGATATAACTAGCAATTTTATAAAATAAATTTGTTGTAATCTTTAACGGTTGCGAAGGAGTTGTGGACACAAGGAAAACAGTGTTTGGGGAGATAACTCCTACAAAGAAAAGTATTCGGTTACGCAGGGTAAATTTCAAAAGCACATAAACTGTTCGATATCATATACAAAATATCTAAGCGACATATTGCGAAACAAATGTTTATTGCAAGAACAAAATTTGGCGGAAGAAAAAAATAAATAAATTAAAAACCAATTGTTCAGAGAACAATTGAAGGTCTTTCCACCAGTTAATATCTATTTTGATATTAAAATATTAAAAATCAGTCTAAAATGTCAGTTCATATGGCTTTATGATGTATAAATATGAATTTAAAGCAAAGGTCAAAATCTAGAACGTCAAATTAACCTATGACCTTGACCTCAATTTCAAGGTCACAAACTTAGGATCTCAAATCAAAAGACCCTAGGTTTCTAATATGTATGGTTAATAAGTTATATCACTTTTACACATAATTTTAGATATGATAGGGGCAAAAACTCCCATTTATTTTCTAGGCACCCTTTCAACTAAAATTATTAAGTTACGACATGTCGCAACTCTCAATTTAGTCAAAATAATTTGTCGATATCTTATACGGTTTCTGGAAATGAGTGGAAAATAGCCTAATTCAAAAATAAGAATATGACCTTGACCTTTGACCTTGACCTAATTTCATTTTTTTGGACCAAGGACCTCAAATCAGAAGATCCTAGGTCTCTATCACTTGTGGTGTTCCAGTTTTAAATACATTCCAAAATTTCAGATACAAAAGGGGAAATAAATCTCATATGGAGCGTTCATATTGCTTCGGTCGAAATTCGACAAATTATGTAAAGGCTATAACTAGCAATTTTATAAAATAAATTTGTAGTAATCTTTTACGGTTGCGAAGGAGTTGTGGACACAAGGAAAACAGTGTTTGGGGAGATAACTCCTACAAAGAAAAGTATTCGGTTACGCAGGGTAAATTTCAAAAGCTCATAAACTGTTCGATATCATATACCAAATATCTAAGCGACATGTTGCGAAACAAATATTTATCGCATCAACAAAATTAGGCGGAAGAAAAAAAAAATATTCAAAAGAAAAACAATAGGTCTTTCCACAGAAAAGTGGAAAGACCTAATAATCAGAAGAAAAACAATAGGTCTTTCCACTAGTAAAGATCTGTTTTGATATTGAAATATGAAAAATCAGTTTAAAATGTTATTTCCTATGCCTTTATGATGTATAAATATGAATTTAAAGCAAAGGTCAAAATCTAGAACGTGCAAATTACCTCAATTTCAAGGTCATAAACCAAGGATCTCAAATCAAATGACCCTAGGTCTTTATTATGTATGGTAAATGAGTTATATCACTTTACGCATAATTGCTAAATATAAGATGGGCAAAAACTCCTATTTATTGTTTACGCACCCTTTCAAACAAAATTTATAAGTAACGGCATGTCGCAACTAACAATTTAGTGACAATAAGATGTTGATATGTTATAAGGTTTTGAAAACTAGTAAAAATAAGCCCAAAAAAAAATTTAGAATGTGACCTTGACCTTTGACCTTGACCTTATTTTTATTTTTTTTGGATCAAGGATCTCAAATCAAAAGACCCTAGGTCTCTATCACTTATGGTTTACCAGTTAGAAATGCAAATCACTTATATCATATACATAAGGGGAAATAACTCTCATATGGAGTCTCCGGATAGCTTTGGACAAAATTAAACTCCGAATCCTGAAGATGTAACGAGCAATTTGGTAAAATAAATCTTTCGTAATCTTTTATGGTTGCGAAGGAGTAGTGGCCACAAGAAAAACAGTGTTTGGGGAGATAACTCTTACAACGTAAAGTATTTGGTTACGCAGTTGTCAGTTTTAAAAGTGCATACGCTTTACGATATCATATTCCAAATATCTAAGCGACATCTTTTGAAACGTCAATATTACGCAAGAAAAAAATTAGGCGGAGGAAAAAAAACAACATAATAATCAGAACAAAATCAATAGGTCTTTCCACGGAAAGGTGTAAAGACCTAATAATATTAATAATAATATTAATAATAATAATAATAATAATAATAATAATAATAATAATAATAATAATAATAATAATAATAATAATAATAATAATAATAATAATAATAATATTATTTATAATAATAATAAAAATATTAATAATAACAATAATAATATTAATAATAATATAAGGTTATTGCATGAATATTTGGGAATTTTGTCCCGAGCTTGCGAGTGCAATATATGTTCTACGAGGGACAATATTCCCCAATAGTCATGCAATAATCCTTTTATTGTATAGCAACATAATATTTGTAAGTAAAAATTTGTTTAAACTAAGATTCTGTCGTTGATGACGTCGTGAAATTTTTGCACTAGTGCAATATTGGAATTTATTACACGCTAATTTTTGGCTACTTTCTGTGGGAAATATTATATTGCTATGCAATAATAATAATAATAATGATAATTTTTCAATGTCATACCTTCTATTATTTCAAATGTGTGTTACTTTTTTTGTCGAATTACAGACACTAAGACTCAGATTCCAACAGCATTATTATCAGCGCACAATGGAAACTATTTAAGATTAATGTTCCTTGATAACAAAAATGAAACAGAGTAGGTATACATTTACATATTATTTATAATTTTTTTAAGACCTCCTTGTAGCCAATTGTTTTTGATATTAAATACTTGAGATTATGATGATCAGAAGATTTAGTTTGAAACTTAATTCCACGTTTACCGATTCTATTCGTATCTAAACTCTTGAAAACAAGCTAATCAATCTTAGGGTTAGCTTCTGCCAATATATTGTCTTACTTCCATTTGTCTTAGTTAGTTCGTACTTTGTGTGGTTTTAGTAAATCTTTTCAATATTTTGTGTGCCATACAGGAATCAACTTATTTCATTTTTAAGCATTGGTAATCTATGATGACAAAAACGATATACAATATTATCAAACAACTCAATCAGATCAAAAACCAGCAGCCAACCTGGATTTAAAAAGACAAACACGACTAACAAACGAAAATACACCGCAACGACCGATACACGATCAAGATATCATTACTTTGTACTGGTACAACAAGTGCTGAGGCTTTATCAGTTTAACTTGTTTAAAAATATATCTTTTACTCATCTTAACCATTTGCCGTACACGTAAAACTTACAAGTTACTATTAGTTTTAAAAGATTTTTTTTTAATTCTTTCTGCAATAACTTTGGCTAATAATTTGTAATCAAAATTAAAGAGAGCAAGATGACGTCAGTTCAGCAAGAGCGTTCTGCCTTTATCCTTCTATTGAGGCGAAAGTAAGGATACCCCGTCTTTAGTGTATTTGGATGGTTCCGATCTCGATTGAATATTCATAGCTTTCTAGAATATATTTGTTTTATGTCATTCTAGAAAATTTGTAAAACGCAGTAGTTATCCCGTCTATACCAGAGCTTCAATTATTTGTAAATGTTTTCAAAACATAAACGCGCTAAGAATCTGAAATATCTGCATCGAATATATCTTTTTTCCTCATCTGTCTTTGGAATAAGATCCTTATAAAAAAAAAATATAGAATCACCAGATTATTTGTCAAAGTCTTCTTTTTGATGAACACAGATTTTCATAAAACTTTATCTCTCGTTTTGATATTTTTGTGTGACATAATTTCAATGTCGTTTACAATCTTTTTTAGCTCACCTGGCCCACAGGGCCAAGTGAGCTTTTTTCATCACTTGGCGTCCGTCGTCCGTCGTCGTTAACTTTTACAAAAATCTTCTCCTCTGAAACTACTGGGCCAAATTTTACCTTATTTGACTACAATCTTTATTGAGGTATCTAGTTTAAAAAAAAGTGTGCGGTGACCCAGCCAACCAACCAAGATGGCCGCCATGGCTAAAAATAGAACATAGGGGGTAAAATGTAGATTTTGGCTTATAACTCTGAAACCAAAGCATTTAGAGCAAATCGGACAGAGTTAAATTGTTCATCAATACAATTGAGAATAGAAATGGGGAATGTGCCAAAGAGACAACAACCCGACCATAGAGCAGACAACAGCAGAAGGTCACCAACAGGTCTTCAACTAAAAGTTAAAATAATACAAGACTAACAAAGGTCAGAGGCTCCTGACTTTGGACAGGCGCAAAAATGCCGCGTGGTTAAACATGATTGTGAGATCTTTACCCTCCCTCTATACCTCTAGCCAATGCAAGTCAAGATCTATCTATCCTAAATTTTCAGATAAATCAGACAACCGGTTGTTGGGTTGCTGCCACTGAATTGGTAGTTTATAATGAAATTTTGCCGTTCTTGGTTATTATCTTGAATATCATTATAGATATAGATATACTATAAACAGCAATAATGTTCAACAAAGTAAACTCTACAAATGAGTCAACATGACCAAAATGGTCATTAAAACCCTTAAGGGCATACAATACAGTTACAGGGGAGGTAATGACGTTGCTAACGTAAAATGTTATTTTCGCGACGTCAAAGTATGACATATCGGGAATAGATGCATTTTTGGACTGATTTTTATTGTTCAAACTGATTTAATTTGAAAACGAGTGCATGGACCCCAATTTTTTAAAACGACATTTTGTTTCATTTTGCAGGGAGATTATGTGGACCAAATTTTATAAAACTGTAAATAGTGCAATTTTTTTTAATTTTAATAAATATACAGTAAAAGATACGTTTTTATCTCAATTCATGACCATTTTATAAAAATGACTTATTTTTAAATTAAAAATGCATAAATTTTTAGGATACTTATAAAATACAGAAATTACAAATCATTTAACAAAAAACTATTTGTGTTTATCTTTTAAAACAAAAAAAGTTATGGATTTCTTTCGAAAGGGAAAATACGGCCAGAAATCCGAATTTTTAGCAAATATACAAAATTTCGACCTCATTCAACTCAAAAAGTAGCACATGAAGGTATATTTTTTATTACATATTTGATTTAATCAGGCAAAAATTAGTCTACATAGATATTTTCATCAAACTGTAAATACGGGATTAAAACTGTATCGTATGCCCTTAAGGAGTTGTTACCCATTTATAGTCAATTTTTAACAATTTTCATAAATTTTGTAAATTTTTGTAAATTTTAACAAAATATTTTACTCTGTAACCAATGGATCAAGTTCATTATAGATAGAGATAATCGTAAGTAGCAAGAATGTTCAGTATAGTAAGATCTACAAACACATCACCATCACCAAAATTTTGTCATTAATCCATCTGTGTCCTTTTGTTTAATATGCACATAGACCAAGGTGAGCGACACAGGTTCTTAAGAGCCTCTTGTTCTAAATTGCGTTTTTTTAAAATAACAAGACATATTTTGAATTTCTTTTATTGCCTTCGTAGTGCTCGGCATGTGATTGAATACTAGCACCCTTGTTTGATTATTAACTATGTTGCCCTAAATCTTCTTTAACAATATCTTATTCAATCAAAAAAATTTTATATTTGTATCTAAATATGAACGAGTGAGAGTTTTATTAATTTCGTCTTGTCGTTTCTTTTTGAAATTAGAATTTCTTTCTCATAATTTTATACTCATTTGAATATTTTACGGGTGCCCCACTTATTTCACTTTTTATAATTTCCATTTTAAATTTCATGTTCTTAATTTTGATCTTAATTATCAAATTTCGATAGTATATCATTTTTAACTACTTCCACATAATCTGTATCTATCATTAATCTAGAGTTGAATTTCCAACAACCAGGACCTCTCTCATTGAAGTTTTTGCAAGACAGTGTCAATTTATTAAGACTATGATCGGTTTTTATAAATAGAACTATGGGTGTGTTTGTTACACTGCTTGAAAAGAAATTCGATATCAACCAAAAATCTAAACGCCATTGTAAAAGAGGGTTTCTTTTACACCAAGTGTATAATCTAGAATCAAACTTTTTAGTTCTCCAAATTTCACATAACTCATATTCGTCTATAAAACCGTCTAATTTACTCGTATATTTAACAAGTGTGTTAAACTTTGAATCACCAGTTGTGTCTAAAGATGGATTAAGTATCGTATAAAAATCTAACTTTTTATTTAATAAAATTTTAATGTTTCCAATATACTCCATTGGTTCATTTTCAAACTATTTTTGGTTGGTGCATAATAATTTACAAAAACAAAATCGGTGTTATCAATTTAAACAATTAACACGGAATACCCTCCGTTTTCATCTGATATGTACTCCTTTAATTTATAATCTGTTGAATTGTTTATAAAAAAAAGCAACACATTATAAGTTTCCCCTGTGCAAAAAATATCTACACCCATTCCTTTTTTGAATTTTTTCTTAACCAAATTAACATGGATTTACGTTTACATGTTTAAAATCGTCCCCAAAGCCATTTACATTGAGGGAGGTTCCGTTGGTACAATATTTAGCCATCATCTAGTTTTGGTTTTAAAATCTTTTTTATTTCATATGTAATACACATAACGTTGAACATTTATTTATTTAATTTGAAAAAAACCCAGAGAAAATACAAAAAGAGAGCATTCTCTCTGTTCGGTCCGCCAAACTAAAACCACCGACCTTTATCTTGGAATTATCATATTTAGTTCTGGAATTACCAATTTTAATTCTGGAATAATCAACTATTAGTCCGACACCGATGTTTCAATCTCCCGAACTGAAGTCTTTGATATACATTCTAGATGCCTTGAGCTCTTTGAAAAATCAGATATCACATTCCACTGCTAAATTTACCGTAGCGAGGTCAGTTAAAGAAAGAAAAACACGAATCAAATTTCGCGACAGTTGGACATGTTTTCCATATTACACATTAATTTAAATTATACATACTATATGCGACTCCATATAATTTTCAAGTTGCCATACAAACCCTTTACAAAAGTTTTTAATAGGGATATTTTTTTATCTGAACGTCACGGACGAGTCAAAATTTAATAGTCCACTACCGCCACCGCCGTCAAATGAAAATCTTCCAAAATATTATAATTACCTTCTATGATACAATCTTGACAGTTCTATACCTGTCCCTGTCAGTGTCCTTTTTATTTGTCGTCATCAAGCATGGTTACATTATGTCACACAATAGGAAAACTCAGAAAAAAAAAGAAATTTGACGTCACAATAAAATTTCGACCAATCTTTTCTTGAGAACCGATTATTTCAGAAATATTTTTATTACATCAATAAAGAAATGTGCAAAAAGCGCAAAAAAAGAGAAAAACTAATTTATTACCATCTAATAGAATCAAGGAAAATGAATGCTTACATTTTGTTTGTAATTTGAAATAATTGTTCGTTATTCTAAACCTTTTATTAGAACTGTTACTTTTGAAAGAAAAATGAATAATTTTTCAACATTAGAATTATTGGTTTGCACTTTATTTCATGAAGGTGAATATCCACAACTGTCAACATAAGAAAGTAGATTCACACTAGTCGCAGTCCGAAGTGAAATAACTTTTAAGGGTTGACAATTTTGGATATCAATCCATTCTTAGGGCTCCAATTGTTTGATTATACCGAACTAAGAGTGGAAGGGCCGTTTGAACACTATCTTCATACTTACGTATAAATAAACACCAGCTGAAGTTTGAAAATATATTTGCGAACTAATATTTCAAAATTGTACAACAAAGGTAGAATATTTTGTATTATTTTGATGGCCCTGAAAAGGACCTCTTATAAAAAAAAAATCATCCGCTGACACTACATTCATGTCCAAAGTCTTATTTTCTCGTCTCTCGATTGGCTTCCAATGTAACGTTATAGCTGCCATTTTGTTTTTTCGCCGGTGAAATATATGATTATATATATTTGGTGTAAATTCTAAAGGTTATTCTTCCTTCCTTGAAATTTAACATAATAACATCCATGTCACGTGATAATGTATTAATTGAGAGAATTATTTGTAATATATATATATATATATAAATGTAAGGTATAGTAATAGCTTTTATAAGTAATCATAACACAATTTAATTTTAGTGCTGACGTTCGAATATTTAGTATAGTGTTTAATACTATCAAAGTCCACAGCAGCGACGATAAATTGGCATACCTCATACCTGGCTTAGTTTTTGGATCATTGGTATCCCTAGCGGTAGTTTCCTGTTGTGTTCATCTTGTTAAAGTGAGTTCAATCTTTTTTCCAAATATGTAAAGTAGTGCTTAAGGGCTTACGATACAGTTTTGAGCCCATATTGACAGTTTGCTAACAATTTGCATATAGGCTTTTATTTACCTGATTAAATCAAATATGTAACTAAAAATATACCTTCATGTGCTACTTTTTCAGTAAAGTGAGGTCGAATTTTTTTTATATTTGCTCGAAATTCGGATTTGTGGACGTATTTTTCCTTTCGATAGAAATACATAACTTTTTTGTTTTAACAGATAAACTGAAACTGTTTTTAATTTATTTGTAAATTCTGTTTTATATAACTGTAGTTTAAATTTGTGCAATTTGTTTTTTTTCCAAATAACTAAAATTTATGTTCTTCTGTATATTTATTTAATTAAAATAATTACACTATTTACATTTTCATTTGAACACATTATGGTCTTTAATACGTAATCAAACCAAATGGCATTTTAAAGAGTGGTCCATGAACTCGTTTTAAAGTTCCATAAGTTTAAATGATAAAAATCAGTCAAAAACTGATTTTTTCCCGATAGGTCGTAGTTTGACGTCGCGAAAATAACAATTTACGGTAGCAACGTCATTTCCTCCACTGTAACTGTATATTATGCCCTTAAAGTATAAAGTACATAACGTATTATAATAAGTCATATATGTTTAATTCAAATAATAAATAATGAAATAACAGTTTATTGATATTAATCGTCTAGATTTACTTTCTTCAGGACGTTCAAAGCCAAACAAGTAAAAGTCAGGCATGTATAAGAACAGAAAAATGTGAAGAGCTATATATGACAAAAAGAGATCTACAAATAATATACGAAATCCATTCAAAAGAACGTTTTTTTATGAACAAAAAAATAAAATGTGAAGAAATAAATATGACAAAAAAAAACCTATCTACAAATAATATCCTTATCCATTTAAAATTACGAAGATTATGAAAAATACAAACACAAGGTTAGTTATGCTTTATTATCAGATTCAAAATGTATATGCTTTGTTGGTCTTTTCTTTGATACAAGGAATACAATCAGCTAAAAGTAATTCCAGTTTTGAATAATAACTTCCTGAGTGATATGATAGCTTATTTGAAATTGATGCCAAAATAAAATCTTTTCTATATATCTTTTCTCTTGAATAATACTATTTCCGTAGTTAAATGACAGCTGTGGATTTAGAAAAAAACTGTATGATTCTAGTTGGAGTGAATCTGATTTAGATACAAAAAAGTTTCAAGGATCTTTTTGAGTGCATTCAATATAAGTCTGTTCAACTTACAAAAGTATTAAAACATTCTACACTTTACACTTATTCACCATTTCAACCAAAAAAAAAAACAAATTGAAAGAGTTGGCCATGCTTTGTTTCATGAAAACAGAATAGCCAAAGAAGATATATGAATTCAATTCTCAATTTTAAATGTATTTGTCACAGGACGGGACGAATCATACTTTCTGAAATATCACTCTGATTCCTCAATGCTCTTCAATTTAGTACTTTTTAAAATTTAATCTGAGCGTCACTGATAAATCTTACGTAGACGAGACGCGCGTATGGCATATTAAATTATAATCTTGGTACCTTTGATATCTATGACCAAACCCAAAAAAAAACCCTAAGATTTTTCGTTTTTTGATTGATAACATTAATTTAACGTTTGAAGTACGTATTTTTACAACACACTAGTAGCATTGTCAGCACATGACTAATAACTACTCAAAAGGCACTAAGTTTTATAAATATCAAACCCATCAGTTATATAGGATCAAAACATCAAAAGATAATTCAAACATACAAACATTTTAATTAACACGATACTACATAATGTAGCAATTAAACATATTTTATGAAAAAAGATCAATTAAAGAAGTAAACACATGTTACATGGTTTCAGAAGTGTATAAGACGAATGACAGCTGGCAAGGAGACGACAATAGGAATAACACCAAGAAGAACAACAGAACCAACAAATGTAGATTTGTCTAGTATGCAACCATGGAAAAGATGTACATTAGCAGCATGTTCAGTTCATGCTGCTAAATTTAAGAAAGGTAAATTTACTGTAACACAAATGTAGTTTCAATTTTTGTAGATTGTTAAGGCTGCTAGGACATAAGCATGGATTCTTATGAGTTTTTAAAAGATGCTTTACTTGTCACCCGGCCCGACATTTATATGAGAAAGAATGAATGCAACCGGAATAATGTTATATTAGTTAATTGTCATCATAATGATATTTCCAAACAACACACAGGGTACAAATGTTAACATATATATGCACTTGAATTTTTACTTGATAACATTTTTGTTCGCTTTGGAGATTCCGTATATCGTCAAGTTATTGGAATTCCAATGGGGACTAACTGTGCACCACTTATTGCGGACCTGTTTTTGTATTGTTATGAGTTACAATTTATGACTAAAATTAGCAAAGACCCATCAAAACAACATTTGATACAAAAATTTAACAATACTTTTAGATATTTGGATGATATATTGGCTCTAAATAATGACGACTTCAGTATGTATACTAAAGAAATTTATCCTGTAGAACTTACTTTAAATAAAGCTAATGATAACAATGACCACTGCCCTTTCCTCGATCTTGATATCTATATCATAAACGGGAAGCTTAATACAAAAATTTATGATAAAAGAGATGATTTTTCATTTCCTATTGTTAATTATCCATTTTTAGATGGTGACGTTCCCTTGTCACCATCTTATGGTGTTTATATATCTCAACTTGTACGATTCGCTCGTGTATGTAACAATGTATTAGATTTTAGCGAGAGAAATTTATGTATTACTGAAAAATTATTACACCAGGGTTTTCGATATCACAAACTGGTCAAAACATTTACTAAATTTTATCACCGGTATAAGGAAATAATTCGTAAATATAACTCAACATGCAGACATCTTATACGTTCAGGTATTTCACATCCAAAATTTTATGGAAATATTCTTTATAAAGCACAAAAATGTCAGTATTCTCCTCAGAAACTAACAAAACCTTTAAATAGACTTATTAAAAGGGGATATAGTTACGATACTGTTGTCAGGTCATTAAAGATTGCATATTTTGGCTTTAACATTGATTCACTGATAGGGTCTTTGCATCGGAACTAAACACATTTATTTCTAAAAAAAACAGTTGTTGGCATGACACGGGTTATGTTCTTCTCATATATTTTATGATAGTATGATACTAAACCCCTAACGGGAGGGATTGTACCTGATATTCATATGATGAAGACATAATCTTTCAATCAGTTTAATTGAGGTCTGGAGCTGGCATGTCAGTTAACTGCTAGTAGTCTGTTGTTATTTATGTATTATTGTCATTTTATTTATTTTCTTTTGTTACATCTTTTGACATCAGACTCGGACTTCTCTTGAACTGAATTTTAATGTGCGTATTGTTATTCTTTTACTTTTCTACATTGGCTAGAGGTATAGGGGGAGGGTTGAGATCTCATAAACATGTTTAACCCCGCCGCAATTTTGCGCCTGTCCCAAGTCAGGAGCCTCTGGCCTTTGTTAGTCTTGTATGATTTTAAATTTTGGTTTCTTGTGTATAATTCGGAGTTTAGTATGGCGTCCATTGTCACTGTACTATTATGCATATTTTAGGGGCCGGCTGAGGGACACCTACGGGTGCGGGAATTCTCGCTGCATTGAAGACCCATTGGTTGCCTTCGGCTGTTGTTTGCTCTATGGTCGGGTGGTTGTCGCTTTGACATATTCACCATTTCCTTTCTCAATTTTATATAACTTGCCACCTAAGAGAACAGTTTTACGTTCTTGTGATGCGCAGGTTTAAACTATCAATATCAATGTTAACAGGATAGTAATACATTACTACTTAAACCACTCATTAAGCAATGCTCCAAGTCCTTATCGAACAAGATATACAGCTTTTTTCTGTTAAAAACATATTGCTACAGTATACATGCACAATTATGAGGATAGCAGTTCTGCTCTTTGGATCGGAATACCACAGATTCGAAGTAAGATTTAATTTTCTTTCCAAACGACCAGATGTGGTTGGAATCGGGTATTTACATATATATCCAGAACATCAAATGTGTGAATGCTACGTATCCGAATGTGTCATGTTAGGCAGGATGACATAGCTGTGCTGGTATGTCTCGACTAGTTTTATATGTTATATATAAGTAGTTTCATTCGGCACTATGGTTTCAAATTTGTTGCCGGATGAAGCATCAACAATTAAGTTTTTAATTTGTTCATTTTCTAACATAATAGAACAATGTATGGCACTTAAGCTCAATTTTCAAGAGACAACAACACCGACCAGAACAAAGAAAAAAAAAAACCAAACAAAGTCGAAGGTCACCAATGTATCTTCAGCACAGTGAAAAGGTTGGCTTCAGCTGACCCCTATAAAGTGTAATAGTTCAGTGAAAATGGACTTCATATATATAACCAGATTATTTGCTTGGTGGTATACAATTTAATAAACGATTCCATAAACGATCCAACAAGAAAATAAATAAAGGCACAAGTAGTATACCGCTGTTCAAAATTCATAAATCAATTGAGAAAAAAACAAATCCGGGTTACAAACAAAAATTGCAGGAAATACATCAAATATAAGAGAACTGCAACACAACAAAAACACAACATTAAATTGAAACACACACAGAAACAAACTATACTATAACAATGTCCAATTTCCTGACTTGGTACAGGACATTTGTATGGCACGCCGTTTTTATATTTATTCAAATTTGAAGATATCTTATTTATTTAACAAGATATCTTATTAAGTATTAAGATATTTTTAATTTTTATAAGATATCTTATTTAATTTGAAAGTAAATAAGATATCTCTTTTAGTTTATAAGATATCTTTATTAGTTTTTAAGATATCTCTATAAGTTAATAAGATATCTCTATTAATTAATAAGATATCTTATAAAGTATATAAGATATCTTACTTCTCTATAAAGATATCTTTTAAATACATACTTTATAAGATATCTTATTAATTAATAGAGATATCTTATAAAACTAATAGAGATATCTTATTAATTAATAGAGATATCTTATAAACTATTAGAGATATCTTTATAACCAATTAAATAAGATATCTCTAGAAGTTAATAAGATGTCTCTAAAAGTTTATAAGATATCTCTATTAGTTTATAAGATATCTCTATAAGTTAATAAGATATCTCTATAAGTTAATAAGATATCTCTAAAAGTTTATAAGATATATCTATTAGTTTATTATATATCTCTATTAGTTTATAAGATATCTCTATAAGTTAATAAGATATCTCTATTAATTAATAAGATATTTTATAAAGTATATAAGATATCTTACTTCTTTATAAAGATATCTTTTAAATACATACTTTATAAGATATCTTATTGATTAATAGAGATATCTTATAAACTAATAGTGATATCTTATTAATTAAAAGAGATATCTTATAAACTAATAGAGATATCTTATTAACTTATGGAGATATCTTATTAGGTAAATAAGATATCTCTATAATAAACTATATAAAAGATATCTTATATAGTTAATAAGATATTGTATAAATTAATAGAGATATCTTATATTTTAAATAAGATATCTTATATATTTAATAAGATATCTTTATAAACATTTTAATAAGATATATTATTTAATATATAAGATATCTTATTCAATAAATCAGATATCTCAATTAATATATAAGAGATCTCTAAAAGTAAAAAGATATCCCAATTAGTTTATAAGATATCTTATTTAACTTAATAAGATATCTCGAAATTGAATAAACATAATAACGGCGTGCCATACATTTGAAGGTAGATCATAAGTAATAACTTTTTCGGACAGAATTTCCTTGAAATTTGCCAAAATAAAGATTTTACATTGTTTTTTT
The DNA here is from genome assembly GCF_963676685.1 of Mytilus edulis. NCBI lineage: Eukaryota > Metazoa > Mollusca > Bivalvia > Mytilida > Mytilidae > Mytilus > Mytilus edulis. The sequence continues at coordinate 48,755,053 of NC_092346.1, read as the reverse complement.
TTTTAAATATAATAAACAAAGTATAGGTTTAACTATGAGTCGTTGAAAATTGCCTCAATTTTAGACGAAAAAACACATTTTTGTGCATAAGCAAATTTCTATAGGATAGAATTTGGAAATAAATTTTGAGAAGATAGGTTTTAATATATGTTTTAAGAAAATTAAAATATAAAATGACGTCACCGAACTTGCTTTCTTGCTACAAGTAAAAATGATTTTTTTTTACTTAAAGAGTTATCATCCATTAAATGGCTCATTTAAAAAAAATATTCAAAAACAAAAAAAATAATATTTGTTTAATTATTTTGAATAATACAATAAATCATCAAGTTTTATCTGAATAAATAAACAGTTTTCCCATTAAATTGCCAATCTGTCTCCAAATTTGCAGATTTGGACATATAACTAAACCGATTTTGTATTGATATTGTACAATCGAAGATGGCGGTATACTATGATTCTACCTTAAGAAGAAAAATGGTGGGTTGAACCTGATTTTGGGGCATGCCAAACCTCCCGTTTTTATCGCAATATTATATATAACATTTAAATGATAACGTTACATGACTGGACTATAATACAAATAAATGTGAAAACATATAGGACAGAGAAACACACGAATAAGATATAACATTTAAATGACAACGTTACATGACCGGACTATAATACAAATAAATGAGGAAACATATAGGACAGAGAAACACACGAATAAAAGCAAACAAAAGGTACCAGGTTTAAACGATGTTACAATATTGAGTCCGGTGTTTACGGTTCGAGATCCTTTCCAAAAACTGATTCTAAATTATTTAAAGAAGTATATATAAAAACATATTAATAAAAAAATACATTTAACTGCTGATTAAGCAATTATTGTCCAAAGATGATCTGACACTACTGTTTAGATACGATGTTTATTATCGGATTAGTAGAAACATTTATTTTTAACCAAAAGATAATTTTGTGGGAATATTCCAACTTTGTACTTCTTTGGCTTTATAACTATTTTGATCTGAGCGTCACTGATACGTTTTATGAAGACGAAACGCGCGTCTGGTGTATTAAATAAGCAAGGTATCTTTGATAACTATTGATCATATAAATACAATTGATAGATATAATGGTTAAAGTCAGGTAGATGATAGTCCAAATAATTAATATAAAGAAGACTATGTGGTATGATTTCCAAGGACACAACTCACCACAAGAGACCAAAATGAATACACGCTTCGTCCGGTCATACTAAACTCAAAAACGAGTAAATAAAACTGCAATTAAAAAAAAGTAAAAGAATAACAATGGATACGTTTGACTTTGAACAGGCGCAAAAATGCAGCGGAGTGAAATATGTTTTGTGAGATCTTCATCCTCCCCTATACATCTAGCCAATGTAGAATAAACAAACACACATCAATACGTACAGTAAAATCTAGTTTAAAATAAGTCTGAGTCCGATTAGGTAACAAAAGAAACACGACAACAAGGCTACGATACATACATTAATAAAGGACTACTAGCAGTTACTGACATTCCAGATGAAGACTTCAATTAAACTAATTGTAAGATAATGTCTTTATCATAAGAAAATCAAGCACTATCCTCTCGATAGGGATTTAGAAGCATACCATAATAAAATATGGTTATCTTTTTTAACAATTTACACGTCTTTCAACTCTACTAAATAAATTTTCCTCTGGCGTTTTTTAAACTTCACATGGAACTTTCTAGTGGTAATTGCATTAGAAGGTCTCTATATAGAACTACATGTTTTTCCTGTTTACCTCGTATGGGCAGGTTCATTATTGACACTTGGTCACTATTTGTATACAGCTGAATCACTGGCATTTTCAGAGCCAAGTAATAAGCTTTCTGCATGTTTAGTTGCCATTTACTAACATGCATCAAGGCATCAAACTGCTCGTTGAAATCCATAGGTAACATAAAAAAAAAGTAAAATCACAAAAATACTGAGCTCAGAAGAACATCAATTCGGAAAGTCCCTAATCACATGGCAAAATCAAATGACAAAACACAAAAAAAAACGAACGGACAAGAACTGTCATATTCCTGACTTGGTACAGGCATTTTCAAATGTAGAAAATGGTGGATTGAACCTGGTTTTATAGCACTAAACCTCTCACTTGTACGAATGATAGCCTTTAATGTATTATATTTACAAAAATCATGTCCGCAGTGAAGAAGAGTCGTCAGAAATATTGTGAAACTGTAATGGTATTAACCATATGTGGATTATAAAAACATCTACAGATCTTCTGGATAATGTAAAATCTCGATCTTTCTCTGACAACAATTCTATCAAAACTTTTGATTTTTCGACCCTGTATATATCACCATTCCCCATGTGAAATTGAAAAATCGTGTTAAGGAAATAATAAGCAATGCTTTTCAACATAACAAATGATTGAATACGCTATAAATGTGTATCTTTTGGATACCATACATCATATTTTGTTAATAGTGAACAAATGGTCACACATGCTACACTAAGGAACAAGTATGCTCAAATTTCTTATTGACCAAATATTGGTTGAATTATGAAGTCGAATTTTTCAACATATTGTCGGCATTTCTATGGGAACAATCTGTGAGTCTCTCCTTGACGAACTTTTTTCATATAAGCTGGAATTTCGTCAGACAATTGTCAAAACTAGAAGACCAAAGAAGCCAATTCTTTAAATTAACCCATCAAAGATACAGATATTATTTTGTGTTTGAGCCAGACATCACACCATAAGACAAAGCCAGACACCCTTTGTAGAGCGTTTCGTCTACAAATGACTCATCAGTGACGTTCGAATCGAATAAAAAGAAAACTTCAGAAGCCAAAAATTAAGGACGAAGTTGAAGAGCATTTAGAACCAAAAAATTCCCAAAACTTTTGCCAAATACAGCTAAGGTAATCAATTCATGTGGTAGAAAAGCCTTAGAATTCAATAAAATTAAAGTTTTGTAAACGTAAATTTATAATTATGACCATATCAATGATAAACTGCGCATGTTTTCAGACATATTGAAGATTTTCTCTACATTAGCAATACAAACCTTTCTTTAATATATCCCTCAGAACCAGACATTACAGAAACAACAGACACAGCGTCCTATGTCTCGTATTTAGACTGATACATATACCTTGAAGTAGATATAAGTTGTCATCTCAGTACCAGTATACATTACCAACGAGACGATAGCAATTTTGTAATTGAAAATTTCCTTTACATATTTTGCATAATATACTTAATTCACCTGCATATGAAACTTAAACTAATGGTTTATTTTAGTATATCTTGGACAAATTAAAACATCAGTGTCATTCATTTATTTTTTCAAAGGAATTATGCCCCTTGTTTCCACCATGCAATTTATCAAGAAAAAAGGGAACCTTTTATTTCATTAATTTGACACTCTGCTTGTTTCTTATAAGATGCTGCACTCAAGTTTTGAGTTTTAAACACTGATAAACTATTGTCTCTCTAATACATTAATTGATTTATGATGCAAACTTTATTATCGAGTTCTTTTATGTTCTTTAGAGTTTCTTAAAAAAAATATTTACAAAAGTATGTTACATCTATCATAGCCATCAAATAATTGCAAGCAGTCAGTTTTTACATCTTTACTTTTGCAGATCATCGATACAAAATGTGCTCTATATGCCTAAAGGAGTTTGAGGAGAAAGACAAGTTATGGATTTTACCTTGTGAACATGGTGAGTGTTTTTAAAAACAACGAATTGTTTTGAAATTTTGTAGCAGTATCATAGAAGTATGTATGGATAGAAGAACAAAATAAAATGTCAATCGTAAGTGAAAATATATCCTGTTTCATAAGTGGTTATTGTTTCTAAAAAATATTTTTTTTTTATTAATACCAGCTGGTGTATTCAGTTCATACAATCTTTTGTGTGGAAATTATTGTAGAAAGTGAACCCATTTTATCTTATGAAAAAAAAAATCACTTTTAAGGTTAAGTTATATACTGTTAACCATATTTTTTATTTTGGAAAAACAAAGAATTGTCTACTGCAATAATTGATTATCTTAGCAAAATCTTCCTCAATGCTTTTTACCTTTGCACTGAATCTTGCCTAATAAAGATTGGATTTGAGCGTCATTGATAGATCTTTTGTAGACACAACACGCGTTTGGCGTACACTATTACAGGGCTTCCCTGATTACTCTATGAGTTTATTTTTAATCCATAGTACATAGTTCATAGTCTAGTTTTTTAAATTCTTCACTGTTCCTTACATTGAAATGTAATCTGTTTTCAATATAATTAAATGCCAGTTAGTCTTGCAACTGTTATTGTATTCAAAACTCGAAACAATCAAATCCCTTTTTACATTGCCATTAAAACAGGAGGTTTGGCATGCCGCAAAACCAGGTTCAACGCACCATTTTTTATCTTCTTAAAATGCCCTGTACCAAGTCAGGAAAATGGCCATTGTTGTATTATAGTTCGTTTCTGTGTGTGTTACATTTTAATGTTGTGTTTCTGTTGTATCGTAGTTCTCTTATATTTGATACGTTTCCCTCGGTTTTGCATTCAATTGTTGCCCGGATTTGTTTTTCTCTTTCGATTAATGAATTTCGAACAGCAGTATACTACTGTTGCCTTTTTTATATGAAATTGATAAAATAAAAATGTATATACATGCATGAGAAACAAATTGATATCGCCTTTACAAAAATGATGCAGAACACCACCATTAAATTTGTGTGGATTTAAATAACGCAGCCACAACAATACAAAAAATAGGTCTGAATGAAAGGCATACATCTGTCCCTTTGTCTTGAACGATGTGGCATGAGTGCAAAGCTATAAAGAGCCACACAAATGACTAGTGCAAAACCATTCAAACAGGAAACCATCGGTCAAATCTATATCAAATACGAGAAACGAGAATTACTTGTGATTTTTAACAGGCGCCAACCTTCACACTATCCTAAAATAATAGTGTAACATCACTGCATAGAAAGAAACACTATAAAATATCTATTGAAATGACGTAACTCAATCAAAAGACATATCAACAAAAATAAGTAAACATACAATAAAAAAATACATTTTATCTATGACACAATGTTAACACAATATTAATAAAAAATGAGTGACATTTAAACCAATATCCGAAAGACAAGTATAACATAAAATAAAACGGCGTTGAATAAAGTAATGTACACAGTTAAATATAATAATTTTGTTGTAAGAGTAAATCGAGTACGGAATTATTTTATTCAAAATAAATAAATTTGGTGTTAGAAGCGACAATTTTTTGTCATACTTAATACTTATCAAAGGTGTTATATATAAAACATTATGAGACGAGATATAACACAAAATAAGTGAACATTGAATAACAAAACTGCATTACAAATTGTATCAACAGGTAACACAAAAGTACGATTTGAAAATACTGGCAGTTCCTGAAAGCTAGTTAAAAGTCAAAACCAATTAAATTGATATAAAAAAAATCATGCTTCAAAGATATTAATAGACTATGGAAATTACGATTTGAAGAGAAAAAGATAACACATAGTCAAAGATTCGGTTTCACCAATCTCTTCAAAACCAAGTTTTTTTCCAGTTTGAAAAACTGATATGTTCCACTTAAAAACTTTTTGTGTTGTTCATAGCAATTTTAAACGTACGTATAACTTGAATAGGAGTATTAACGATAGGAAAAGATTTTAAATATCGTATTAGATTGTACTTTCAAATTACAATCGCTTTAACATAAATTATTAAATTATATCATTTTAGTTATACAAAAATGTCTGGATAGTTAAAGCATATTATACAATAATATCTTCGCTTATATTTCAGAGTTCCATGTTGATTGTATAACACCATGGTTGAAAGAAAGAAGAAAACAGAATTGTCCTATGTGCAGACGAGTTGTTATTGTTATGCCTGAATAAACACTTTTGCATACCGCTGTTCATCAAAACATTTATACTTTTCCATAATATCTGGTGTATGATAATGAGCATTCCAAATCATAAGCATATTAAAAAGCAAATTTTAAACTTTCAAATACGCATTGATATCATTTCAAATTAATCAATTTAATGTAACCAATCATTCTGTTTGCAACTATTAAGATTTCAAATCTTATTCTTATATCTACATTTTTGCAATTGCAAATTGACCTTTACAACCAGAAAAAAATAGATATCAAATTTCGCTTATCCTTTAAGTGCGGTTTTTCATTAAACAACTTCGAGGACATGCGAATATGGTTATTAAAAAAACAAGGCTAGCATTTTCAATATGAACACATGATGACTTAAGTAAGGTTTGAAGTGATATATTAAGTTGTAAAATGTATATGGCATCTTGTAATTTGCAACCATATGGCTCTAAAAAAACTACTCAGGGTAGTAATAATTGTAAAATTCATAAAACAGCAAACATTTGATTTTCAAAAATATCACCTATAAGATAATCGTGCAAAGGTTTCTAATGGTTACTAAAAGTATTATTTTAAATTGTCACATTAACTCTTCTTTTGAAATCTTTATCGAACATTAAAAACATATTAAATTATTTGTCTTTTGATCAAATATATAATATGCTTTGTAAATTGAAAACAATGTCAATTGTTGAAAATTAGTGTGAGACGTCAACCTCTAGTAGAAAATACATAAAAATATTAGGAATAGTTCCAACCAACATCTAGTTTGTCCTTCGCTCTTTTACCCACCAGGGCTTAGGAGAAACAAATGCATAGGTTTAGGTTTACGTGTCATTTACCGCATGTTTAGTATAGAGAATACGAAGAAACTTATTAAAGACTCACAAAACCAAAGGACATTTACATCAATAGTTATAAATAATAAATAAGAAACAACACGAACTCTACTTAAAACCGGGAGTGAAATCAGGTGCTCTGGAGTAGACAGAAGTTTTCGATACATAGCCTAGCAAAAAGTTAGAACAAATGCTTTGTAAATTGAAAACACCACACAAAGAGGCCATATTTACCAACGTGTAAAAAAGATGTACATGATAAACAGTATATATATATATTTTTTTTTAAATCACATATTGCAATTTTTCACAGTTTTCCAAAGATTAAAACAATATACGAATTTCAAAGTAAATCAAAGATTAAAAATCAATATACGAATCTAGATCAAGGATAAATACTGAACAGCAGAAACCTGGCTTTAATATAATTTGTGGCCTGTTAAGCTTTTTAACGATGGTGGAAAACAATTTGAAGCTTGATCCATTGTAAATATATCGGTCTTTTTATAAAAACGCATATTGACCCCATAATTGATGTCATTTGATTATTTTTTCATTGAGTTGACGTCTCATTAGTGTACACTCACATCTTCTTCGATTCATTAAAGATGAAAAACAAAGCTATAATATATGTTGCATGTGTACTGAGTGATCATATTAAAGTTTAAGATACAAGATGTGTCACGTGTTGTTATTGGCTTTGAACGAAATGTCAGTAAATTCGAGCACTCTCAGATCTGTAAGTTTGTGTCTTTTGTGTTGTGAAAGATGTATAAATACCCTGGAAAGTCAATAAAAAGTTAGCTCAAGACCGAAAGTCTAGAAATCAAGAAGTACAAAGCGCCAGGTAATTAAATGAATCTAACCAGTACAGCTAATGTCACACGTCCTTAAGGAAGGTTTACAATAGTGTTATATAATTACCAATGCATTGAACACGTTTACGATAAAAGTTCGTTTAATCATTTGTTAATCAATTCATGTCTTAGGACTATATTTGTTAAAGGCAGTGATTTAGTATATGAAAATCGGAATAAAATGGTATCTTTAGCTACTTGAAACGAGCTATTTATTCTTTCAATAAATTAAATCGTACAAACTATCGGTTTTCTGCAATTTTGTTAGCGTTGGTAAGGCTAAAAATAATAGTCTAGGAAAAGGGGCATGACAAACACACACTAACACATACAAACACAAAATGATGCAATAAGTTGAAAATGCCAGACAATAAATGACGACCTCTCAAAAAAGAAATTAATGTATTCCAGCACTGTTTATCAACTAATGCATATACAGATATCATTGGAAAGAAGGCACATAACGTTTTGATACACTATACAAACTTCTTACAACAATTTGAGAAAAACAAAAGAAAAAGCAAAAAGAACAAGACAATGGCTGTAAATGTATGTACATTTTTTCCATACGCTTAGCATACTTCTTGTTTTTCCGCTCTAACATGTATTTTTGTCGTGTACGGAGTTTTCATACCAATAACAGTTGTAAGTTAGCAAGTCAGTAAATAACGTAATTATTTGATATAGTGACATTTGTTAATCAACATAAATACACATATTTGTACAAAATATAAACTGACATACAACATACATTCGGACCAAAGTACCAATAAGTTACCTTTACTTTCAACTCAATATAAATGTTTCAAATTCACATGTTCATTGTCAATTTAAATCTAATTTTGAGAGAAACATACTCATGATTTAAGAATTAGCGTTTGTAAACGTTAATATTGTGTTTTTCTAAAGTTTATGAGCAAGTTTAAGAAAATAAACTGTTTGGTTTTTTTATTGAAAGGCGACGCTGCAAAGTATTTAGCTCTTTTCCTGTATTTATTTTATTTCGATACGGTACATTTGCACCGATTTGATTCTTTGATTAGCGCCTATTTTTTATAACACATGGTTCATATTCGTCGGGAATTTTTGTCGTGACACGATGGAAATATTGCACACTGAAACAGCGCAAGTGAAATGCATCTCGGCGCAAATGCAAAACGCCAGTGTATGTTTGTGCGTGCTTGTCTTAAACGAAACTTTGACATTGTGATCGATAATCTATATACTGTTAATGCAGAAATCGTTTGCGATGTGTAAATGTATGCGGGAATTCGGATTACACATAAATAACAACTCGCTTATAGTTAGTTATTATAGTTTTCTGCAGCTCATTATTTATAACCTAATTGTACCAAGTCTACAAGTACTTACCTGTGCCATTTTGACAACATATCCCCTCCTGTTATATCGTATAAAACGGATGAATTATATAACATTTTATTCTAAGGCTATGAAGAAATATATGTTTTTTTCTTTACATGAATGCTTTTGGATTTGAATGGTTATTATGTACCATTTATGCTATTTCAATTTTGAATTATTTGGTTGTGGTCTGGTATAGTCCGTATGTTAAAGGCTGAATATAAAAAAAAAGATGTGGAATGACTGCCTATGAGACCACTCTTCACAAGAGACGAAATGACACAGAAATTAACAACTATATGTCACGGCCTTCGACAGTGAGAAAAGCCAATACCTTGACCTTTCTTCAAATTCAGGATAAATAATAAAATAAGAGCTGAACTGAATATTCAATAAACAATTTAGAATTTTATGTACATATATCGTAAAAATGTACGTGTATTTCTGAATCATATATAATATATATACTATATATTTAATTAATCGATAGCCGATTATTTAATAATTGATATAAGATGAAAAAAGTAATAGTCAATTCATATAGTTTCAGATGACTTGCTAAGGAAGTTACGATAAGTATATTTAATAAACATGCAATGGAGCATGCTATTTTTAAAGGATAGATTTGTTATAACATTTCTATATAATTGGGTGTGTCAATAATTATAGTTAGATCAACACTTGGATTGGAATATACGTGATGCTCACAGGTAAGCTTAACTTGTGAAATTTTATCAATATCTTCTTGATTTGCAACCTTCTTATTTGGACAAACAATTAGATTATCACATGTAAAGATACAAAAAGTCAACGCTTATGTAAAGAAACCATGTGTCAGATATGTTTCGATGAAGGTTTTTAACTAACATAATCACTTCATTTGGATAAAAAGTCTAAATTGAACCTATTGAAACAAAACATTATATGTGTAAATACTTTATGCGATTCAATAGGCCTAAAAAAAGTAAATTTTATCTCGAAACAGTATTAAAAAATCAGATAAAAATAAGACGGGCAGACTGGAATTTAATCGACCGTGGCTTCAATCCAAAGTGCAGATCAATGTCATCAACGCAACGAGAAAATCCCATACCCAGGTTTCAACTAGCACCTACGAAATAATATCATAACACTAAACTTTAAAACATACAAATAAAAAAAAACTAAGAAAAAAAACTATCAAAAAAACAAAGGCTAGAGATTCCTGACTTATGACAGGCGCAGAAATACAGTAGGGTAAAAAAAGACAACAGTAAAACATTGTTTTCATATCGATAAAGATTAAGTTGAATTGATCTTGTACAAATACTATTTAAAAAGTTACTGACCAAGTGTTCTTTCTTTAGTTTAGATGAATAGTGCCGACTTGAATCCATTGAATCAATTTAAAGAAGAAATATTAAAATTAAAATTAGAATTTAAGTTAACTTAACATGCATGTTCATATGAAGGTATATACTAAGTGAAATTAGAAGTCCACTGGCAGAGGTAAAACTTTGGTTTTTTTTATGAAGAGATTAAATCGTTAGGGATACTAACTAGGACTTTCTTTTAGAAGGCATGAATCATGTTTAGGTAGATCGGTTGAGGTAAACAGCTATTATAATGGCAAACTCCATTCAGACACAATAGAGCCTCTTGTTGTGTCTCTTTTTTTGTCCTGCTGTAAATCTTATCAACACAGTTTTTTTTCAGATTTGAAATAGCTGAAAGCATGTAAGATGAAGAAATTTGCAACAAGTGTTGGTGTGTACATGATATGTTGGGTTGGATTTATCTCTTTAGCGTATTCAAAGGTTATTGTAGTAAGTACTCACATTTGTCTTAACAAGACATTATCTAACTATCTGAAATATCAGATGTTATGGGGACTAAATGATTCTGAAAATTAGAGGACTAGCTATAGACGAGATGGAGATAAAGACTAAAAAGTCAATATTGGTAAACAAAAAAACTTCTTCAAATTAAAAAGATAGAAAACTCAAGCTAATACATTGCAATCTTCGATAAAAGAAGGGTTAAATATCATCAACTATGTTGTCCTGGAAGTAATTTTGAAGTCCTCTAATAAGTAAAATTAAAAGAATTTACAAGAGTTGTTGAGCAGGTATACTTGTTAATTCCTACACAACAAATAAGTGTCAAGTACAACTTTTATGATTCACATTATCATTTAGACAGACGAAGAAGACAGAATAAGTATAACCGTATCAAGGCAATATCTGTACTTGATAAATTTTATGTGTGTTGTCGGAATACTTCAATGAAGAAATTCACTCTTTTCTTGATTCAATAATGTATTTATCGCTTTTAACCAAATATTTCAGATTGAACATGAGGAAATCATACATACCTTTAAAGACGAGATGACAGGATTTGGACCAAGTATTTCAGAGAATGGCATGAAGGTACAATAACTGTTAGACTGGTATTTAAAGAGAGTCGGACAGTACTAAAATCAAATTAAAAAAAGGGGGTGCAACAAAAATTAAAGGTAAATGGATCCTATTCCTCAAGTGACATCTGTCATGGTGCCAAATAACACAAAAAATACAAACAAACAAAAAATTAAGCTCAAAACCAGAAGAAATTTGAGGATTATTCAACAATTTCTGAATTTACGAAATGGACTAAATGAATGTAAACCAATGTTTAAATACTAGCTAAATGTAGTTTTTAATCATTTACAAAAAAAAAGAAAGAAAAAATGATACAAAAAATTCGGCAAAAGGTATATGTTCTAAAAACCGTCTAATAAACTATTTTATTTAACTTCATTGATCTTATTAACTTTCAGGGAAAACTTGTTTATTTCGGACAAATTCACAATACTTCATGCCTGGATTATGGACCACAGTCTCACTTGCAGAATAGCATAGCATTGATGAGACAACACGGCTGTGATATTGTGAATATGGTATTAATAATATATAAACACATTGCAAAATAACAAAAACACTGAAGTCTAAGGTTAACAGATCTATGAAAATAGTCCGAAATCACTTAGAGAGAGAACGGGGACAACAGCATTGACGACAAAAAACACAATTAATGTCCCAAAACATATCAAACAATATAAAGCAAGCACGATTAAACGTGAAACTTTGATCGCACCACTTAAAATTTTACAGAATATAAAAGTCGAAACAATTAAATGAATGTACCATTCTTACAGAGAATCTAACTAATCTGATATTGACTTGATATAAGGTTTCAATAAACAACTAGGATTTTATGATTCACGTTCCAATCAAAGTTTTTGGAAGTTGAAAAGCAATATTTCCAAAAACGTTTTAAATCAGTTAAAGGCAATGCATGCTTTGGTTAGAAACCCTTCATTGTTACGAATATTATTTGTTTTGTAAATCAAAATTACAGGATATGAATGTATTTATATTTTTTCGTATGGTAGACAACGGAAAACCACAAAACTGATTGTTATCCGGATTTAAACGTTCTTACTATCACAGCTCAATAGAATTAATACAAAAATAAATAATCATACGGTGTTTAATAACAATAAGGTACATCCATATAGTATAGTTAGCTATAAATGTCCTTGGCATGATAAAATGTGAAAAAAATTCAAACAAGAAAAACTAATGGTACTCTTTATACAAATGCAATTTACAATAAAATTCATGTCAGAAATGAACCAACGGCAACCATTCAATTTCAGGCCCCTGAATTGGTACAGGAACATAAAGAATTTTTTCAAAATTTGAATATCGAAAAAGGAAAAAGGAAAAAGAAAACAACTTGTGTCTGGTACATAAAGAATGTTTTCGGTCAACCATGTTTGTGAATAATTAGAAGTGGTGGTGTAATAACACATGAAAAGAACACATTTTACAAACCAACTCTGTATTACCGACAATTTCAAAAGCAAAAAATGGAACTTTCCCAAAATACTATTAGCTATGCCTTAAGTTATTTTCAAAATAAAAATACATTCCTACTTTTTTCAAATATCTTCAATAACCGTTTTAATCAAAAGGTAATGTCTGCGCAACGCATGAACTACAGTGCTGTTATTATTGGTAAGAGGAAGAATGCAGTTGAAAACCTAATGAATATGTCAGAAACCACAGGTAACATGATTTGCTTTCATATAGATTTCAAAGAACAGCATAGAAGAATATTTGTCAAAGGCAATACAAACGTCTATAATCTATATACAGAACAATGCAAAATAACTTACTTTCAGCTTTATAAATATCTACCAACATTAAAATTATAAATGCAAACCTCTATATAATCAAGAGTCATATAAACGATCATAATAAATTGCCATACAACCAAGCGATAAAAAAGTTTTATTCATATAGTATAACATTCGTTACAAAATGGGACACGGTGTTTGATATTAATGAAAAATAAATTTATTGCAAACAACACTAGCACAAATTTAAATAACCATTACCATCAAAATACAGCAGCTATAAAATATACTAGGCATTTAATACTGTGAATAATTCCAAAACTTTCCTATTTCTATACTGGCATTTATAAAACCATTTAATCTGAAATAATGGCAGATTAAATGATTTACAGTAAACAGTGTAGAATGTCATAATACAGTGGTATTTTCAGATAATTTCAAATATGTGTTGCCAAAAACACATTGAGAACACATTTTATTGAAGCATAAGCATGTTTTACTTTCACGATTGTAATTTGCAGCAGTATGAATTTAAATGTAATATTGCGCTTGAATGTATTTATAGAAATATTTGACTAATCTCTTAATATATTGAGGTGGTCAGACAAAGCTTGTCGCTGGATTTACCTTTTTCATGAACCCTCATAACCTATAATGTGAACGCCAATGCTGTATGAGCTAGACCAGTTATACTAGTATGACCGAAATGGACTTTGAAAGTATTGACTAAACCACACAAGGCCCCCTTTTCATGAGCGAGTGGAACCTTAGTACTTTTCATAATAACCGAATATAATATTGAAGAATTTTTAGACGATGTGTTGAGTTATGTCAGTCATTTATATATGAACAAACGACTTTTAAAGTTAGGAAATTTTAAAAAACCTACGATCCCAAAAACAAAGGAATAGGTTCAGTAAGACCCCTTTTTGGCCCCAAAATATACCAGTTTTACAAAAATGTTGATATGTAAACTGTTTGTTATTTATTGGAAAATAGAATGCTTCTGCTACATAAATATAGGCTGTTCTTGTCAATGCAATGCACTTATATCGGGTACTAGCATCATTAAGTCATGCTAAATTACTGAGATCTTCACAATTTTAGCATTTTAGTTAAATTTTAGACAGTTTCCGTCTTAAATAAAAGTGGTCGCATTTTTGTTCATTTTTAATATTGAAATGTATGTTGTATTTGATGATAATACTACTGTTGTCTGCTCTGTGGTCGGGTTGTTGTCTCTTTGACATATTTCCCATTTCCATTCTCAATTTCATAACATATATAGAGGTTGAGGATGAACACGGATGCGGCCAATTTTATTTTGGACAAAAACCATCTGAAAAGTGAAGTATTTTGGCATATTTGATAGATTTTACATATTTAAGCTAGAATTGGAGCGTTTTTAATGAGTAAATAAGTTAAAATTTTTCACATAAACTAATTGAATCAACTGAAGAAGACACTTATCGGACCTACTCCTTTGATTGACCATAAGTGTCAATTAATAAGTGAGTATGTATGTACAGAAAGAAATGATTAACCTTCATATCTGTTTTGAATTCACTGGTATGGTTATTTATCATTTTTATTGAGTTTCGTACAAATTAAAAAATCTCTCTACATGGATATTGTGACTAACTGTATCTGATTTAAAATTACAGCAGCCAGTACACAAGACATAAACATTCCATCCGTTTTTGTGGAGGATAGCGTTGCTTTGTATTTACTGAACTTTGAAATCGATCAGATGAGAAAGTGAGTGTAATGGTAAAAGAAATTTACAAAATCTTAATCCTGGTTTCTATGATGACAAATGGATGAGTTTATTTAAAAACATGGGGTTAATGCAACTGCTGTTAGACGTTTCACTCCAAAGGTATCAACAACCCAGTAATCAACACTGCGGTATTGACACGAATTAATATTGAGATGGTCCTATAATCATTATGAATTCACTCTTACCATTGAGATGGTCCTATAATTATTATGAATTCACTCTTACATTTTTTGGATTTTTGGATCCTCAAGGCTCTTCAACATTGTACTTGTTTGGCTTTATAAATATTTTGACATGAGCGTCACTGATGAGTCTTATGTAAACGAAACGCGCGTCTGGCGTACTAAACTATGATCCTGGTACCTTTGATAACTATTTACAGAACATTGACATTTTCTTAGTATTTCCAAATAAGTTTTTTTTTAAACCTTTCAGCATTTTAGATCCTCATTGCTCTGCAACTTCGTACTGTATTTGGCCTTTTTTGACATATCTAATTCGTTTTTTTGTAGATGAAACGTGTCTTGCCTACAAAATTGTAATAATAATACTTATGCTGCTTTTATTTTGACAGTTGTTTTCCATTCGTTTGAAGGGTTTTATCATTTGATTTTGCCATTTGATTAGGGACTTTCCGTTTTGAATTTTCCGCTGAAGTCAGTTTTTTGTGATTTTACTTTTTTTTTTATATATATACATGGTAGATTTTGATAAAACATGATAAGCTGATTTGAGTTTTGGACTTACTAGCTTTAAGCACTAGGTAAATGTTAGTATTTGTATTTGTGCTTTAAGCATCATGTCATTTTTGTAGTTTTATTGTGGCTTAGAAACGAGTTCTTTTACATCTGATTTTAAGAATAAGGTGTATTGTTGTATTGTCACACCACTGTTGATTTCGGTATTTGTATAATTTTACTTGGCTTTGTCATCAATACTTGATTAATTTGATTTCATGTTCCTTTCCCATTACATATCATATTTTTTTTATTTTCTTTTTAGAACAAAACAGGTCGTTTTCGTATCATTTTGAATGGTTTCACATTTAGCACCAGGAGCCTGTTATTGCTTACTATACAGTATGAAGTTTGCAAATTATTACAATCGGTTTGATAAATTAACTGTGGTTGAGTCGTCTCTTTGACCATCCTTTAATACTCTTCATAGATATAGGAAGATGTGGCGTGAGTGCCAATGAGACAACCCTCCATCTAAATATCAATTTAAAAAAAGTAAACCATTATAGGTCAATGTACGGCCTTCAACACGGAGCCTTGATTAATACTTACATTAAATAGATTTAATTTTAAATTAAGACATTAACATATTTTTATCCATTCTTTCATAATTATTAATTTGCCATATTGAATTTAATATCACTAATTGTGTAGGCACTGAATTGTTCTTATATCGTTCACCTGGGCTGGGTAAATAAAGGCAACAGTAGTACACCGCTGTTCAAAGACTGTAAAAATACATTTTCTGAAGCTTGAACTAAAGAATTGAAACATTATAGTGAGAAAAAAAAATGCAATGCCGACAAATGTTCCTTCGATCAATAAATTACTGTTTAGAGTTTTTGATAGAAAAATTAATCAGTTATGTAGTAGACGTCTAAGTTATTTGTTACAGTATGGATATATACGGGTAACGAAAGATTACTATATATCTCAGAAAATTTTCCATTTTTTTTCTATTTTTACCTAATGTGTCTATTTGTTTTGCACACAAGTTGTTGTTAATGTAATGGAATTATACGCTACTGTCATACAAGTGAGAAGTTAACCCAGGTTAAATCCACTATTTTGAATATTTAGAAATGCCTGTGCGATTGTGAGGCAAAATTTGTTCCTGGCAAAAAAGTTACAGTGCTGGAACATAGTTTCTGTAATATAAATACCGGTGGAACATATTTCTATGAAATGTATTTGTTCCGGTGGAACAAATGTTACTCCGGAACAATTTTTTTTGTTATTTGATCACTTAGTCGTATTTTTTCTCAGTACAGTGTAAGTTACAGATATTTACGAGTAACGAAAGATAACTCATTAAATTTTCCATTTTTTAAAAACATTTTTAGCTAATGTGTCTGTTTGTTTTGCACACAAGTTGTTGGTAATATAATTGAATTATATACTACTGTCATACAAGTGAGAAGAAAAAACCAGGTTTAATCCACTTTTTTTCTATATTAAGAAATGCCTGTACCAAATCAGAAATAAGACCGTTGTTTTACATTCGTTTGATGTGTTTGGGCTTATATAATATAATTGTATAATTTTGCCATTTGTTAAATGATTTTCCATTTTTCATTTTCCTTTCATTTTGATATTTGTACTATGATGGTTTTAAAGAATTATATCACCTGGCCAAGGGGAATCTCCTTAAATTTTGTTAAATTTGACCTTCTTAGATTAAATTCATACATTGCAGAGATTCGTTAATGTTTACAGGTTTTCACTATTCACTTATTCGTTGTGAGTGTGTGGCACTTGATCTTATAACAATAGAACCAGATGCATGATTATATTTTATTTCAGTGCATATATACAAATCACAAGAGAAGAAAATGAAGCTCGTCCGTTTACCTGGACGGGATATATTGTAGCTGGGGCTTTTATGTTTCTTTTGTTTGCTACTATTTGTTTTTGGAACTGTTCAAAATACGTGAGTATACCTTTAGCTTTTACTGTTTTAATAGTTATCAAAGGTTGAATTCTAATTTGATACACCAAACGCGCGTATTGTCTACATACCACACATGAGTGACGCGCAGATTAAAATAGTACGAACTCCAAACAAGTATAAAGTTTACGAGCGTTGAGGACCCAAATATCCAAAATAAATTCTGCAAAGGTAATCTATGCCAGGGATAAGAAAGTCCTTAGTATTTCGAATAGTTCATACTTTTGCAAATTGTTAATTTATAAAAATGATTATATAATTGATATTCATGGTCAACACCAATCAAAGTGCTGACTAATTAATGTTGCTGCCTGAACTAAATGGTTATTACAAAATTTGATTTATAAAAATCCTTCTCTAATACAAAATGAAAAAGCATCTTGCATTGCCATGACCTCCAATCTAACTTTGAGATATATTGATAATGGAACTTAACAACATGCAATTCAATAAGTCATTGCATTTCATAGATGCCAGTAAATTTTAAATTAAGGATACTACCTACTAGTTATCAAAGGTACAAGGATTATAAATTAGTACGCCAGACGCGCATTTCGTCTACATAAGATCCACCAGTGAGGCCAATATCAAAATAGTTATAAAGCCAAACAAGTACTAAGTGGAAGAGCATTGAGGATTCAAAATTCCAAAAAGTAGTGCCAAATACGGCTAAGGTAATCTATGCCTGGGATAATAGTTATCAAAGGTACCAGGATTATAATTTAGTACGCCAGACGCGCGTTTCGTCTACATAAGACTCATCAGTGACGCTCATATCAAAATATTTATAAAGCCAAACAAGTACAAAGTTGAAATCATTGAGGATCCAAAATTCCAAAACGTTGTGCCAAATACGGCTATGGTTAAATATGCCTGGGAAAAGAAAATCCTTAGTTTTTCGTAAAATTCAAAGTTTTGTCAACAAGAAATTTATAAAACTGACCACATTATTGATATTCATGTCAACACCGAAATGTTGACTACTGTGCTGGTGATATCCTCGGGGAGGAAACGTCCACCAGCAGTGGCATCGACTCAGTGGTGTAAATAGTTATAAAAGGTACAAGGATTATAATTTAGTACGCCAGACGCGCGTCTCGTCTACATAAGACTCATCAATGACGCTCATATCAAAATGTTTATAAAGCCAAACAAGTACAAAGTTGAAGAGCATTGAGGATCCAAAATTATAAAAGGTTGTGCCAAATACGGCTAAGGTTATCTATGCTTGGGATAAGAAAATCCTTAGTTTTTCGTAAAGTTCAAAGTTTTGTCAACAAGAAATTTACAAAAACTGACCACATTATTGATATTCATGTCAACACCGAAATGTTGACTACTGGGCTGGTGATACCCTCGGCGATGAAACGTCCACCAGCAGTGACATCGACCCAGTGGTGTAAATAGTTATCAAAGGTACGATGATTATAATTTAGTACGCCAGACGCGCGTTTCGTCTATAAGGCTCATCAGTGACGCTCATATCAAAATATTGATAAATTTACAATGCGCGGTGACCTATAATTTTTATGATATTTTTGAACATATATCAATAGATACTATGTTTTGGCAAAGTATGGACAAATACTTTCATTTTTATTTTAGACTTCTATACCACCTTAATAATGTCAATGTAAAAAATTGACAGATTCTATCCGATAGATGAATACTTTTTGATTTTCAAGTTCCCGGACAAAATATTATGATGGTTTTTTTCAAAGTTTACATAGATTTGTTAATTCATGATGTTTTTCGTTTTAGAGATTATGTAGTCAACAGTTCCATAGACGTTTAAATTGCTAGTTACTTTAAACCAATTCCGTTACAAATGATGTCAATTTAAAAATCACGTTACGTAACTGAAGAATGTCTTTGTTATTTTAATAAACTTCAATTTTTTTAGTGCAGATCAAAAACTAATATAAGCAGCTGTTTTGGAAAGAAGAGGAGAACTTCGATGCCATCGTTTTGGAATACATCAGAAATACATGAAGCCCAGTTTAAAAAGAGTAAACAATTATTTATATACTTCAAATGGTAAATTTCTGTTGATAAAGAGAGTTATTATTCTATCAAGTGAATAGAAAATACAGAACTTTTAACAATGTAATAGAAGCTATTTGCAAGACAAAGTATAAACTTAATTGCAGTATGTAAACGTGCCGGTCGTACTAAATGATATACCTTTATCCTTGATAAGTTAAAAACTTATGTCCAATATCTCAAATTTTACATGTTTGATATATTTTCAGACCTAAAACTAATTTGGGGATTTATGAATCATTCTATCACATCAATCAGCGGACGAACAAACCATATACATTGACATGCAACAAAAGCGATGTTCATTAAATATAAACACACGTTACTCGTGTTTCACAGAAACTTGCCTCATGTAAATCTTCCTTAAATTGATTATTTTTATATTCGATATATGTATGAAATCGATAACAGATATTACAGCAAGCCTTCAAAATATTTCTACTATGATTTATGGTTCATCGAATGAATTTATTTGTTTACATTTAATGCAGGTTTTAAATACAAAACATGCTCGATATGTCTAGAGGATTTCGTTAAAAAAGAAAAGTTATGGATTCTGCCATGTGAACACGGTATGTATGTTTACCATTGGTTTCATACTATTCTATGTACAAAACGTAAGGTTTGGCAAGTGATACCAACAAACCTCACAAAACAAATGTGGCGGGATTATTGTTGGTGTGCCATTTACAATATCTTGCTTATTTTGTTCCTACCTAAACCCAGCATGCAGTTAAAATGTCAATAACTAATTCTCGTTAACTTTACATCTTATGTACTGCAACATATTTGAATTGAAACATATATCCGGCAAAGGTCACATCCGAGATCTGTATGCGAGCACTAATCATATCACGGTTTTGTTTCTCAGCAACCCCGTGCACTGGACCGATAACATTGTCATACATGAATATTGAACGCATCTTCTCAGAAGAGTGTAATTTGTTGCTTATCTAAAATCCAAGGTGCATATCTAATCGCTTACAAAAAGTAGTTTGTACATGTGCGACGTCATCCGTATTTTCATCTTGTATTTCTGCTGTACAAGAAATAGCTGAAATGTGTTGTAAAGCTAAGGTACCAGAAAATCGTTCTTTATTTTAAATCAGCAATCTAGGAATACGACATATTTGACAGAGTTCAGAAGAAATAATAAGAGATGTCTTGCAAAAGAGGGACGAAAGATACCAGAGAGACAATAAAACTCATAGATTGAAAATAAACTGACAACGCCATGGCTAAAAATAGACAAACAGACAAATAATAGTACAGAAGACACATCATAGAAAACTAAAGACTAACAAACACAAACCCCACCAAAAACTGGGGGTGATCTAAGGTGCTCCGAAAGTATAAGCAAATCTATGAGTTTGAATGTCACTCTGTTATCTTTCGCCCCTCTTTTATATGTTTGATTTCAACTTAAAATGACACACATTTCCAGATAGGTTGCTCTGCCCCATGTAAAGTTATAATTGTTGTTCTGTGATGATAAGTCATAATTTCGTAATCTATTTAGGCTTACATTGATAAATAGCTAAAATCAGTAGTATCAAATTCTGATTTACAACAGGCGTTGAGAAATAATTCCGTGGAATAGTTACTATTCCACGGAATTATTTCTGAACGACAGTTAATGATTTCATGTAAAGCCTCTAGTTTAGCTGCAAAATTTAGTTTAATCCTATTAGATTAGACACAACTAAGTCATAATTATGTTCTTATCTCAGAATCATAATAATATATACCAACATGTCACACTTGCTGAAAAGGTTTTTTGGCTACGATAATTGGAACATTTCCGTGGTCATCTTTGACACAGGTATGCATAGCTGTCAACCAGTCATGACGGCATATTACCTCTATAACCACTTGGTAAAGTCGATTCATTATAAGCAGTTATCATCAATCAAGAAAACCATCATAGTAAACGCAACATCAGCCATAGTATACATATCAACCGAGAAAATTATTACATATTCAGGCGTTGCTAGAATATTGCTTCATTGATATGGAAAGTTCGAAATTGGAAAAACTTCAGTTTTTTCTTTGTTGTAAAACTTTGCTGATTAAAATATTTGATAAACATGTGATATGTTAAGTTTTATTTCAGGGTTCCACGTTGAATGCATAAAACCATGGTTAAATGAAGGAGAGTGCAAATGTCCAGTGTGTAAACGAATGATTATTTCAATACCGCTGTGAACCAGTTCCATACCAAACATGACAGTGAAGGCTTGCGTGGTTGATTCAAGAGATGGACTACACAACTTTATTAACTTTTTTTCACATTGAATTCAATCAATTTTAAAAATAATTAGATAAAACGATGATCAAAACAGGTCGAAAAAATAAACCTTTTTTTAATATTTGCAAATGAATTCGGAGGTATTTGGTAATAATTGAATGTGACATAGCGTTCCAATGTTCACGTAGGATTACGATTCTTTCTTTAACACGTCTTAAAGAACAATTTCTGTGTTATAAGTTTGTAACACGATTGTTTAACTATAATATTTATGCATGTATCGAGTTTGACGTACTAAATTATAATCATGGTACCTTTGATAACTACTATTGGGTATTTTAAAAAAAATTAAAATATACAGTTCCAATTGCAAAAGCTTACTGAATTAGCTGGTTGTTCTTGAAGTCGATATTACTAGAAAAAAAAACCGAATTTAACCTTAAAGCGCAATGCAACAAATCAAAATAACAACAAAGTATTCCAAAACTGGAGGAGAAACATCTGTTTATCTCAGGAGGATAGTGTTTGAAGTTTACAAATTTAATATCTGAATCTGACTACGAACATGTCAAGAATCACATCGATACTATACCAATATACCACTGTGTATAGTCATAAATCGATTAAGAGAAAACAAATCCGGGTAAGAAACTTAAAACGGGGGAAACACATCAACTATAAGAGGAAAACAACGAAACAACAGCACACTGATGTGCTACAAAAACAAACTACAATTCAACAATCTTAGTTAGATAATAACTGCCATATTTCTATCTTGGTCCTGATGTTGTAAGAAGAAATGGGGTGTTGAACCTGGTTTTGTTGCTAGCCAAACCTCCGGGCTTTATGGCAATGTTAAATGACAACATTATATGACGGTAATACAGTACAAATAAGTGCAATAACACCCAGGACAGAGAAATACATAAATATATAATATAATAGTCCATTTCGAAATATTAACCATAGAATGACGATAAAAAATTAATGTAGGACAGGGCACAAAATCATGTTAATAGAATTACAAATTGTTATTACTGCGTCTTACAGTTCACAAGCACTGTTATATTCGAACAAAAATTGTCAAATACTTTTAATAACTAGGAAATAAACAAAACATAACAAAGAGTAATACGGTTCTGTTACACACGCACAATATAATGCTCTTACACCTTTGAGATGAATTTATGGTAAAATTTTGAATTATTATTCACTGATTTTTTTTTAAGTGCTTAAAGTATGAAATTATTTCAATTGATTTCTCGGTTATGATTAAATCATCCCAGAAAGTAAAGCTGAGAAAATAGCTTAATTAACAGTAACATATATATGTGTTGAATTAATAGGTAAAACATGTCAAATCCTTAGGTTGAAATATTAATTATCCAAGTCTAAAACAAATAATTATCTATTTTTCTTATTCCCTAAACAACTCAAAAATAGTAAACGAACAACAAAGAAATCTAAGACTTGAACTATTAAGCCAAAAAATACCAAGTAGAACTGTACAAGGAAGGAAATGTATGCAGTAATGTCATTGTTGACTACAACCTAGTTTAAACTCTGGTGGATACTTGTGTCATTGGCAATCATACATCATCTCATCATTTTTACTCTTGTAACATATTTTGCATATGTTACGGAAGACCCTTCAGGCGGAAACCCAGTTGAATTGGACAAAAGAATCGAAGATCTTTGTTAGAGAAGGCGATAAATGCTTACTGTAATATAAAAAAAGAAGATGTGGTATGATTGCCAATGAGACAACTATCCACAAAAGACAACAATGACACAGACATTAACAACTATAGGTCACCACAAGGCCTTCAACAATGAGCAAAGTCCATACCGCATAGTCAGCTATAATAGGCCCCGATAAGACAATGTAAAACAATTCAAACGAGAAAACTGACGGCCTTATTAATGTAAAAAAATGACTGAAAAACAAATATGTAACACATAAACAAACGACAACCACTGAATTACAGGCTCCTGACTTGGGACAGGCACATACATAAATAATGTGGCGGGGTTAAACATGTTAGCGGGATCCCAACCCTCCCCCTAACCTGGGACAGTGGTATAACAGTACAACATAAGAACGAACTATAAAAATCAGTTGAAAAAGGCTTAACTCATCAGATGGACAAAACTATAAGTAGACGTGGCCGGGTACTTATACATCCCGACACAAAAAGACGCAATGAACAGATCTGAGAGTACTCGCAGTTATCTGACAGCTAGTAATGTTTACTATAGTGACAAAAGTTTTAAAAGTTAATAGAAACAAACAAAATTACAATTTTCTTCTCAAATACGAAGTGTTTTATTTTAAAAACAACATTTGCATAAGTTTTCTATTTATTTAGTACATAGTAAAGCAGAACAATTAGATATCAAGTCGACGACAAGGGTATCTTTCAAGTTGGATGTAGAAAATGCATAACCTCTGATTTTATTTTAAAAGTTACCACGGACGGAAAACATATCAATCTATTAGTTCAGTAATTTTCGTGTCTGTCCTTCCATTATGCGACTCAAGAAAAAAATCAAAAAAATGGGTAAATAAAGGCAACAGTAGTATACCGCTGTTCAAAACTCATAAATCCATGGACAAAAAACAAAATCGGGGTAACAAACTAAAACCGAGGGAAACGCATTAAATATAAGAGGAGAACAACGACACAGTTGTATCGAAAAGAGAAAATCGAGTGCACCTTTTTATGTTAGGGCGTGTTTGAGTTGAATATTTTGTCTTGATATCGTACAAAGCAAGAATATTTCATACATCGCCTCGCTTCAGATTTTATAATGTTTATATATCAAAGCTACAGGTTGACTTCATAACATAAAAAAAATCACAGTACTTAAAGATGAAATGTATGGATCGACTAAAATACCTATCTAATGAATCACAAAAACAGAGTAGGTGTGTTCGAATAGCTATATTTAACTGAAAGTACTTGACGACAGTCATTCAAGTTGGATGATGAAAATGCATATCTTCGGAAAATTATATTTTTGTGTGTGTGATAACAAGGGTTTATAGTCTTCAACCACTGAAAATATCTAGTCTGCCCTTCCACGAAATATTTAATTAGAATTTTTTTAAATGATTAAGAATTTTCGAAAATTCCACCTGACAACCGATCAGACAATAGTTTTAAGATGAATCAAGGCAGACATGATCATTAACTGATGCTCATTAGCTAGTAGATACATTTGTCTTTTAAAATACAACTGACATATATAAGGATCGTAGTGGTGCTTTGTGGATAAATTTATCGGCTTTCAAGAGCAAAATTGACAGCGCGTCATCCCTACAATGGCTTCCATTTCTACGGTTGTGAAAATGAACTGGCGTAATGGGGAGATAATTTTGACGAAGTAGAATCCTGACTGCCTTTAAATCCATAATGCATTGAATAAATCAACGTGAAACCATGTGAAAAATCGTTTGAAGACAAAATCTGACTCAGCCATTAAGTCTTTCTAAATTATTAACATCTATTTTATCAGCAATCAAAGACGGACTTGTTTCTTTATTATTATGAGGCTGACTTCATGCAGGAACTTCTTAGGAAGAAAGATAAGAAGTTAACAATATTCTTTAACTCTACTTTCCGCTATATAGATGATGTTCTTTCACTAAACAATTCAAAATTTGGTGACTATGTGGAACGCATCTATCCCATCGAACTAGAGATAAAGGATGCTACAGATACAGTTAAGTCGGCTTCATATTTTGA
The DNA here is from genome assembly GCF_963676685.1 of Mytilus edulis. Taxonomy (NCBI): domain Eukaryota; kingdom Metazoa; phylum Mollusca; class Bivalvia; order Mytilida; family Mytilidae; genus Mytilus; species Mytilus edulis. Next base: position 48,729,396 of record NC_092346.1, on the reverse strand, counting down.
CTTACATCTAAAAATTGACAATGAGGGTCGGTTGAAAACAAAAATTTACGACAAAACAGATGATTTCAGCTTTCCAATTGTGAACTTTCCATTTCTAAGTAGCAACATTCCAGCAGCACCTGCATACGGGGTATATATCTCCCAATTGATACGATATTCCCGTGCTTGCATTTCCTATCATGATTTTCTTGATAGAGGGTTGCTGCTCACAAGGAAGCTATTAAACCAAGAGTTCCAAATGGTGAAGTTGAAATCATCCCTTCGTAAATTTTACGGACGCCATCACGAGTTGGTTGACCGTTATGGAATAACCGTTTCACAAATGATATCGGATATGTTCCTTACGTCGTAACTACAATTCCCTTCCCTTTAATGAATGTGACCTACCGAATTAGACTATTTACCGGATTAAAATTTTGTAATCACATAAGCAACACGACGGGTGCCACATGTGGAGCAGGATCTGCTTACCCTTCCGGAGCACCTGAGATCACCCCTAGTTTTTGGTGGGGTTCGTGTTGTTTATTCTTTAGTTTTCTATGTTGTGTCATGTTTACTATTGTTTTTCTGTTTGTCTTTTTCATTTTTAGCCATGGCGTTGTCAGTTTGTTTTAGATTTATGAGTTTGACTGTCCCTTTGGTATCTTTTGCCCCTCTTTTGCAATGCCCCTCAATTTTGCTCACACCCATTTCAAACAACCTTCCTCCTTTATGATAATTCAAACACTTAGTAAATATTGCTGCTAGTAGAATTTAAGTTCTCAATCGTATCATCAGGTTGGTAGTCGATTCTTCGGTACTGACATGATATATATACTATAAATGATTCATTCGTTAATTTTCTATTTATAAATTTATAAGTTACCTAAAAATATGGTTCCCACTTCCTTACGCAAAGTTGATCCCTGTCTTTTCCTGTTGTTTGTGAGTCCCTTTTGGTCTAGAAATTATTTACCTAGACTGAATTTGGCAAAACTTTTCAGAATTGTGAGTCCTCAATGCTCTTTAACTTTGTACACATTGAACATTTTGTATTCGAGTGTCACTGATCAGTCTTTTGTAGACGATCCTTTTTATATATGTTGAGTGTATTGGTAATTTTGCTCTTTATGTGTGCCGGTACTAATACATCCCTGGTTTTAAAGTTTTTGTCTTTGAGCGTTCATAACGAAGGTAAATTGAGAGAAGCGCTCCAGACGTATAACATTTATACAGAGTTATTTTCATTGTTTGTAACACTGAACAGACATCGCTGCTGGTGCACTATAAGTCTCTGATTGTATCACTGGCTCACTAGTCAGTGCCTTATTACTAAAAGGATTTATACCATACCTTTCTCAAATTGCCCTTTAAGTATTTTAAAGACATTATTAAGAAACTAAGGTTCCAATTGCCTCAGGCAAAGTTTACCTTAGATGATTTTAGCTAATGATTTTGGTCATGCGGCTCTTTGTGTGTTTCAGTTTTAGTTTGAACATATTTCGTTTCTTCAAAGCAAAAAGGATCAGACACAAGTATAACATATTTATAAAATCTTCTCCACTCCACAATACAATTATACACATAACAGTACCAATTTAATGTGAGCATACATTTTTAAATAATATAAATAACATAAATATTACTAAACTTAATCCTTGCATCGCTTTCGTAAATATCAAACTAATATACTATTGTAATTGTATTCAAAATTAGGGTTGTCGCTCCCTATAGGCAATGCTAATTTAGATGGTTTTTTTTGTTAAGTGCTGTTTTTTTGTGTGTGTTTTATGATCTCAAATATTCCTTTTTTATGGCCTTGCAAACGTTTGATACTGAAAGTAACAGCTGGATTCACATGAAAATTGGTATCACAATTTTTATTAATTGAGAAATTATTTTAGAAACTATGGTTCTAACTTCCTTATAAAAAAATGACCTCAGATGAATTTTGGTTTTTCTTTTTTATGTCGGGTTTGTCATAAAGCTTATAACGTTTCTACATGTTTATACATCCATTGTTTGAAATTTATATATGTTTGGGCTTTTCTGATGAAGTTGAATCAAGAAAAGCACTGTGGTCTCATCTGTTTTTTCTCTCATTAAATTGTTTGCATGAAGATGAACAATTATAAAAAAAATAAGAAGAAGCGGTGTGATTTTCAATGAAACATCTCTCATGAGACTAAATGACAAAGACATTAACAGCTATAGGTCACCGTACGTTGCATGTAGACAAATAATCATGTTTCACCCCAGACAACTAATTAGGTTTGTATCAAGACAAATGATTATTTTTTGCATGTAGACAAACAACTATTTTGCATGTTAACAATTATTTAGGTTAGACATTTCTCGGAATTCAAGACATAATATATTCCTTGAATTGTTTGCATAAGAACAAAATAATAAATTAAACTTCAAACTTATTTAGGGATCAACAGATATTCTATATTTCGCAGGATTATGGTTCATTATATTACCGAAGTAAACAATTAAATGTTCTCTTTGCTTTAAAAATATTATAAAAAAAAGGCTAAGGATGCTTTAATGACCACAATTTATTAAGGAGTGTGAATGATAATCAATTATACTAGAAACAAGATTAATGCTTTATAAAAAAAAAACAATTAAAGAGTTTCAAATGTTTCTTCTGTGTGACTTGTCTATATCTATAATATGGTATGTATAAGCTTCGATCAGAGCACATTTCATTTAATATTTTGATTTGAATTTTTATTAGTTAACAAAATATATGTATATGTTCCGGACCATATGAGTATTTGGACCATACGCGTATGGTCATGACCATATGGGTATATACTCATATGGTCCGACCATACGCGTATGGTCGGACCATACGCGTATGGTCGGGGTAATTAACACTCTGTTACAGTTTACTTTAAATACTTCTAAACTCTTCATATGGTATGACCGTTCATTCAAAAGACGCTATCATATAGGTAATTTTATCGTTATATTATAATAAAAAGATAAGCTAAATAAAAATAAGAAGTTTCACATTGTTAATTTTACTTAATTGTCAAATTTAAAGTAAACACATTTTATACCGATGGTCAATACCGATGGTCATAACCGATTTGTTATTACGAGTAAATGGCAATATGTCGACTAAAAAATTAAATTCCAAAAATTTCTTAATGAACTATTAAAAAGCTATGATACCGTGTGGAAGTGAATGTCATCCAAGCCTACATGCACTAATGTAACTAGCGATGAAAACTAACTATGGCATCAATATTAAATTTTTACGTATTTTTTTTTATTATAAAATTAAAAAATTGTCATGTTTTAAACCATCACTGTTTTTTTTAGATAAAGTTCTTGTATTATTGAAACGTTTATAATGTAATTTGGAAAAATAAATATACCTATATGGTCCAAATACTCATATGGTCCGGCCCGTTAATAACCAAACGAGTATTATACTCATATGGTCCGACCATACGCGTACGGTCGGACCATACGCGTATGGTCGGACCATATGAGTATACGCATATGGTCATGACCATACGCGTATGGTCCAAATACTCATATGGTCCGGAACATATATATGTTACAGGGAATTTGTAAAATCAGGGATTTTGTAAAACATGCTATTAGAAATGTGTTTTTCTTAATATAAAGATAGACCAAATGAATGATCACTAATGATTTAGAAATATATTTGTTTAATAAACACTATGAGCTAGAACTTGTGTATAATGATAATGACTAAAAGGCATATAAACAGGTATTTAGACCACTCTGAATTTGCTTATTTTTGCAAGGCAAGTTTGGGTGACATCCCTACTACTATAAGCTATTGATATGTGAATTTTCTTAACTATGCTGTACATGTCTTCAAGACATACATAATATTTTTAAAACATCTTCATCTGATGAATATCGTTTTTAACAATTTTTTCAAATCTCCACATTGAAGAACTTCATACCTTCATTTATCAACAAAATATTTACTGTATTTGGATTAAAAGAGTTGAGAAATTTTAGAAACTTATTCAAAGTTATACCACTTTGTGATAGAATACATGTGTCTGATAAATGACCAAAGTAGGTAAAACTTTGTTTATTTTTGCTTGGTTAGATTAACCTATTCATAAACATGCAAGTACAAAACAAAGTATTATTACCAATATTTTCTGTTGTCTTTTTTTATTATTATTTTGTGAATATAAATGTTATTTTGTAGGCAGCAAATTAATAATACAACACTTATTTGCTTTTACAATATCAATTTTTATGCAGCAATAAGATGCTCTTGATCTGATATGCATGTAATATTTGCCACTGGATTACATACCCTAACCCACTCAATTTCTTATACCTTACATATGTATTTTTCTTCTCTAATGACAGCAATCAACCTAATGTTCAGTTTTTATATTTGATTTAAAAAAATTATATAATTGGTTTTATTTTCTACAGTAATTATACAGAAAAACTATAATAAACAGTAAGTTAAACTTTCTTTTAAACAAGGTAGTGATAAGAGCTTGTTTTATCATATTTTCCCTGGTTCCATATGTTGCACTTTAATTTTACCTCAATTATTTGAAGTAACTTTTGTGTGTATGTTTGCTCTTTATTTCAAGACATTTGTGCCTGAGCCATTGTTCTACAGTATGTCAGTTGTTTTGTGCATGAAAACGGCTCACTTAATATTAAAATAAAGACTAGATTAACCTCAAACTTATTGAGTGTTACTGTTGTAGTCTTTTTTCACATAAATTCTTTATAAAAATGAATGAATGTATTTTACAAATTCCCTGAATTTAATCAGTGAATCTGTAAAAAAGATCTTAATTATTTCAGGGATTTTGTAAAATCACTAGTCAAAATCAGGGATTTTATAAAATCACTAATCAGTTCAGTGATTTTACAAATTCCCTGAAATTTCAGTGATTTTACAAAATCCCTGATTTCACAAATTCCCTGTAACATATATAACGTATTTATAGAAAAATCCTGGCATTACTAAACATGGATGTATCTTTCATGTTGCTAATCCTGAGACTCTATATGCGGATAATAACATATATCTTTTCAATCACTGTACGTTTTTTCGTTTTTGTATCTCCTGTTTCTCTTAATGATTTTTTTTTATAAAATTAGTTACGTTTGCAATAAGATTTGTTTCTTTACTAGCGATGTGTACATATATATACCTCTACTGAAATATCCAAAAGGGACATTGCATTTTCCAGAAACCTGCATGAAAAAAGTATGATAATGAAAATACCAGACTCTAAGGAAAATTCATCACGGAAAGCCCCTAAATATTCAATGACAAAATTAAAAGCTCAAGCACAATAAACGAATGAACGACAACTGTCAGATTCCTAACTTGATACAGACGAGTATCGTGTTTGAAAACACTGTACATGAGTTGAAAGTGAATCTAGAAATGGAGGGGTTGTGTGAGGTAAATGATCCGATAGAAATATTACTGCATTTTCTGATCTAATGAAGGATATGAAAGTCAAAATGTTGACCTACAACCCTTTTTTCAGCATATGAATATGGAAACCGAATGCACATTGCTTAAGACACTTGCAAATCTAGTAATATCATACAAATATAGGTGTCAACGTGAATGATTAAATGCAGATCATGCAAATTGACAAAAAGTACTAAAAACGAAAAAGATTACAATATATATTATGATTAAATATATAAATCCACTGTCAGAGTCCTTGTGGTTGTTATGTTGTCCTTGCAGTTTGAAAGTAGATACATTTAATTAATCTGATGCATTTAACAAACGCCCTTATTTGCATTCGTATAACAAAGTAGGCTTCAACGAGATGTTTACTAGAAATTTGAAGTATACTTTGTAGCAACATCAATAACTATGTAGGCTGAAGCCAGACGAAATAAGAACAATAACATCTTCATCATACGTTTTATTAAATGTCATTCTCATTGATATATACACATAATTATGATATAGATTACGATGTACCTGATATCCGTGTATCAGGCTTGCTCGAAGTTTTTACATACATATAAAAAAAAGAAATGATAAAAAGTCATATATATATAAAATATATCATGTTTCTAATATGTTTTGTTTTTTCAAAATCTCAATCCGTTTTCCTTCTTTTAAAGCTGCAGATAGTTTTCTACCTACAATATATCTTGCTCAACCTACATACTATTGTTATAGTTGTAAACATTTTCTTTTATTTAATATGTGTATGAAATAATTGCCACTGGACGTTAAGCAATAATCAATCAATTATAGTTCAACGTCATTTAGGTTTCACAAATATGTTGATTAATCGTACACATAAATCAATTGATTAATAAGTAGACCAAAGACAAGTTTTCATTGGGTTTCTGTTGTGGTCGTACGCGTGCATGTATACTTATTTGATAGACGAGTTTCATGTAAGTATAGGCTCAAAATAACACAACATCATATTCAGCTTTAACTCGAATTGGGGCTTGCTCTTTCCAGTTGAACGTTATAGGAAACTTACTATGTTAGACACTTAATTTAGACTAAGTATGGACATTAAAAGAGTCGTTGGTGTAACTTATCCAACCGAGAGAACCTTAATAAGATTTACAATCACACGATGTATAAAATCTATATATGTATCAATATTTAATTAAAATCAATAAACACCTAGATTTGTGTAGTATTTAACTATAGTGTGGTTGGTATTTTATGCATTACATAGCTTTATATCTGATTATATGTATCTAAGCTATAGTTTTGTCAAGTGTTCACTGATGTTTTTTCAATTTTTCTAATGTTTTAAGTAAATTCAGAATATATGTTGCTAACTTAAAACAATAATTCATTGTATTATAAAGATGAATGATATAAAATGAAAAAAATCTCGTTTTTCGTTTTTTATTTTTGCTACTGGTATTTTATAATGGAAAACTAATGGACGCAAATATACACGGACATATAATATTATAATATATCATCAATAGATTGTAGAAAACTATTTGAATTGCACTTTTGGTGTCTTCTTTGCTGCATGTGATAAGGATTTACACGAATTATCGCTTTATAATATTGCAAATAAGACATTATCCCATCATATATATATATAGGAAATTAGTATCTCCGAATGAAAGATAAAAAACAATCCTTCAATGTTCTTGTCTGTACGAAGCCTTTCTCACATCGTAGTTCCATTATAAGGTCATAATTATGAATTAACATTTTAATTTTTTTTTAAATACTAAGGATTTTCGACTCCATGAGTAGATTACCTTAGCTGTATTTAGGAAAACCTTTCGGAATATATTCCCCAATGCTCTTGAACTTCATACTTTATTTGGTTATTTCGTCACTCATGAGTATATACTAATATACTATATATTTTTTTATATGACTTGCAATTTCGGATTTAAAAAGCTTTTGTTATAATGACGTTCTTTGTTCTTACGAAATGTTCACCAAGCATGATATATAAATATATATATCCGTTTAAAGGTAGATTCTTTGTAATACTATTTATAATCACGTATATAATCGATTGGAACTTGTAGGTACACAAACGGGTGAGTGTAATATTGTAAATAATGATGTTACATGTATATTTAAACATGTAATATCACTCACTGTTAGATAATTTTTGAATGTTTATAATTACTTGTTTTGTTTCATTTTATTTTAATGATTAATTACAATCATTTGAATCTGATATAAATATGATATGTAATATTCACGTTTGACAACATGTAAGCCAAGCAAAACCTCGGTCATTGAAAATACTCATTCATACATTTCAAAATACTATTATACGCATGGGGTGAAGGAAGAGCTCTATCTTTTTCTTATTTTTTTTTATTTTGTAGAAAATGGAAGAACAATAGAAAAAGAATTATATATAATGTTTTCTCGGTCAATATTCATTTCATATTTTACCTGGCGCGCATGTGTATAGTGTATATTTTTACCTGGTTAATAATAATGACTTCAAAATTAATTTCCGCGTTTTCCAATAAATAATTTCCCGACACGGATTAATTAAGAAGTACTATATTATGTTATATTGTTTAACTTCTACGATTTCCGAACATATTGCGTGTTTTTATTCTGAAGAAATGTTCATTTAGAACTTGTTTCCTGTTCCAAGTTTCCTTTTACACCGAGTTAAAGCAAAAATCCAAATAAAACTATACGGAAGTGTTTTGTAAAGTTTGATGTCCTGTTGAAAAACCCCTATTCGTATTCCGGGATCATGGTATAGCATAAAATAAATAACTAAAGATAACTTTAAAGATACATGATAGTAAAACAACTACGTCAATCAAATATCAGCAAGGTTTTTTCAGCAAGTCTTACACTCTATAACATTGGTAAGTGTTTTCTTAGTAAGGGGACAACCATTTGATATTTAATATTCTGGTAGGATGGGGTATTTTTACACAATTGGTTTCGGCATATTGCATTGTAGTTGTAGAATATTCGTTTTCCTCTTGTCTCTTGAAAAATATATTTTTTTTTAGCTCTCACCAAGTCAGGATATTCATTGTAAATATGTTGATGCCTCCTCCCTCCCCAAGAAAAAAAAATCAAATTCAACTTGTCGTCCCATAATCGTAATATTTTGATTGAAAGTTTTGTAAACATGTTTACAGACCGCTTAATGCATCAACACAAGTATACATTTAAAATTATTATAATCATTGTGAAAAATCCTTGAACCCGAAAAAAACTGTTGACAGATGTTTCCTATTTTTAAAAGTGTATAAAGTTATAATATAGGAGTACGTGTAGCTATTGAAAAATAGCAGTGTGATAGTTGACACAACAGTGTTTAGTGTAAATTGTTTTTACTTTAATGTCTTACATTGTGTTCCCAAAGAAAATACATGTATATAACGTTTCTCCCCCCACCCCAAATATGGGTCTGGTTAACTTAAAGGCTGCCCTTTTTATACACTTTTAGGATATACAAATGTATACAAAAATTTACGGGTTTGGCTATTCCGAGGCGTTTGTATTTTTATTTTTTTTTCTTCTTGTTGATGGTCGTTAGATTGCCTATTATCGCTTACTTCCACTTCATTGAACTCTGCAGGTGGATATTGTCTCATTGGTAATCAATACCACATTTTATTTTTATACGACCGCAAAAAAATTTGTGGTCGTATATTGGTATCAAGTTATCGTCGTCGATGGTTTCCAGATTATAACTTTAGTTTAAGAAAACAGAAATCAATAAAATTTTAACACAATGTTTACAACCACAAAAGAAAGCTTGGGATATATTTTGGGGGTTATGGTCCTTAAGTTTTAGGAATTAGCGGCCCAAAGGGCCCAAAAATAGCATTTATCTAGTGTCAGAACAATAAGTTGTGTATTTGAATTGTTCTGAAATTGTACCATAATGTTTAATACCATAAGTAGAAGGTTGAGATGTATTTTAAGGGTTATGGGGCAAACAGTCTAGGAATAAAGGGCCAAAAACAAGCATTTTTGTAGTTTCATGTCAATAAATTGGAGTTATCTTTTTTTGTCCAGTATGGTTGTTGAATCACCTAAAACCAATGCTTTATATAATCTTCTTTGAAAATTGGAGTTATCTTTCTTTGTCCAGAATAGAAGTTGAATCAACTTAAATCAATGCTATATACAATATACAATGCAATATTCACTTTACTACCAACTGGTAAATTAAAGCAATCTTTACCATTCAGTGATTACAAGCACTTTGATTAACATTCTAGGGTTGTGCCCCTTAACAAGTGGAAAAATCGAAGATTTTTTTAGTTTCTGTTCTCTTAACTTTTTTAAAGTTTGTCTCAACTACATTTAATGAAATGTGTATATAATGCTTATTACCTCTAAACTCACTCAAAGTTCAATTGTTGGCAGCTTCACTCTTACAGTTCTTGAGTAATGTCCCTTTATAACGTTATATGCTAGCGGGGGCATCATTTGTATCCTTTTGGACACATTCCCCATTTATATTTTTAGAAGTTACTATTAATTGATATTAATTTTAACCATGACTGTATGACCTTTTATATTTGAATATTTTATGATGTATTTAAATGAGTAGTTATTGTTGCAAACGCCATTAGAAATTTGAACTGAGATTATTTTTGGAATAAGGGAAAGAGGGAAGTGAAAAAAAAATGGGGTGGGGTCAATTTTTTTTATCATTTCAGATTTTAGAATTTTAAAAAATAAAATTTCTTCAAATATTTTTTCTTTGAGAGGATTAATATTCAACAGCATAGTAAATTGCTCAAAAACAAAAATTAGTTCATTAGACCTCATTCATTCTGTCAGAAACCTATGCTGTGTATACTATTTAATCACAATCCAAATGCAGAGCTGTATCCAGCATGAATGTTGTGTCCATACTTGCCCCAACCGTTTAGGGTTCGACCTCTGCGGTCGTATAAAGCTGCGCCCTGCGGAGCATCTGGTGGTTATATTGTTAAGACCAGCAAAGTACACACATAGAGCTATGATACAGTAAGTTTAAACAAAGATTGAAAAACATTTTGCCAATGGCTTTAGTGTGAAATAAATTCGAGGTAAGTTGACCCTATAGCTTCCTCTAAAATAGAGTTACAGGGGACGAAACACTTTAAAATATCGGGAAAGGATACACTGTCGACTGATTTTTATCATTAGATTGAAAACGAGAACATCAACCCCTCTTTAAAAAAAAACCAAAAAACAATTGTTCAGATTATGTATGAAGGTTTTTTGTCAATCTTTATGAACAAATCGTCTATTTTATCTTTTTAAATTAAATAAAGAAACAGCAAAAAATACGTTTTTTCTTTTTCTCAGTAGATTTACGAACATATATATATATATAATGTTTTTTCCAAAGAATTGGTACACAAATTTAAAATGTTTAAAACAAAATCTGCTTGTGTCTATCTTATGAAACAAAACGTTGGGACCCGGTATAGAAATAAAAAGATTTGGTATGATTGCCAATGCGACAACTCTCCACCAGAGACAAAATAACATAGAAGTTTACAAGTAGTATAGATTACTATACGTCTTTCAACAATGAGCAAACCCATATCACATAGTCTGCTATAAAAGTTCCCGAATTGAGAACTGCGAAACAATTCAAGTGAGAAAATTAAAGGCATGATTTATGCACACAACAATGAACGAAAAACAAATATCATATACAGTAACAAACGATAACGACTGAATTACAGACTCCTGACTGAACAGACCCATACAGAAAGTTTCGGGTTTAGACTAGTCTTTGATATGTCTTTTGAAAAGATAGAAAAGTCCAAGAAACTAACATTTGTGGTTAACGTCTGAAATTTGGAACCCATTCATCTCTAAAAGTAGCATATGCAGGTATATGTTTTATTACATATTTGAATTGATTGACAAGGTGGAAGTTAGCTTTTATGGATATTTTTGTAAAAAGAAATAACTGTGGGATCAAAGCTGTTTAGTACATGTATTCCATTAAATATTGATATATGAACATTAGTTTCATAGTATACCTTACCGAATAATAATTATGGTGAGAAAACGTCAGGATACAATAACAGGTTAGTTGATTGGTCTGAGTCGACAAGTTCATAATAAGTAACTTTGTACGTAATAAATGTTTAAACATGTTCATTTTAGTAGATGCAAATTGTTATTATATATTTCTAGTTTATGAATTACAACATATTCACAAGAGGATCGTTTTACAAAGTTCATTGAACGATATAATAACTATGGAATTATGAAATACTTGTTTGTGTTCTGATGACGACCAAGTTTTGAAGCTTTTAACATAGATCGAAAAACTTTTACAGATTCAGTCAGACAAACCCTTTTTGATAAATAAGATTCATGTCGCTGTCACATTACAATAAGACAAATAAACATATCAAAAGTCGGCGTATATATAACAGAACTCTTACAGAATCGTAAATGAAAAAAAAAACAACATTTTTCTAATCTAAGTCTTCTTCAGAGGAAGAGGAAGTGTCCTAGCTTAGCAACCATCTAACATATTACAAAATAAAACAAAAAGAGAAGTTACATTTAAACATAGTTATGATGAAACGATGAATAAATAAACGATTAAGAAATCAGCGAAGCAACTTGAACAATTTTTATAAAATAAGAAGACATGGTATGATGCTTATGCGATAACAGTTACTATCTACCAGCTGAGACCATCTGACGTATGTTATCAACTATAGGTCACCACAATGGCTTCAACTATGAGCAAAATCAGTACCGCATATAATTTAGAAATGCCCCGAAATGGCAAACGATTCGTATTAACTGTACTTGGGTGAAATTAAAGAAAATCAAGAAAAATTAAAAATGTATACTATAAATCAGTAAAGCATTATACATAAGGAAAAAAATAAGCTAAACATATTAATAGGTAAAGGTGCACCTCTTCAAACTATGTGATTTAAACAAAAGAATTGCGACAAAAGGATGAGTCGGACTATTATCTTATACTATAGTTGCGTTAGTATTATTTTGGAAAAGAAATATAGAATTTGCTTAAATTTTTGTAAATGACTTTTCTGAGTTATTGAAGCTTTATGTGAACAGAAACATAGTTGTTATGGGGCGAATTATTTTACCATGTATCGTAGGAAAAAACCCAAGGGGTCCAAACATATGACAAAAATTCCAAAAACTCTCCTAGCTAGTAGGTTCATCTTTAAACTTAAATGATTTATTGCACAATAGATTGTCAAATACCAGTATTAATAAATCTGCTTTTATATTTCAGAAAACAGAATGATTACGGGTTGAGTTATGTTTGGCTTGTTACTCTTTTCTATATTGGCTGTTCCAGTATGCTGTTCTGTCAATGTCGTTCATGTAAGTTCGTCTGCCGTCTGCCGTCTGCCGTCAGCCAATTAGGATTGATTTGGTATTTTTTTACGACTTTTAACTTGCCTTGTTACCGAATGTCATTGATGTCATATTTTGGACCATTAAATTATATAAATTTCATTTCGTGCAATAAGTAGGTTAAATTCATGAATGACTAGTAATTACTTCCGCTAGAATATGTTGCATTTTAAATGAAAACTATCATGAAGTTTAACATTTATCTCGCGGAAGTAATTACTGTACAATACAATGTACTTCCAAACTATCACGAAATGTCACACTTCATTGATAAACTTTTTTTTAATTTTTTTATCTTGAGTGCATATAGATGAAGATTAATACTGCCGAGCTATAGTAATTCCAATTTCACATTCTATTGCACTTTTTCATGTTCATTCGCTTTACTAGTTGTTCATTAAAATAGAAAAATAAAAACACTAATTTGACATTGCTGCTTTATTACTCGTGGAGAATTTCAATATGAAATAGTAGGAAAAAAATTATCCAATAAAGTCAAAATCAATCAATTAATTTAAAAAAAATAAAAAGTTGTCTTTGAGGGCTTAATCCATTATAAAACGCATACCTTTGTACGCTACATTCAGCCATAACACGAATGACAACTGACCCACACCTGAATTAAAGGCTCCTGACTTTGGACCGGCATACATTGAAATTTGGTGATGTTAATCATATGTTTGAGCTGCAAACCCCTCTCAGGTACGGAGCATAAACAAAAATTTAAGATGAAGACAAAATACCTGAGGATATTATACTTAGTACACAGTATAATAGTCCCCAAAATACACAAAGTGAAAACACTAGTTCAATGCCATTTATAGACGAAAGCCAAATAAAATAATATGTGTGTTTCCTATAACATCTTTGAAAATAATAAGGTACATGTAGGTAGGTAGGTAATTCTTTTATTTTACAAATTTTTTTTACATTGAGGCTATGGGAGACAAATTCTGATTTTAACAGTGCTTATTGAAAAATGACAAAAAAAAAGACACTTTCAGGTTCTGTAGGCTATTTCTAAGCCTAAAATACAAGGTAGGTAGGGAATTGAAACACGCATATATTCATTTGGCCTAATAGATAAATCATGTTGACCCAGAGTCAGGTACCAGTCAGTACACATCAATCTAATTGAGAAAAAAGACGTCATTAGGAATCAGAGAAAAAAATACTTGTGCTATACCAACATACAAATACATATATAAACACAGGATGTAGAACCATAAGTTTTCATAAATTTATAGCAATGCACATTTTGTTATGTTTTATTTTATAAAAACAAATAAATGTGAGTACCCAATAAGACAATATTTACTACGATGGTTATTTGATATCCTATAAGAATAACTTTTCAAATGATGAATGAGTTAACGTTGATCGTGTCTATATATATTTACGAGCATTTCAAACAACATTACCGTAAAAAAATAAGATTTGATATCATAATATGATAAGAACTCTACAGTACAATCAAAATTCTAACTAGTGACAATTCTAGATGATTTTTAACTCGAATTGAGGTGGAAGAATTTAAAATATGACTGAAAAGATGAATGTTGTATATGAGCAGCACGTTGACATTAAAATAGGCCTAGACACATTCGATGACTCGTCGAACACATTAGTTGTGAACAGTATTTATAGAGAAAGCGTTGCACTCTCCAAAAAACAGTGTTAGATACCACTTGTACATAGCTACATGTAACTATGCATCAACCATAGCCAGAAGATCGCGTCTGCATTAGGTTTATAATTGTCGGACGTGAGATATGATGGAATCCATATACTTTACTAGTATCAAGTTGACAACCAAGCTATAGCCGGCAATTATGAAATGATATCAGATGAATAACTAAAAACGATTATAAACTTTAAAAATAAGGTAATGCTTCAATAAGCAATCGCTTCTCGATAAAGAAATTTCGTACAATACTACGAAAGCATTGCATATATATTTATTTGACCCCTCCTTAAGGTATTTTATGAGACTTATGCCCCAGACTATATATCTTCTGCCCGGCGCATGTGGCTAACTCAACGCTACCCAATGCTAGTACTATACCTCAATAGTTTATGTGATCAAGTTACATGCTTAGTTAAAAACTTTTGAAATAATTTTTTCGGACGACATAAAGAGTCAAACATGAAATTATACCAACATTGTTTTTGCAGATTTTTTCCGAAGATATTGTTGAATCATTTCGTGACCACCCTGCAGGCTTCGGTGATAGTTTACCAGACACAGGAATCAAGGTAGAAAGATTGTTTTAATAGTCTATTTTATTATTCAACTAATAAAAAGCTATATATGACAAAACCTGAGATGAATTTAAATGTTATAAATTGAATGAAAAGTAACGTAGAAAAGAAAAAAAAACCATCTGAATTTAAACAGTTTAACTATATATCGGATACACGATATGCGAATCATTATAAAAATAGAGAATCATACAAAAAATGGTGGAGGACAAAAATAATCATGAAGCAAAAAAAAAAAATGAAATAAAAAAAAAAATCGATAGTACACAAAACACTATAGTACATCTGTCATCTATATTCAAACATTTAAATATTTCCAAGGTACATTATTTATAATATTATACATGTTTTAGGGGTTCTTGAAATATTTGAAACCAGTTTCTAAAGGTTCATGTCACTACTATGAACCGTCACCGCCTTGGATCGACAGCAGTACAGTATGGATAGCATTGATGGAACGACAAGGTTGTGAATTTGTCAATATGGTATGTAGTAGTATTATCAATCACTATTTACACCATGGTTGTTTTAATTTCAATATGCAGTATTATCAATGTTGTTGTATAATTTTTATTTCAAATGTAAATACACTCAGCATACATACATTGATTTGATGTAGCTAGCTATATAACCTGGTTTAATCCACCATTTTCTACATAAGAAAATGCCTATATCAAGCCAGGAATAAGACTGTCACAGTTGTTATCCATCCGTTTGTTATGTTTGAGCTATAATTGATTTTGCCATTTGTTAGGGACTTTCCGTTTTGAATTTCTGCGGAGTTCAGTATTTTTTGTGATATTACTGTTTGATAGCTGATTCATTTTATTGGTTGAATTTTCCTTTATTAGTGTTTGCTTCTATGTTGTCTTGCATTGTCTTTATGAATGAAGAAGATGCAAGAAGGTAAACGCTTATTATAAAGAAACGGGGGAAACACATTTGTTCATATATATAATTTTAAACTGAAATGTGTTTCTGTATAATATGAATGCAAACATATCATATTTACAAAATGAAAAATGCGAACTGTCTTTACTTTAAAAAACATGATTGTATAAAAAATAAAAATCATTTGAATAAAATAAAAACATATCTAATAGTCAGCTCGAAAACAAAAATTGATTCGAAATAGTTCTAATAACACAACACCACGAATATCAAAGAAGCATCTTTAAAAAAATGACAGGATGAGGTGATCGATCTATACTTACTTAACTTTTTTATGGATTTTTGTTGTTTTTTTTTCACTAAAAACTAAAAATTACAAAAAATGCTAACTCCGAGGAAAATTCAATCGTAAAGTTCCTAATCAAATGGCAAAATCAAATGACAAAACACATCAAACGAATGGACAACAACTGTCATAATCCTGACTTGGTACAGGCATTTTCAAAATAGAAAATGGTGGATTGAACCTGGTTTTATAGCGCTAAACCTCTCAATTATAATATTAATTATGTTAAATAGTCGACTTTTTGAGAAAATATGAAAGAAAAATGGAGAAAAAAAAGATAATTTTGTATTTAATGTCTTTACATGTAGGTACTCGCTGCACAGAAACTACATTATAATGCTGTGATAGTACATAATAACATTTCAATGCCTAATTCCAATTCCGTATTCGAGATGACAGCCAATGGAGTATCGGGTAGGTTTAATATTTATAACATTTAGCTTCAATGATATTGACGGTGTGTTTAGCCAGTCTGAGTGCAATCATACATTTCAAATAAATTGTAATCAATAACAAGTCAAAAGTGCTCATCACCACGTGTTCCTGCCATTATACGATCATGCCCCACCCAGGGTGATTGGGGAAACGAAATATGATTACTTGGTCTTCTCCCGACTGCCAGTAAAAACTTGTCAAAACGGGGCGTCCGTTTGGCTGTGTGGGATGTATTAAGTTCGCAGTCATGTCCGGTCAGAATTTAGATGAATTTGACAATTATAGGTTTGTTCTAATCATATAGCTTTCAACGTTTTTGTGCATTTACGACTCCTGGATTTCATCGTTCTAGAACAGGTATTTCAGAAAAGCGTTTCGGACGCACGTTATTAAGGAGTTTGTTTCATTTAATGCAATTACACATTTGTGGAGAAAAACTGTTAAAATTGTTGGAGAACTTGAATCTTTCCTTGGTTTAGTTTAGTTTGTGTTTGTTTTAGTTTTTATTTTGTCGTATAACGTCTGTCATATATCGATCTGACAGAATTGTCTATTTACAGATTTGTCCTAATATCTTTAAATTGAGAATTATTGTTGGTTGAAAGATTAGATAAGGAACGACCATTTATTGGGTAGGGGGTATGTTTTTCTTTCTTTCTAAAAGATATCCTTTTGATCTCCAATTTGATGAAAACATATATTGTGGTCAAGCAGACGTCAAAATAGTATCATGAATCTCAATTTTCCCCATTATAGTGTTAAATTTTGAAAAAAAATAATTTGATTAATTTCAGATAGAAACATGAATGAAAGAAGAACGTCACTAATGGACTTATCAAAATAATTAATTTTGTAACTTGAGAATTCTATTTTTTTCTTTAAAGTGTATACTGATAACTATCACAATATATTTTTAATGCTTTATAGATGTCCTTCTCAATATCACCCGATTCTCAAACATCAGTCCAAACTAGTATTATCAGTTATAATATAACAAGATGCATGTGGCTAACAAAACCAATCCAGGAAAGGTTGATAAACTTTTTATTGGAATCAAACGTATTTAGCATAACGCAATAAAAGCCCTACAAAAAATAATAGATACAGTTGTAATCATATGCCAATATCTGGTTTTGTTTTGCATTTACTATTTACCATGTTTACGTTACAAACGTTTAGTTATACTTTTTATTTTGTGGTACTGAAAATTTGATGTATAAATATACTTATTTTTTTTTACAGGAAACAACAGCAAGAATATTACTATTCCATCTGTATTTATTGGATATAAGGATGGAATATCATTAAAAGAGTATGATCTCAGAAATGATGTTAGAAATAGTTCAAGGTTTGTGTTTACTTTTCAAACAAGCTATTTAGTCATGATCATTTCATGATCATTTTAGTAGTAATTTCTTTGTAACCAGTCTTGTACAAATCTAAAAGTTTTACAAATCTAAAAGTATTTTAAATTTGGTTAAAAATTATAAATTGACATATATGTTGAAAAAAACCAACAACGTTCAACAGACAACACTCACTTTCATGTTTTTGGGGTAAATGAAATACTTTGGTTTCTTTTTGGTTATATATATAATCTTTGAAAAACTAACTAACGGAATGTGATAAATTAGAAAATAGCACGAGTTTTCTTAAATGTGCTTGAGCTAAATATTGTGTTAACAGTTGAGGGTCCCTTTACAACACATTAATTTACATATTTGTTTGTCTTATTAAAATCTTTATCAATTACAGGTACTTGGTACAAATAAAAGACGGCAAGGTATCTACTGATTCTGACTCAGATTCAGATGAGTCGAGTCCTCCGGCTTTTGTATTTTGGGGAAATCTGGTGTTGACAGTACCATTAGTCTTTGTCGTAGTATGCTGTACTTGTAAAGTTGTAAGTTTACCAAGGATTAAGCTAAACAAATAATTATTAGGTACACTATACTCTTCATGTGGTAATTGAGACCCCGACTCATTGAAATGAGTTTGCATATGGATGCAAATCGAAATACTGTTGTAAAAGGGAAGTGTTTTTGTGGTAAAAGTATAAACTAAAAATATGTATTGCGATTAAAAGTCCAGACAGCAACATCTCAAAAGTAACAATACATTTGTTACACATCTGCCCATTCTGAACTCAAAAACAGTGAATGTAGTCTTGCTTAATTTAACAGTTTATAACCTTATCATAGATACCAGGATTGAAATTTGATACGGTAAACATGCATTTTATTTCTACAAACGACTCAGCAGTGTTACTCGAATCAGAAAAGTTAAAAAGGCCAAAAACAGTACGTAGTTGAAAAGCATTCATGACCCAAAATTAAAAATTAAAAAAAATCACATGTTCTCTGAAAGTGATAACTACAGGCGAGTTCTACTATTTGCCTAGAATTTAGTCAAATACAATCCATTGTACTTTGGTGGTTTTGAATCAGCAAGTAGGAATATCAGTACAAACGAAGTCTATGTAGTTTTATGAAGCAAAACCAGTTGTAACCTTACTTAATTACTATTTACAAATTCTAATTTAATGATCATTGTTATTTGAAAATCTTAAAAAAATAAAAATTGCAGTCAACACATTTTATGTATTGGGGGTTCGAATGGACTATAATTATATGATGTACTGTTAGTATTGTTGTTTTAAATTAGGTCAAGTCAGTTACCGGCGGTGATAAATAAAGGTGCAAATAGGATTGTTTTGTTTTTAGAACTTATCATTTTCAGATGAAGTCTGTTACCGGTCGGTAATAAATAAAGGTTTCAATAGGATGGCATAATTAGTTTCATATGCGATTTATTTACCGCTTTAGCTCATGTTATTATAGTTAGATATATTTTTAGAAATTCTAAGTATTTAATTGAATTAGTTACATTCACACAAATTAATCGTTATTTTTTGAAGCGCATTTAAGATTAAAATAACTTTAAACACGACATGTTTGAAAATCTAATATATCACATGGATCATTAAGATTTTGATCTTCAATCATGGAACTAATTCGATATAGCCTAATGCTTGGTGTAACTTACTTTCTAAAAGAATAGTTTCCGTATTGGTTATTTATTCTTTCCATTTGGGTAGAAACTTTACAATTGCAATTAGTATTGTAGCCAACACAGATTTTGTATGGCTTGAAAATGTAAAAAGTCTGTAGGGTTATTTGTAAGACAAGCCCTGTGCTGACGGAAGTTTAATAACCTTGTATCCATCCAAGTCACGTTTCAAGCTTTTATATCATTGGAAAAGTCTGAAGTTATCAGGTTGTAAATCAGCGCAAACGTACTAACACACTCGGAGAGATTTTTTTATTAGGAGAATGCGAGTTTAGAAATATTTGATGAAGCGCGTTATTGTGAAACCATAAAAATAATGGTTTTATCCTGTGAACTTTCTTGTCATTTTGAAGAAATTCTCTTTTTTTCTTGTTCCATAGACATTAAATTTCGTTATCCTTCTCAAATTTTTATCTATATAAAACTAGAAAAAGAAAATTAGAAAGCGTAATATTTCAACAGAGAGGAAAAAAGACAAATCAAAAATAAATATCAATATTTTCTATTTCAGAAGTACGACCAAAGACGAAGGACCTCTACAAATACTCTTAGAACACCTAAATGTTTAAAAACAAACAGAAAAGAAGCCCACGAAAGTCCAATCAGAATGACAAAATTCACAAAGGGTGTGTTACACAATACACTACGTAATTTCCCCCTCTATTTTTCTCTTTTAATCTAATCGATGTATTTCCGTTTATCAATAATTTTGATTATGATGACACACTATCGTTGTTATCATATGATATGTAATGTTAAATGAATAAACAGTTTTGGTATACGCTAATGATAAATTTACCCCCAAAAAATAACACATGTGAACAAATTAAGAGGTCAACATATGAACCTAGTGTCTTTGATGAGTTTTTTTTTACATTCATTTTGCAATAATATTCAAATAATTATAATTACATAATATGTAAATTTCTAAACCGCTCTTAGCAAATGCCGATTTGTTGGCATTTGCAATATCATGGTTTATTGATTTAAGAACAATCAGTAATAATGAATATAGAAACATTTAGAAATAAAATATTAATTCTATAGTAATTTGATGACATAAAGAACGAATATCAAAATGAAATTTGAAAAGACTATTTTTGTTGTTGGTTTGCTTATTATGAGAAAGGCCTAGATTGGGTATACATATCAAATCACTGAGGATGTTTAAAATCAATATTTTTTTAATAGGGTCCGTTTTTCTTTGTCTTTAGTTTTAAGAGTAACGTTAACAGATCAATATGGATTTTGTGTTATTATTTGCTGTTACAAAATTTTGGAAATAATGTTAAAGATAATATCATAGTTCTCTCTCATTCAAAGCTCTAATTCATTGTCTATACTTTGATAAACTTGTTTCTTTTCGATTGATAGCTCCTTATTCTGTTAAAAAAAGCTTTGTTTTTTAGTTTTTTTCTAAATATTTTGGCCTCAAGCATCACTGAAGTGACATTTATTGTCGAAATTGGTATCTGATGCAGACACATTGGTACCGTTAATGTTTGTAGTAGACTGTTATTTGTCTTTTCGACGTATTTCTTTTTGTTGCAGGTATGTCTCGTCTATTTTCTTTTGATTACTGGTAATCCGTTCATATATTTTGTCTCATTTATAAAACCTGCACCGTTTTTGTTACAGACCACAGATACGAAACTTGCCCAGTGTGTTTAGACGATTTTATTGAGAAAGATAAGATATGGATATTACCCTGTGAACATGGTAGGTACATATATTATAGACTAATCCAGCAAAGGTGTTTTCTTATTGGAACGCCACTGTTTCGGACGTCATTTGAAAATACACACTTAATTTACGGCGCCATTACATCACAATTTTAAATATCTCGGATGATTCTATTATGCGATTGATATTTTAAGCAAGAATGTTTCATTACAGTGGGTTTGTATGAGCCAATTAAAAAGCCGAGTAAAATGGAATAGTAATATATAGTATTGTTCAGTGGACAGCATACGGGTTAGGGATTATCTCGCTGCGTTTAATAACCTTTGGTGCTCTTTGGCTCATTTTTCCTTTTCATTCTTTATATGCAATAGAACGATACTAAATGAAGGAATCGAACAAAAATATTCTTATTCTAAAAGAAGTGTAAAACGATTATACAATAAATTTTCAAGAATGAAAAAATTATGTCTTGTCTTTAAGGAATGCTTATCCTAAATAAAACACTCGTTAACGATTTCAAATTATATTTTTATATATATAACATAAATAACATGATAATAATGTTGCGTTAAAAAAGCAGAAAAATAGCGATGCTAATAAATTTGAAAAGAACTTGTCAGTTAAACATTATTTACGAAATTGCACCGTCAGCAATTTAAAACGTGATTATATAAATGAATCATTAGATTGTGTTTGCTTTTCAGAATTTCACATACACTGTATAAAACCGTGGCTAACTGGGAAACAGAGAACTTGTCCTGTTTGTAAAAGAATGTCAATTTCCTTGGATGTTAAGAATGTGTAGTATGCAACAAATATGTAATCAAATCATTGTTTATGTGTATTGTGATTTCCATGTGTGAATGGTGACAATCAACAAATCAAGATATGCATTATTGTTGAAAAAATCTTTTTCTATTTAATGTCTTTTAATATTTATGCTTATGTTTTAAACCATTTACGTTTTTTCTTATCATTTGGTGTTTGTATGTGTAAGGTTCTACGTAACTAAACGCATATGCACTCAGTTATTCTGTATGTATGGTGAACTATTAGGCATTTGGGATAATTGCATGAGAAATTGAAAAGTGTCCACATATTGTTTTCATACACTCACTATTTATGTACTTTTATATGTTAAAATGGCGATTTATTATCACGTTGTGTTTTGAAACCAATGTTTGCATTTAATTGTATTTTTCATATTTGTTAACTTGTACCTCAATATTTAAACCAAATAAATTGTATGCACGTTATAGTTTTGTTGTACGCATGTCTGAAAACTCATTAGATCAATTTTTTAATCCCGAAATCAGCAATGTCACTATAAAAATACAGGTGTACTTATAAAAATGCGATATTCACGTAGTCTAATGAGACGTTTAGGAACTCTACTTGAATTTTGACATGCAGAGAGAATGGAACATGCATTTTATCTAATTTTATGTCATCTAAAATACAATAATAAACTAACATCAACATAGGCACACATCATTAAATCACAATGATACATGTAGTATCTACTCAAAGTAATTTAGAGGGGAAATATACAATTCGAAAATAATCCAACAATACCATGACAAAAAAAAAGGGAAAAATCCACAATGAACAAACAATAGTAAATAAAACACAACATAGACAACTATAGCCTGAGCAGCACGAATTTGGTAAAAACCAAATAAACATTCAAGAATTATTGCAAAATATATATTACCAATGAGTTTTTCAACTGATCGGACGGAGTTTACGTTTTAATTTGCATACCTTCAATGTCAATTTCTAGATGTTAGTCAAGATATGAGACAGACTTGACTGTTGTATCCCTAATTTCAAGTTCAATTGGATAGAAGCGTCTAACATAATCACCAATTGTTGTACTATTTAGTGATAAAACATCATATATTTAACGGAAAATGAAGTTCAAGGATACTGCTCAGTATCAAGTTTGATGTCAATTAAGCGATCAATCATCTTGATAATGTCAGTTTCAAAGCTTTTTTGTTTGAATCAGAATGATTAATTTCACAAAGTACAACTTACCATTCCCTAAGACTTTACACTTAGTACTTGTGTATACCTTGACCATTAATTTTTTAAACAAAGCAGAACCAAATCTCTCAATTTGTCGTTTAGTTTGAAATGTGGAATAACCGCGTGAATAAAAGAAAATTCAATGTTTTAACAACTTTAATTAGATTGTATGTACTCTAAAAGATTTTTGGAATTTTTAAGTATCCATATCTGATTCATGCCATCTCTAGATTAGGTAGTTTCTCAATAACTTTAAAGCACGGATTTGATTGCTGATAACATTGATATTTATTATTCACAAAGACGTTTTGTGGACAAGCAATATCCAGTATGTCATCATTGGATCAAATTTCAAAAGGAAATAAAGATACCAAGATGTCAAGTTCTAAACCTCCCATTAATATAAAGAAAAAAACACTAAACATTTAATGAATAATCTTTTATTTGTATAATATCATAATGTCTTTTAAAATTGCTTTTTTACAATTCACCGATACTAATTTGTGACATAAACAATGTAATATTATGATCTCAATTTTAAAGCACATTAAAAATTCAAAATAATTGATTCCATTTCCTATTGTTATACTACTAGTTTTACTATCTTGACATTTAAATGCAAGGAACTAACAGAAAACCCAACAAATATGCTTCCATTTTTTGTAATTTATATATATTTTATGAACTGAGCAATATAAAACCAACATATCTATCCTGTTATTGCTTACAGCAAAATCATTTTATATCCTATAAAAACTTTCCCTTCAAGATTCCAGACTATACATGGGTTTATTATAATTGGGCACAGATGTTGAATAACTTTTATTTGCAGGATTGTCTATAACTTTCCTGCTTGATAACATTTTGGTCAAAAAGAAATATTTGCAAGAAAAGCAAAAGGGATTGAATGCAAGTTATTCAATCAAACAGCATTATAGACGTCACCAATACAAATATAAACACAAAACATTTGATAATAATGATGAAAACGTTGAACCTAAAAAAAAAGAAGCAAACGTCATATGAAATATAAGACAAGATAAGACTTTGGTGAGTAAGATATCAGAATCTTTGTGTTTTGCTGGTCACATTTTCTATGTTTTGCTCAAATGTAAGGTCTCCTCACCAGCTAACTTTCTACAAGAACTTCTAAGGAAGAAAAACAAGACGTTAGCAGTATCCTTTAACTTTAAGTTCGTTCTGCTTTGTAGACGATATAATTAATTTAGTGATTTTGTTAAACGCATCTATCTCAAAGGATATGCAATGTGCAGTTAAGTCTGTCTCATATCTTGACTTCCATCTAAAAATTCACAATGTCTGTCGATTAAAAGGAAAATTTAAAACAAAAGACATGATTTCAGCTTCAAAATTTGCACTTTCTAGATCTATATAGCAATATTTCAGCAGCACCTGGGGAGTATATATCTCTCAATTGATATGATATTCCCAGGCTTGCATTTTTTAATATGATTTCCTTGATAGAGGGTTGCTGCTCACAAGGAATCTTTTAATCTAAGAGTTCCAACTGGTGAAGTGGAAAACACCCTTCGAAGTATTTACAGACGCCATCACCATTTGGTTATGGAATATCTGTTTTACAGCGGATATATTCTTAATGTTGTAACTACATTCCCGTTCCCCTTTTCAACGAATGTGAGCTACCGAATTAGACATGTAAACGGGTTTGTCATTTTTGAGCAACAGGGGGGATGCCAATCTTGAAGTAGGATCTGCATACCCTTCCGGAACACCTGAGATTACTTCCAGTGTTTGACCAGGTACGTGTAGCTAAGTCCCTCTAGTATCTTTCAAAAAACAATTGACATAAGTAACCTATCATTCCAAAAACAATATTTCTCTTGCTTTATTGCAGAAATACACTCGCAAAAGTAGTGAATACAATCTTCAACAGCTGCATGCAGAATTGATAGGATTGATATTAACCCCGTGCATATCTGCATTTTGTTTCTCAAACCTGTGATAGTTTTGAATGATCACAACCGAGGTAGAACGATGGCTTCTCATTTTAATCTTTCGTTTGAATATATATATATATCATAGTTCGAAAAATCTACATGTATCGTAGTTTAGGCATTTACATTCTACAGGAGAAGCGGGCATCTTAGTTTTTGTCTTTGCTTTTCGGCAGGATCTCATATATATATAACATTATTAATAACATTAACGGTATCAATTTTTCTGCACCAGATGCGCATTTCGACAATACATGTCTCTTCAATGGCCACAATATGTAAAATCCAAAGCTTATAGAAAAGACGAAGAGCTATAATCCAAAAGTTCCAAAAAGTATAGCCAAATCCGTGAAAGGAATCAGAGCTTTGCATGAGGGAGATACATTCCTTAATTTATAATAATTTTTGATATTTTCTAACAACAAATTTAATAACACAAAAAATCCGTATTTTCATGCCAATACTGGAGTACTTGTAATCTGCGTGTCTAAGCTTTTATTTAATAATTGATTTGAATATACATACAGGTGGGGATGACCGTCAACAAGAAACGTACAATAAATATATGACTCAACGACACAAAACTTCTAGATGTGGACATGCAATCTTCAACAAAGGACAAGATTCTATACATTTTATCAAACTCTAAATCGCCTCGGGTATAGAAAAAAATGAAAATATATAAGACAATACCAAAGATATATTATTATTTGATTGATATTGTCTAGGTAATGGCATCATGTTGTCTTTCATTGTCCATCCCTATTATGATACAATATTTTTTTTGGTCAACATAATACGATACTTCATGTATGTTCTAGTTTTGTTCATGTTCTTCACAATCAAATTGTGGTGTTATAGGTCGTGTACAATCTAAAGAGCCAAGACTAGATCAAACATGCACAATAAAATGATCAGTACACGAAAGACAAACTTTTAGCCCTGTAAAAATTACGTGTTTTTATATTGATTTATAATTAAGATAATGATCTAGTTCAAAATTGATACTACTACCTTTCGTGTCGATGATACCATGAATTACTTATTGAAAGTTAATGTAGACATATCATCTTACCAATGGTCAGTGCTTCAATGACATTGACATTTTTGATACCTCCCATTTCATGTTAATTTCCATAAAAAACATAAAACTCCAGTTGCTCTTTTACTCAGACCTGAAGTCCAATTGTCATTTGCTACTGCAAAAACACAAACCAAATTATTGACAGAATCAATGAAATGTCGAATAACACTTTAATTTAAATGAACACACCAAAAACCGAAGGTGACTCGTGATACATAAAGACGCAGTATCAAATACATACTTACTTATTGATCTGGAGGCAGCAATCATCACTGAAGAAATAGTTGATGATCATATTGTATCGTATGTTTAATTTTCATCGCATACACCTTTTATGGCATATATATTCAAACAAGATACATGGAGGTAAACTTTGTTTCAATTTTGCAGATTTTAGCAATAATAATTTGTTCAGTGTGTATGATTCTAAATGCTGCATCTGTTTTTATTCTAGCAACAACGAAAAAATTGAAAAATTCACGATTTAAATCGTTGGTTTTATTTTTAAGTGTAAGTGACTTATCAACTGGAATAGAATTTTTATCTCACGTTATTTTAAACATATTTAACAAAGGACAAGAACCAGTTCTGTATACATGCTTAGTTTTAAAGCATCTCATCTGCGGAACAGTAACATTTTCGCTCTTTCAAACTTTTATGATATGTCTTGAACGTTTAAATGCAACATCAAGAGTTAAGAGTAGACAATTGAAAAAACTAACACAAAACAGGAGTGTTATCATAAGTTTTGTAGTTATTCATGTTTATACTCTACTGCATTTAGCGTATGACGTAACAAGAGGACCAAGACCATGTTCCGTCGCATCTACCGCAAATTTAAGTTTTGTGTTGGTAGTAGACATACCAATTGGTATACTTATACTGCTAATCATAATCGTGTATTCAGTTGTAATTGTGAGAATAGTAAACCAACACAAGAAAGTTCATGACATGGCAACCATTACAACCAGAAACAACAACAAATCAGCAGTAAGACTGATGCACAGGAACGTTTCAACTCTGGGAGCAATAATATGTGTAACGTTAGTTGCTAATGTACCTAGATGTATCACTGCCTTCTGCTCATTGTACACAGGACCAGCAACAAATACCTTGAGATGGTTGAAAATAAGCAACCACTTTCTTCTTTTAAATCCTGTTTTTGAACCAGTTATCCATGTATTACGTATTCGAGAGTTTCGTGAGCGTTTTATGTGTACTAGTTGTAAACCAAACCAAATACAAAGCATTGAATTAACCCAGGATACACACATGTGAAATTGTACCATATGCTTTTTGTTCTGTTCTGTGAAGATATTTTAAATCAATCACTTATTATATAACTGGTAAATATAACTTATATTTAAGACCTTTTATCAAAACATTGTAAAATCAAAAATACAATTTTACGGGTATTAAATTAAAGTAAAATTTTACAGTATTTTGTCATCTTTTGTCGTATTTGGAACATTTGATTTTAGCACGTGAAATTCCTAAACGAATGTCCGCCAAACAGCAGAAATAATGAAACGAACAATTGGTTAGAATTGGGTGAGAATAACTTGCTATGTAAAAGTATTTAGATGTGGTACTGTAACCAAAGAGACAACTATACAATTCGAATGTTCAAACGGAGTAGATGTAAGCAACGAAAGTCTGCCACACGACCTGCATATGCTAATATTACTAGTATATCAGTTGTGTAGATTCAGTCAACTTTTCATGTGCTTCGCCAAAGGTGATTCAAAAAGTTTTTAATGATTAAAGCTTGGTTGAGACAAGCACAATATCGCAGGGGTAATAAGCGGTAATATTGTTTATATAATATCATATACCAGTTACTCCTTAAAACAGTGATAAAATGTCAGCATGATTAAAGACTGTAAGTAAAGTCACAAAAATACTACACTCCGAAGAAAAATTAAAAAGGAAAGTCCCAAACCAAATGGCAATATTGAAAGCTCGAACAGTCAACATCAAACGGATGGATAACAACTGTCTTATGTCTGACTTGGTACAGACATTTTTATTATGCAAACAAAAGGTCGATTAAACCTGTTTTTGCAGCTAGCTTAACCTCTCACTTTTATGGCAGTTGCATTGAATTCCCTCTATAGGGCAGTTATTCTTTGAGTTGAATAATGTTCCCCGAAAAGTTCTTCAGTTACATTAATGTATCTTTCGTACAAATTCAATCATTTTGTTATAAACTGTTATGTTTACAATTTGTTTTTTTACATTTTAATGAGTTGTAACGGTACTCACGACGCAAATCCTTAGTAGTATTTTAATCAATGAAATAGCTTCTAGACATATCATTTTCATGTTTAATTCATAAATTCTAAAACTGAATGCTTAGATTGCAAACAAATTACTAAGGATGTATACGACGTATGTCAATATGATTCTTTTAAAAAGAGTTCATATAGACCTGTACAATGTTAAGTTAAAGGCAGATATTGTATCGGTTGTTTAATCCGGTTTAAAAAGTGCAGAGATTCTAAGATAAAATAAACTTTTCATACATGTAGATAACTGGATTGAAATTTTGTACTTGAACCAGATGCAAACACGGTTGTACTTTTGTCATAACAAACACTTATTTTAAATAGATTCAGTCATCATAAATTGTATAACAGTTAAATTTAGAAGATATAAATGTCTGGAAATACACTTTGTTGGTTAGGTTTTACATTATAAACTGTTCCATTAACATGATTAATCATAATGCGTTTTCGAAAGTAGGACGCCGTTTAGCCAAATATTCAGTCATCTCTAAGCATAATATAAATTTTCTAATTCCAATCATTGTTGTTTTTGAAATTACGTTTCTACGTTATCTTCATTAGAAACTATGAGTTTATTGTTTTACAATCTATAACCTTGTCAAAGATACAAGGCTTGTAATTATGTAAACAATTACATGACTTTTTTTGTTTAATTGTTTGGTTGAAAATTAGACGGTACCGTAACATCATCAACCTAATACCGGGAAGACATATCAATGATAATTTTTTACAAAAGGAACTCAAAGTCGATCGTAGTAACTGTTTGCCTAGGTTACGTAAATAGTTATTTTCTGCTTATGGTGTCAAAAATGTGTTCGTTGATTAACGCCTGTGTCTTCCAACATGCAATATTTCGCCACATTTACTTTCAACACAAACTGTCTTCTGCATGCGATTGTGAAATGAAACTGATGTTCAGCAGTTGTTGTTTGTTGATATGGTTCATAAGTGTTTCTCGTTTCTCGTTTTGTTTTATAAAGATAAGACCGTTGGGTTTTCAGTTTGAATGGTTTTACGTTCATAATTTGGGGGCCCTTTATAGCTTGCTGTGCTGTGTGAGCCAATGCTCCGTCTTGAATACCGTACTTTGACCTATAATGTATAAAAAAGAAGATGTGGTGTGATTGCCAATGAGACACCTGTCCACAAGAGACCAAAAATGACACAGACATTAACAACTATAGGTCACCGTACGGCCTTCAGCAATGAGCAAAACCCATACCGCATAGTCAGCTATAAAAGGCCCCGATAAGACAATGTAAAACAATTCAAACGAGAAAACTAACGGCCTTTCTTCTATAAAAAAAAATGAAAGAAAAACAAATATGTAACACATAAATAAACGACAACTACTGAATTACAAGCTCCTGACTTGGGACAGGCACATACTTAAATAATGTGGCGGGGTTAAACATGTTAGCGGGATCCCAACCCTCCGCTAACCTGGGACAGTGGTATAACAGTACAACATAAGAACGAACTATAAAAATCAGTTGAAAAAGGCTTAACTCATCATATGGACAAACATATTGTTTACTTTAATAAGTTGTGATTTGATGGAGAGTTGTCTCTTTTGGCACTTTTTGTATCTTTTTGGAAAATGTTCGATTTTTTTGTCTAATTTATTAAGTGTTCAAATTGCAACTGCCTGCAAATTTTTTTCTACGATAGTTTTGAACAGTTGAACACAGACCGACTCAACTAGCGAACTCTTATCTTAGAAAGACAGTTGGACCTTTCGCAAAATAAGTAGTTATTTTTTTAAAGTCGACAAAACATAGCTTAGGTGTCAATATTCCTATCCACAATGAGAAATAGTTTTCGTATAATATGAACCTAACACTTTCCTATTAAGTAACCGTTTACTATAAAAAGGAAATATTGTATGATTGAAGACAAGTAAGAAGACTATTTTCCACGAAGACCAAGGAGAGGGGATATTAACATATATATGACACTGTCACTAAAAACCAGTAAAAGTCTGAAATGGCCCAAATCTGTACTCTACTGTAATGATGTTTACTCGACCAGTCTGAATTGGTCTGAAACTTACTTGATATTACTCGACTGTAGTCTGAAATTGTACTCGACCTTTACTCGACCAGTACATAACCATTATTGACGAGTCTGAACCATATTCGACCCAGTCTGAACCATGCTCGACCTAGTCTGAACCATTCTCGACCAAGTCCTAACAAACCTAAACCTATTGTTTTGTATCTACATGTATCTATTAAATTTCATCAATTTAGAAACTGTTACTGTTATACATCTTCCTATATCTAAATATTATATAGACAATGCATATCACATTTACAATTAAAATAAAACAAGGTGATCAAATTAATTGATGTTAAAATATCAAGATTTATCAAAATGAATGAATGCTGATATACATGATATTATGATCACATTGCTGTATGTACATAAAAAAAGCATGAACTTTCAACCATTATTCAAATATCTTAAATTTATTCATTTAATATAGTAAAAAGCAACTTAATAAATTTTCCAACTGACATCTTTGCTTTGTACAAGAAAAACAATATTATGAAAATAATAATAAAACATTCAAAGATCCTTGACAACCTTTTAAATTATACCATTTACCGGATTTGTTATCACCTAAACAACACGACGGGTGCCGCATGTGGAGCAGGATCTGCTTACCCTTCCGGAGCACCTGAGATCACCCTAGTTATTTGATGGGGTTCGTGTTGTTTATTCTTTAGTTTTCTATGTTCAATGATGTTGTGTCGTGTGTGCTGTTATTTGTTTGTCTTTTTCATTTTTAGGCATGGCGTTGTCAGTTTGTTTTAGATTTATGAGTTTGACTGTCCCTTTGGTATCTTTCGTCCATTTTTTAAAAAAGGAAATGTATTCCAAAATGTAATATAATAATAATAATTATAATAATAATAATAATAATAATAATAATAATAATAATAATAATAATAATAATAATAATTAAAAACCAATTGTTCAGAGAACAATTGAAGGTCTTTCCATCAAAACAATGTATTTTGATATGAAAAGTTGTGAAACTAAGTTTAAAATGTCATTTCAATCGTCAAATGATAGCTCCTAGTAAGCTGATTCCAAAAATATATTGTTTCCATACATTTTTTTTAAATAAGGGAGATAATTTGTTACTTCCGGTTTGAAAAATGTTACTTCCGATTATATTTGAATATTTACTTGACACTGATTCCAAAAATATCTGGTTCTATATACTTTTATATTAAAAAGTACAAAAAAATAGCTATTTCCGGTTTACAAAAGGTCACTTCCGGTTGTTTTTTACAAGGTTAAATGGTTTGATATCTTTTTCTAAAAGTTGTATATCTTTACCATGTATACATATAGAATAAAAGCAAAGGTCAAAATCTAGAACGTCAAATTAAGCTATGACCTTGAGATCAGTTTCAAGGTCATAAACCAAGGACCTCAAATCAAAAGACCATAGGTCTTTATTATATTTAGTTAATGAGTTATATCACCAAACGCGTATTTTTAAATACAAGAGGGGAGAAAACTCCCTTTTACATTCAACGTACGCTTGCAATCAAAATTTACATCTTACGACATATCGCAACTAACAATTTAGTAAAAATAATTTGTTGATATCTTATACAGTCTTTGGATATAAGTGAAAATAAGCCAAATTCAAATATTAGAATATGACCTTGACCTTTGACCTTGACCTAATTTTCATTTTTTGGGACCAAGGACCTCAAATCAAAAGATCCTAGGTCTCTATCACTTATGATTTATAAGATAGAAATTCATATCACTTATATCAGATGCATAAGGGGAAATAACTCTCATATGGAGCGGTCATATCGCTTCGGTCAAAATAGGACAAATCATGCGAAGGATATAACGAGCAATTTTGTAAAATAAATTTTTCATAATCTTTTACGGTTGCGAAGGAGATGCGCTAACAAGGAAAACAGTGTTTGGGGAGATAACTCCTACAAAGAAAAGTATTCGTTTACGCAGGGTAAATTTCAAAAGTGCATAAACTGTTCGATATCATATACCAAATATCTAAGCGACATATTGCGAAACAAATGTTTATCGCAAGAACAAAATTAGGCGGAAGAAAAAAAAAAAAAAAAAAATAATCAGAAGAAAAACAATAGGTCTTTCCACAGAAAAGTGGAAAGACCTAATAATAATAATAATTAAAAACGAAGGTCTTACCACCAATAAAATCTATTTTGATATTAAAACATTAAAAATCAGTCTGAACTGTCAGTTTCTATGGATTTATAATGTATATATATGAATTTTAAGCAGAGGTCAAAATTTAGAACGTCCTATTAACCAATGACCTTAACCTCAATTTCAAGGTCACAGACCAAGGACCTCTAATCAATAGATGCGATGTCTTTAATATGTATGGTTAATGAGTTAAATCACTTTACGCATAATTCTAAATATAATATGGACAAAAACTCCCATTTAATGTTTACGCACCCTTTCAACCGAAATTTATAAGTTACGAAAAGTCGCAACTAACAATTTAGTAAAAATGATTTGTCGATATCTTATACGTTTTTTTTTGAAGATAAATGAAAATAAGCCAAAATCTAAATTTTCAATATGACCTTGACCTTTGACCTTGAACTAATTTTCATTTTTTTGGACCAAGGACCTTAAATAAAAAGACCCTTAGTCTCTATCACTTATGGTTTATATAGATTAGACCGTTGGTTTTCCCGTTTGAATGATTTTACACTAGTAATTTTGGGGCCCTTTATAGCTTGTTGTTCGGTGTGAGCTAAGGCTCCGTGTTGAAGGCCGTACTTTAACCTATAATGGTTTACTTTTTAAATTGTTATTTGTATGGAGAGTTGTCTCATTGGCACTCACACCACATCTTCCTATATCTATACCAGTAAAAAGACCCTTAGTCTCTATCACTTATGGTTTACCAGTTAGAAATATTATTACTAATATCAAATGCATAAGGGGAAATAACTCTCATATGGAGTGTTCATATCGATTCAGTTAAAATTGGACAAATCATGCGAAGGATATAACGAGCAATTTTATGAAATAAATTTGTCGCTTTTGTCTGCGGTTACGGAGGAGATGTAGGCACAAGGAAAACAGTGTTCGGGGAGATAACTCTTACAAAGAAAATTGTTCGTCTTAGCAGGGTGAAATTTAAAAGCGCATGAACTATATGATACCATATGAGAAATATCTAAGCGATATATTGCGAAACAAATATTTATCGCAAGAACAAAATTAGGTGGAAGAAAAAAAAAATAATCCGAAGAAATACAAAAAGTCTTTTAACAGAAAAGTGGAAATACCTAATAATAATTTCCACATCAAAAAAATGTTGATAAACAGAGTTTCTTCATACTGATGTGATAAAAAAATGGTTTAATTATACTTTTGAGTGCAATAAAGAAGATAATATGCTACTTCCGGTGAAATGAATGTCACTTCCGGTCTCATATGATAACTTCTTTTACAATGATTCCAAAAATATATAGTTTCTATATACTTTTGTACGTAGAATGGGAAATAATTTGCCACTTCCGGTTTGTTGGAAGTAATTTTTAGTCTTCAGTAATCAGTTTATGCATCTATATGACATAATATATGGATTCTGAGTACTTTTATATGAAAAAAATGCAAAAAAGGCTACTTCCGGTTTTCTCAAGGTCAATTCCGGTAGTCATTTTCAAGGTAATTTGTCACCTACCCTTTTGTACAAGGTCAAATGCCTTTATAATGAACTTAGTTGAAGTTAAATAACCTCATATCAAGACATTTCAGGGGCACCAACTCCTATAAGATGCCATTAAATTGTATAAGACTAAATGTAGCATATCTTCATTACAATAAAGCAGACATTTGCACTTGTTCTTTTATATGTATCTTTCAAAGTGTCTGAGAAAATGCAAAAACAAGCTAAAGTCACAATTGAGAACTTGACCTTTGACCTTGACCTAATTTTCTAAGAAAGGACCTAGGGGTCTCAAATAAAAAATTCCAGGGTTATACGGTTAACTGTTTATGAGTTAAAAAAACATACCAACAAATTTATTTTGTAAAGGTAGATAACTCTATAAAATTTCATCGAATCGCTTTGATTTTTCAAATAAGCCAAAAATTACTGAGGATGTAACGAACAATTTGTTAAAAGGATTTTGTCGATATCTGTTTTGTTACGAAGGAGATACACACAGATAATTAACAGTGAATAGGGAGATACCTCATACAAAGAAAATGGTTCGGCTTAGCAGGGTGAAATTTAAAAGCACATAAACTATACGATACAATATGAGAAATATCTAAGCGACATATTGTGAAACAAACATTTATCAAAATTTGGCGAAAAAAATAAATAAAATAATTAAAAACCAATTGTTCAGAGAACAATTGAAGGTCTTTCCACCAAAAACAATGTATCTAAATATGGAAGTTGTAAAATTCAGTTTAAAATGTCATTTCAATCGTCAAATGATAGCTTATTGTATGCTGATTTAAAAAATATATGGTTTCTATACAATATTTGTTAAATATGGGAGATAATTTGTTACTTCCGGTTTGAAAAATGTTACTTCCGATAATATTTGAATATTTACTTGACACAGATCCCAAATTTATCTGTTTCTATATATTTTTATATTAATAAAGTACAAAAAATATCTACTTCCGGTTTCCATAAGGTCACTTCCAGTTGTTTTTTTCGAGGTTAAATGGTTTGATACCTTTTTCCAAAAGTCTCATGCCTTTATCATACATACATATGAGGTAAAAGCAAAGGCCATAATCAAAAACGTCAAATTAAGCTATGATCTTGAGATCAATTTCAAGGTCATAAACCATGGACCTCAAATCAAAAGACCATAGGTCTGAATTATGTTTGGTTAATGAATTATATCATCATACGCATAGTTTTAAATACAAGAGGGGAGAAAACTCCCTTATGCGTTCAACGTATCCTTGCAATCAAAATTACGTGTTATGACATGCCGCAACTAGCAATTCAGTAAAAATAAGTTGTTGATCATAAATCTAAAACAAACTGACAACGCCATGACTAAAAATGAAAAAGACAAACAGAAAAACAATAGTAATAAAATCGAGAATGGAAATGGGGAATGTGTCAAAGAGACAACAACCCGACCAAATAAAAAACAACAGCAGAGGGTCACCAACAGGTCTTCAATGTAGCGAGAAATTCACGCACCTGGAGGCGTCCTTCAGCTGGCCCCCTAAACAAATATATACTAGTCCAGTGATAATGAACGCCATACTAATTTCCAAATTGTACACAAGAAACTAAAATTAAAATAATACAAGACTAACAAAGGCCAGAGGCTCCTGACTTGGGACAGGCGCAAAAATACGGTGGGGTTAAACATGGTTGTGAGATCTCAACCCTCCCCCTATACCTCTAACCAATGTAGAAAAGTAAACGCATAACAATACGCACATTAAAATTCAGTTCAAGAGAAGTCCGAGTCTGATGTCAGAAGATGTAACCAAAGAAAATAAAATTAAACTGACTGAAAGATTATGATTTCATCATATGAACATCAGGCACAATCCTTCCCGTTAGGGGTTTAGTATCATACCATGATAACATATATGAGAAGAACATAACCCGTGTCATGCCAACAACTGTTTTTAGAATAAATGTGTTTAGTTCCGATGCAAAGACCTTATCAGTGACTCAATATTAACGCCAAAATATGCAATCTTTAATGACTTGACAACAGTATCGTAATTATATCCCTTCTTAATAAGTCTATTTAAAGGTTTTGTAAGTTTCTGAGGTGAATACTGACACCTTTGTGCTTTATAAAGAATATTTCCATAAAAAATTGGATGTGAAATACCTGAACGTATTAGAAGTCTGCATGTTGAGCTATATTTACGAATGATGTCTTTATACCGATGATAAAATTTAGTAAATGTTTTGACTAGTTTGTGATATCGAAAACCCTGGTGTAATAATTTTTCAGTAATACATAAATTTCTCTCGTTAAAATCTAAAACATTGTTACATACACGAGCGAATCGTACAAGTTGAGATATATAAACACCGTAAGATGGTGACAAGGGAACGTCACCATCTAAAAACGGATAATTAACGATAGGAAATGAAAAATCATCCCTTTTATCATAAATTTTAGTATTCAGCTTTCCATTAGTGATATAGATATCAAGATCGAGAAAAGGGCAGTGGTAATTGTTAGTATTAGCTTTATTTAAAGTAAGTTCAACAGGATAAATTGCATTAATATACATACTGAAGTCGTCATCAATTGTAACTCATAACAATACAAAAACAGGTCCGCAATAAGTGGTGCACAGTTAGTCCCCATTGGAATTCCGATAATCTGACGATATACGGAATCCCCAAAGTGAACAAAAATGTTATCTAGTAAAAATTCAAGGGCATATATAGTATCAAAGCATGTCCAATTAAGGTAGATGGGGTGTCTAAATTATAATCCATAGAATCTTTTAATAATTTGCCAAAATGTAGTTCATATCCTGCTTGTTTAAAAACATTAATAAAAAGAATGGGTCACCGGACTTATTTTCACGCTACAGGTTGTTCAAAATTGTCAAGATTTTGTATAGTTTATGCATGGAAAACCCATTTTTCCGCCATAAAACGCAAACCACACCATAGAATTTTGAGATAAAATATAAGAAGATAGCTTCAATATCATGCTTTCAGATAAGTAAAAGAAAAAATGGGGTCGCCGGACTCGTTTTCTTGCTACATGTAAAAATGGGTAAATTCCTAACACATTCTATTGTAAAAGTAACACTATCTGAATTATCTGCCCTTGCATTTGAGTTGCCTCCCCTTATTTGACAAAGTTGGAAAAAAATGAATCAAACAAAAGAATTCTTTATTTTGTAAAATACAATCATAAATATGATCAAACATGGCATTTTCTATAATATAATGAAAGTTCTTACACATGAATTACCTACTACTATAAAAATTTGCACATTTCATCAAAGATCTAGACCTTGTTTTCTAGTATTTCAAAATCCAAGATGGAGGAAGACACCCTATCTACCTTAACATAGTTTTTTTGTTTATTGCTACTAAAAAATGACCTAAAAGAGTTTGAACATATATATTCACATTCTGATTTTTTGAATGCCCATTTAATTAGGTGTGTGAATTTTTTCTTAATGAGAATGTGAGGCAATGTGGTATACAGGGTAGAAAAATCAAAACTTTGAACAGATTCAAAATCACCAATATAAGCATGCAATTTATCAAGTACTTCCAACGAGTTCTTGACACTCCAAAAGTAATTTATCCCACTGTTTTCGAAGGCCTTATTTGAACAATTTATTATCAGGTTTTTAATTGTACCAAGTGTGCTGGTAAGAAGAATAGACAATTTAGTAGTTGAACAATGGCTTGAAGACGAAATAAATCTATATTTGTAAGGGGTTTTGTGTAGCTTCGGAAGCCAATACATAGTTGGGACTTTCATTGTATTTGGCTCTGCTTGTAAAGCGATGGCTAAAAGTTTATGTTTGTTACAGATTTCGTTTTCTGAAAATGGAGTCAGTTGGAATGTTGGTGAATTGGTGATTTCCTTTTTCAGAACACAACATAGAAAACTAAAAAATAAACAACACGAACCCCACGTTTTTTGGGAATAAGTCAAAATAAGCAAAATTCAAAAATTAGAACATGACCTTGACCTTTGACCTTGACCTAATTTTCATTTTTTTTTGGACCAAGGACCTCAAATCGAAAGATCCTAGGTCTCTAATCACTTATGGTTTACAAGATTGAAATGCACATCACTTATATCAAATGCATAAGGTGAAATGACCTTCATATGGAGCGTTCATATTGCTTCGGTCAAATAAGACAAATCATCCGAAGGATATAACGAGCAATTTAATAAAATAAATTTGTCATAATCTTTTATGGTTGCGAAGGCGAGGTGGACACAAGGAAAACAGTGTTTGGGGAGATAACTCCTACAAATAAAAGTATTCGGTTACGCAGGGTTAATTTCAAAAGCGCATACACTGCTCGATATTATATACCAAATATCTAAGCGACATAATGCGAAACAAATATTTATTGCAAGAACAAAATTAGGCGGAAGAAAAACAACAAGTCGTTCCATAGAAAAGTGGAAAGACTTAATAATAAAAATAAGACTTTCATAGAAATCCTTGATAACCTTTTTAAAAAAAGGAAAATGTATTCAAAAGTTGCAGAAAAAATTTATTTTAATGGAAATACATTTTGTTAAAATTAAATACATTGCATTTATGAAGCACTTTAATTATCTAATACAGGTGTGTTTTACAGGTAAACTATCTAGTGAATTTAAAAAGCCTTGTGATTTAAGTTCTACAGAATGTTGCAATTTTCAATGAATGTTATTTAAAATTAATACCTCTCTGACCAGGTTATGATCTTTTAAACAGTGTGCCCTTAACAGGATGCATCACTTTATAGTTCACCCCTAAATAAAAGATCAAATTATCAAATTATTCTTTTTTTTGTCCCTTTGTAAAATATATAGATATTCCAAATTATAAATAGCAATAGACATATATATTTCTGATATTAGGTTAAACAATATCAGTAATTTTGTTGACTATTCTTACCACATTAAAAAGATAGTTATATTACTATTGTATGTAAGTATGAAACCTATCTAGATTTTAAAGGAACTTAGGCATATCAAGTTTTATTTTAAACAGAAATATGCCGTTTTAATACCCTCAGTATAGGTGTGATATTCAAGTAAAAGAAAGTATTTTTTTTATTTGACAAGACTCAGACATTAAAATTAGACAATTTCACTTCCTCGATTTAAAAAATCTAATAGAATCATTTAAGGATATAAAAATCATTTTGTTTTATAGTATTTCATTGTGGCTTAAGTCATGTCAGTTAAAAAGAAAGATATTTTAACATTCAAAAGTATTGAGTGCAGGTTATTTGGTCAAATATGGTTCAAAATGTTCGAGTATTGTTCAGACCTTTGGTCGAGTATGGTTCAGACTGAAAACAATGGGTCAACAGATGGCCAAGTACAGGTCGAGAAGGGGTTACGACTGTTTCAAACTGGTCGAGTAATAGCTAAGAATATTTTCAATAGCACAAATAAAGGTCGAGTTCAAATCCGTACAGTCGAGTATGGTTAAGACTGGGTTAAGTAGAATTCAGACCAATTCAGACTGGTCGAAAAAAAAATCAGTTCAGTCGAGTACTGTGTAGGCCATTTCAAACTTTTTTTCTAGTTTGAAGTGTGTTCGACCTACAACAATGAGAAAAACCAATGTAACGGATCACATCAATCAGGCATCAAATAAGGCGATAAGTCTAGTATGCGGTCTATATAAGTATCTTTTATTCTTCAAAATACATTTAATTTTGGCTTCTTATACTATATATCATATCAACCGATTCTCTACAATAAAATACAAATACACATTAACATACATCGTATTTGTCTTTTTGTAAAGTAAAAATATAACTGAAAACACTAATAGCATAATACTAATCAAACAATCTGATTCACTTTCTTTCACTCTTCATAAGTAAGTTGTTAAATTAAAAAGTTAATTAGAATAAATATTAATTTATATTTAAATACTTTAACAATTCTTAATATTTCTTCTTTAAATAAATATTGTTCTTAAAAATGTAAATAAATTATCTCTTACCGATTATGATCTCTCTATAAAATTATGATGTGTCTCCGAATATCAAATAACTTGCAATGAATAAAAAAACTAGACAACGTAACGTACGTAAAAGGCTAAACGTCATAAAACTTTAAAAACGGGAAATATAACAATTCATAAGAGCGCAACGTTACATGTATGCGCAAATACCCAAAAATCGTATCTACAAGTATTACAAATAAAATAAATCACTTCAGTAATAATAAATGAAGTAACCCAACAATTTGGAATTACATTTCAAATCTAACAACCAATACACTATACATAATAGTAAGCTACAAAGGGACAGGTATGACAATATGTATCACCAGCTGCGTCTTAATTTTACAATGAATTTCCCAACATATATCTTAGATTATAAGATCTAAACTAATAAAATTTAACAATACGTGTTTGCAAATATTAAAGAATTGTCATGCCAACAAACCTAAAGATGTTTGTTGGGCGATTCACGTAACATGTTTAAAGACCAATATACTAAATAGTAAATAGGAAGAAAAAAAACAAACTCAAAGGGAGTATTTAAACAAGGAATTGAATAGTTTATTATATTAATATCAATGTGGTACACTGTAATTATTATTTAAAAGGCCATAAGCGTAAATTTACTTTTATTTCTGGTGAGACAAAGAAAGACAAGACTTTAGTTTGCTAATCGTTTATGTCAAATTTATAAATTGTTATATCAAATTGATAACCTGCTATGTCCAATTGATAATCTGTTATGTCCAATTGATAATCTGTTTATCAAATTGATAATCTGCTTTATTATCAAATTGATAATCTGTTATATCAAATTGAAAATCTGTTATATCAAATTGAAAATATCTTATATCCAATATTTATTCTGTAATTTTAAAATGATAATAAGTTATATCAAGTTAATAATTTGTTATATCAAATATTTAAATTATCATATCAAATTGGAAAAAGTAAGTTTGCATGGCACTAAAATGCTCCCGTAGTATGTTTGCATTATCATTATGTGTTTAAGGTAGCACAATACAAAGATTTTGTTACTTCAATAACCAACCATTAAAATGCTGTTACTTTCTTAAGACTGCATATAACTTAATAAAAGAGGTATATATAGATAGATAAAAGATTAAGCCTCAGTCACACCTTAACGGATAACTCGAACGGATGACTAACGGATAACTTTTTTTCAATCCTTTCATGTCAGTTTAACATCCATTATTATTCGTTAGACGTCCGTTCATATCCGTTTCATGTCCATTTGTGTACGTTTTATCCGTTGACGTCCGTCCATATCCGTTTCATGTCCGTTCAGTGTACGTTTTATCCGTCGACGTCCGTTCTGTCCGGTGGAAAATTTTGAACATGTTCATAACTTTGAACGGACGTCCAACGGATGAAGTATCCGTTAAACGTCCGGTAGGTGTCCGTTTTGCACGGTGCTCGTCCGTTTCGTTTCCGTTTTGTATCCGTCACCTGTCCGTTAAACATCCGTTGGGGGTCTGGTAGACAAGACAATAACAATCAAAACCAAGGAGTAAACAAAGACTCACAAAATCAAGGGACCTTTACGTCAACAGTTATAACAAATTCACCAACGGACTTCTACCGGACGTTTTACGGATAAAACGGATGTAGAACGAATGTGAAACTGATTTCTATCGGACGTATAACGGATAAAACGGATGATGAACGGACCTGAAACGGATAAATGCCAATTAAAGATTCATTGAATCTTATTATTCATAATCGAACTCAGAGTAAGGGCACGTCTTCACTATCAAGCAGCTCTTATTC
The DNA here is from genome assembly GCF_963676685.1 of Mytilus edulis. NCBI lineage: Eukaryota > Metazoa > Mollusca > Bivalvia > Mytilida > Mytilidae > Mytilus > Mytilus edulis. Next base: position 48,686,984 of record NC_092346.1, on the reverse strand, counting down.
AGGCTAGACACTGCCTTTTGGTGGCGTTCTGAAGAACAAACCAAAACCAGTTACACAGAAACATTTTGAATGTTTATGCGATTTAAATGTATTGTTTTTGTCGCCTTTAATTTTTCCGTATATCTTGTTTATCTGTTTTATACGGTATGCTTCCGTTAGGTGTCCGTTTTATGCGGTACTTGTCCGTTAGATGTACGTTCAACATCCGTTCTGTCCGGTACGTTTCTGTTTCTCGTACGTTGCATATCTGGTGTGTGTCCGTTATGCATTCGTTTCGCGTCCGTTTTATTTGGTCAATAATGCAATTATTATGTTATCTATTATTATGTAATTAATGGCAAAATCTTGGCCAGTTTACTTGAATGAATTTAGCTCTTCCATCTCTATAACTATACCGGAAGTTTTAACGAAATATTTATCAACACAGTAGGAGCTACAAATGGGTGTCTCAAATTATCGCTATCGTATTCCATTCTCTTATAAATCTGTAATAGGTGTAAATATCCTTACCACAAGTAGAAAATGTTTGATTAAGTGTAAAAATTGATTTATACTTTCTATTCAAAATCTGAGACACCCTTTTGCAGAAAATGGCTCTAGGAACAACATATAATAAAATCATCCCTCTCGAAGTATCCATGAAGAAGCTATTTTCAATTGAAAGAGGAAAGGTCTTGTAAAATTTTGTAGACATAGTTTACATTATAATTGATTACATAATTGTTGTATAATACTAGCATTGCATTATTTGAAAGAATCATCTGTTAGCTATCTATAGATACCACTTTTATGAATTTTCAAGCATTATAAAGAAAGTTACAGCATTTTAAAACTGGGGAATTGGAGGTATACACTCTTTGTATTGTGGAACCTTAATTCTGTCGTTTTTAACTTTTACTCGCTAGTTTAAATATATAGTAATAAATTATTTTTAAAGAAAAAAAGCTACATGGTGAAATCTGCTAATACTAGAACTATTATAATTATAGACAAGTTCATATATATGTAACTCTACTTATGACAAAATGTCAACATCAATATCTATTTTAATCACGAATCGTTTACGTCAGAGAGAATGATATCCAATTTCCGTTTATTAAAATTGATCAAAAGAGTATTTTTACAGATCTTGGTACATGAAAGGCATAAGGTTCATCAATGATATTGTAGATGTAAGATGTATATTCTCTTTTTATCGATCGGGGAAGTGTTTCTCCTATTTCACAACAAAGATGGGAAGAAAGTTTTAATATAGAAATTAATGACGAACAATGGAAAAATATTTATTCATTAGCTTTTAAATGTACTATAGAAAACAAACTACAAGCTTTTCAATATAAATTACTACACAGAATAGTCTCACATAATTATCTTCTTGAAAAATATAAAATTTCCTTAACTAATGAATGTGCCAGTTGTAAAGAAATAGAAACTATAGAGCATACAGTTTTTGAATGTACAGAAATAAAACAATTTTGGAGAGATTTTTCAAATTGGTGGTATTCAGTTTTTGGAGAAAAACTATTCTTGAATAAAGACAGTGTCATTTTTGGTGTATTGAATTCTGATAACTTAGTTTATAAATTATTGCATTCTACAGGCAAAATATTACATTTATTATGTAAAGAACACACAATTGGACATACTGTTCATATCTGTGCAAGCTTTTCTTAAATTTTTGAAATACGTCTGGAGATTTTAGAATATTTATATATTTCTAAAGACAAACACGAGTCATTTGTCAACAGATGGGGGGAATTCATGAAAGCTATTTAATTAAATTTATTTTTTAATATTTTTATAGTATAATGTATTCCAAAGTATTCTAAAGACGTATCATATACTGAATATTCACACCACTATCTTGTAAATATTTACTATGTCTTATTTGCATAATGTCAATAGTATAACAATGCCATACATGGCATGTCATTCACTATGTCTTGTAAAAATATATGTATGCACTGTAGTTTGAACACCAAAAAGATCAATAAAAAATTAAAAAAAAAAGATATCCAATTTCTGACTGTAAAGCAAATACAAAGTTTACGTATACGAATTTTCATTTCCCATTTCAGTGTATTTATGTTGTTTTGATGCTTTCCATAACTTCATTCCATTCATATAAAATTGTCAATGGAAATGAGGAATATGCCAAAGGGACAACAACCAGACAAAAGAGCAGCTAACAACCGAAGGTCACCAATGTGTCTATAACACAGCTAGAAAATCACGCAACTGGAGGTTGGCCTCAACTGGTTCCTAAATAAAATTGACTATGTACTAGTTCAGTGAAATTGGACGTCATACTATACTCAAAAACAAATAAATAAACTAAAATTAAAAAAAGTACAGGTCTAACAAAGGCAGGAGGCTCCTGGCTTGGAACAGGCGCACAAATGCAGCGGGGTTAAACATGTTGTTTGAGATCTCTACTACCCCCTTTGTACCTTTAGCCAATATAGAAAAAAAACAAAAACAAATACACAACAATACGCACAGTAAACTTAATTGAAAAGAAGTCGGATGCCGATGTCAGAATGGGTAACAAACATGTATTTTTTAATTTACGTACAACTATGTGTATTCTTTAAAAAAACTTGCAACGAACGGGAAACCAGCAAATATAGTTAGCTTAGCGATGAATCTTATTTATCGAATAACGTTTAATTACGCGTCTTCTATTATACATGGTTATAAAACAATTGGATTAAGCAAACTATCTGACTTTATATCACAACTTTTAAATATGTATTGATTTATTCAGAGATTTTACCAGACAACGAACAAAACGGGAATTATCGTTGATTATCCGATTTCACAAAAACTAATGGGTCTATGAATTCTCTATCCCTTGATATCTAAAACATGCTAGGTATTTATCCTACGACTCTGACAAAATGACATTGTGTTGTTTTCTCAACAGACAAAGACATAAACTATATCATTTATAACATAACATTACATTACTTAATCCGCTGATATTGGGCATGTATTGATAATAGACATAGATTTAATTTGATTTTTGGTCTTTTAACGCCACTTTTAAGCACCGCGTTTAGGCTATGTTGTGGCGGCCAGTTTTAATGGTTTAGGAAGCCTGAGTGCCCGGAGAAAACCACCGATCTTCGATAGTAATTCACATAGAAACCCATCGTATATTTCAACGACTTATCATTAACAATCAAAGTATAAAAATAAAAAGGTGTGGTATGATTCCGAAGCAACAACTCTCTACCAGATCCCAAAGGAAGGAGTAAACAATCTAGGTCACATACGGTCTTAAACAATGAGCGAAATCCGTACCACATAGCGCATTGCGATAATCACTCTCTCTCTCAGAATGCTCAAAGCCAAAGATGTTTCTGCCAAAAATTAATGTCTCCTCAGTGATACTCGAGGCAAAATTGACAATGCGGTTCGATAGTGAACTAAACCTTACAACTTTAGAGTCGATTTAAATTTTCCAAATGTGGACTTTCCACTTCTCTATAGAATCATCACAGAAGCGTCTGCATATGGAGCTTATATCTCTTAGTTGATATAATTTTCAGGTTTTCCGTATCCTTCCACGATTTGGGACGATTAGTGTTACTGAATTAGCGTCCAGATAGTGAAGTTGAAGTCGTTCCTTCGAAAATTTTACGGACGCCATCATGATTTGGTTCACTGTTATCACAGATGACCAGGAGTATGGTTCACTTGTCGTAGACACAACCCTGTCTATTATTGGTTGTTTGGTCGATCTTTAAATTTTATCCTGATATGATCACAACGATGTAACTATTCACCCTTGCAAAGAACATTAGTTTACATGAGGTGTTTAGTGGATTGTTTAGTTTTCTGTGTATCATTTGTAAACCTGTTTAATATGTTTTCTGAATAATGTTTTGTGGACCTGTTTAATTTTCGTCGTTTTGTTTTTGTTCAAGGTTTGTTTGTTTTTCGACGACTTATTCTTTTGTTGCCCTCTCTTTCTTTTTTTCACAGTACTGATCTAGTGAAAAACCAACTGTATGTATAATCAATACTTTACATTTATTCTAATTTAAACAATATCTGTAAAAATCTTCAAATGTCTATTCACAATCATATTTGATGTGGACTGTTTATATTTTTAGATTTGTAAGCATTTTTTGTAAACATCTTTTACTCTACAATCTATATTCCCACTATGAAATAAATTACGCGTTGAACGCGTTGAAATAAGTTCCTTTGAATGATTAAATGAAATATTTTGATTGAATATTCCATTTAATTATACAACCAAGGTTGCAACTAATGCAAAGTTCACCTTCGACGTGTTTTTTTGTTGTTGTTGATGTCCTTGAATTTAATGTTCTAAATAACTTTTTATTAAGGTTTTCTTAACGTTTGGTAACGTGCGCTTCTGATGATAAAACTCAAGTGTGTAATGAAATCATATCATTTGTTATTGTTTTAACTCAAAAGGTAAGCCGTACATTGCACCTTTGGTTTATTCGATTTTCTAATAAGAGAGGGACGAAAGATATCAGAGGGACAGCCAAACTCATACGTCGAAAATAAACTGACATCGTCATGGCTAAAAATGAAAGAGACAAACAGACAAACAATAGTCAACATGACACAATATAGAAAACTAAAGAATAAGTAACACGAACCCCACCAAGATTCATGTTATCTATTCATTTGTGATATGAAGCTAATCTGTAATGCCATAGTATATAACTGTTCATTATATACTTGCTTTAAATAGAGATTCAATTAATTGAATACAAATTTTTGTAAGTAATGAACGTCCTTCTGTATCAACATCAAATAAACTGATTATAAATCATCTGATTAGGCCATATACATACCTTATAGCTTACTTTTCATCTACTTTATACAGATTATGAAAGCTAGATTAGTTTTTCGTGTCATATTTATCTGATTAGTCTGAACTTATCGTGGTTTAAGTGAGCTGTTTTTGTAAAGCACACAACGGATGAAAATGTTATTTCGGTGTTTAACTCTTTATATTTTACCAAATAGCAATTTAGATTAAGATGTTATTGTCAGTGAAAAAAAAAGAAATAACACAAAAGATTAAATATTTTTAAATCTAATTTTCCACTTGCTTCATTACAATGTACTATCAATGTCTTGAAAAATAAAGATAAAAAAATTTCAAATGCATTGCAAGATTTTACACAAATTAAAGAATGCAATTAAAAGAGAGCACATCGATTAATAAATATCTTTATTTGCAAAACATACAAAAACCAATTTTGGTTGTGGCAAATACATTGACAAACAAACATAATGAAACATAATGAAAACTCGACAATATTATAAGAAATATGATAAAAACAGATACTGTTCTCCTTTCCTCAGTTCTAATGACTCTTTAATAAAAGAAACAACTGCTTTTACATCATTTGGTGTTGATGGATTAAGTATTATCACGAGTTTATCAGTAAAATTAAGTGTATTAAAATTTACATATTTTTGTATATAATATTTTAGAAAGATTTCTCTTATATTTTTATTTATTTTACAGTTGAAGAAAAAATGAAATTCATCGTCTAAGATATTACATATTTTACATTTTCTTTCATTTCGTGGTATTTTGGTATATCGTCCAGTTTCTATGAAGAGACAATGTTCGCTTATTCTAAATTTGGTTAACATTTTTCTTGTCTCTTTACTTGGGTGTGATAGGTAGTATTGCATTTGGTTATTTATATTAGATTTAAGAAATTTATATAGATATATTTTATTGTTTTCATTTAAGTTATTTATTTTATCATCAATAAGAGTTTGATAATAGTTGATATAACTTTTTTTTAATTGGGGTTTTAAAATTTTAGTCTGTTTTAAAGTTTTAGTTTCCTCAATAAGTTTAATGTCAATATTTATATCTTGTGACACATTTTTTGCAAAAGTATACCAAGAGTATGTTCCCTTGGTATCTAAACTTTTAGTTAATTTAAAGGCTTCATTAAGAAGTGGGTTTAGATTTTCATTATTTAATCTAGATAGGTACATCATAGTTTGGGTTTTTATGAAAGTTTCTAATGGCAAAAGTCCTAGTTCATTTCTAACAGCTAGATTTGTTGGGCTTCTTTTTGTCCCCAGTACTTGTTTCATAAAATGTAGCTGGGTTTTTTCTAAAACAGTTTTATCAATGAAATGAATAGCATCTGGTGTTGAGCTATTTTTGTTAGCTCGGAGTTTAGCTCTATAAAATTGAATATAAGTGTCCATATAGCATATTTCACTATTATATGTTAAAATAGGTTTGACCAAAGTTTCAAAAAGGTTGCAAGACACTCTCACAGGAAGTTGTCCAAAGCCTGATGAGTAAGAGTTAATAGCAAATAAAACTTTTCTTGCTTTTTTTGCAACATCTGAACTACAACTAGTTAGACTGCCATTAGATGTTATAACACATCCAATGTATTTATATTCATATACTTTATCAAGGTATTTTCCTTTAAATTTCAAAAAGGATTTATTTATTTTACTTGGGTTATTTTGTAGTATCATGGTTTTAGATTTTTTTGTATTAACTGTTAATTGCCATTTATCAGAGAGATTATTTAAACTATTTTGCAGACCGTTTTCGCTCTCTGATAATATGATTAAGTCATCTGCAAATAGAAGACTTCCTATGTCTGAATTTATAAGTTTTACAGGGGTAGAGTTTGGCTTTTCAAATATCTGACTTAAGTCATTAATAAAAATATTAAATAAAGTGGAGCTTAAAGAATCTCCTTGTCTTACACCTTTATCTATAATAAAATGTTTAGACTCTGAGTTAATTAATAAACCCACACAATTGAATGTCAATCAAGCTTAAAAAGTTGCACAATAAAAAAAAAAAAAAATGCATTTTTTATATGTGAAATTCTTATGAGCCACAAACTATCTTATCGCTTGTGGCAATACTACTAGTGCAAACGAACCTACAATCCATATAGATTTAAAACTACACGATCAATAAAGTTTGCCACTGCAAGCTGAAAGCATGATACAAGTTGAAAATATAATGTGTTTACAGCAGTGATGTTTAGATATTATATATTTTATATAGTTCTGCTCTCCCTGTGAAGGAAATACTCTCATGATAATATAATATGTAAAACAATATTAAGATGCAATAATTCCTGATCAACTAGAGAATGCTGATACCTCAGATAGCCATTTGTTTTTGTAGATAACAAAAAATACGATTTCTGTGTATTTCACCAGATAAGGATTTCGACGTTAATGTCTCTCCAGTTATGATCGAGGCCAAACTACGTACAATTTGAAATGTAATGCAAACACGACAGAGTTGATAAAACAAAAATAAACCCCAAGAACGGTCCGTGTATATTTGCGTTCATTTGTTTTTCATTTTGAAACATCAAAAACAAAAAACAAAAAACGAGAGTGTTTTCATTTTTCGTTTTTTGATTTCTTGAAAACCAAAATGAAAAACGAGAGTGTTTTCGTTTTTCGATTTTGATTTCTCTAAAACAAAAACGGAAAACGAAAGTATTTTCTTTTTTTGTTTTTGATTTCTCTAAAACCAAAATGAAAATCAAAAGTGTTTCCGTTTTTCGTTTTTGATTTTACTAAAGAAGAGTTTGGTATTTAATTTTAATTATGTCTCGATTTATAATGTAAAAAAAATTCCTTTCTTGTTTTACAGTCATTGATAGTAAATATTGCCAATGTAACCACTCCGGTGTTCTTTCAACATAATGTAGACAACATAGACCGCATGAACTACTGTGATAAAGTAATCAAAGACTTTCAAATTACCTTGTTTATATCTTTGATAGAAAATACATTATTATATTTAAATATTGAACAAATCACAAATTTAAATTGTACAATATAATATTATATAAAGATGGTATAATTAAATAGATTGATGACATCACACAAACAAGGGATGTAACTACTTTTAAAACTGACAAGAAAACTAGCCCGGTCGTTAAAGTATACATGCACAGCGGTTGTCAGATCAATATTATTTTAATCGAAGAAAATATCGACAGATGCAAAAGTATTAATCAATCTAAACAATAATGGTGCGTGATCTTTTAAGTTTGGAGAGGTTGATCTGAGATGATAAGATAGAACCGTAACCTGGTAACTAGCCTCCAGTACAAATAAAGCAAACTATATATTTGGCGAGGGTAGGGTTCAAGGACCCCAGAACTGGAAAAAATGACGCAAAATCTTGCATTCTAAACGTTTCTTTCTGAGCCTTTCTTAATCTAAAGTGCAAGTTTTGTTTTATTTATTTTATTATATTCTCGTCTCGGAGCAAAATATATAGATACAGTGTAAGACTTTGAGTATTTACACGTAGGAACAATATCAAAAGACATATGTAGGATAAAAAAAACCCATTGTAATCAACATAGTCAAGTGTGTGGCTATTATTAGTTTAAACATATTTATTAATAGTGGATTGGAAATTTTCTCCCCGAATTGGGGATCGAACCAGGAACCTTTGTTTTTGTAGTCCGATGCACTAATCTATGTGGCTATTGTATAATGGGTATGAATGGTCTGGTTCCTCGTTGAAGACCCTCCAGCTCTTTAAAGATGAAGAACAGGAATAAAAGCCCTGTTCATTAATAATTTGTATTTTTTCTATGTATTGTGTGCGATTTTGTCCCGTGTACATTTACTCCACATCTCTTTATTTTCTATTTAGGACCTAACCACGGCTCAATGCAAGTTTAGCCTTCCAATGTTAAAGGTCATATATATACAATTTTTTTAATTATTTGATGCCGGGGGATTGGGATTTCTAGCTTTAACGTAGCCAAGGTCAGCTTTTTAACTTGTATTTACAGAAATGTTAGCCAGTTTTGTGTTTTGTAATATATTGTAACAGTTTAATTTTCCATGAAAAAAGAACATTTTTTTCTATTTCCGGTAGCATCGTAACTTCTTAAAACATGTTTCGAACAATATCTAGACATCGGTGGGCATGTACAATTGCCAAACCTTACATGACCGTTCTTTAGTTTTCGTAGATCTATTAATTCCAACTTGAAGTCTTATTAAGTCTAAGACATGAAGAACATGATCTTTTAATATTAAAGCCATAGTCATAAAGATCGATTACTTAATTGGTGTTTTGTTAACGTCGCCGCAGAACAAAAAAAAAAGCTTGTTATTTTTATGTTGTTTTAAAATATTAATATGACTTGAATTTATATGAGTATATTAAATATATATGTATATACCAAGCTAAGTCAGTTTATATCTTGTTTCTCGTCTGACTATACAAAAGGCCAGGAGAGCTATTTTGACAGATCAGGATGACTGATAAGCTGTCTATATAAAGTAATGGGACAATGCATGGTATGAAGACATCACCAAATCACCGTATGCAATATTCAAAAAGACATCCAAAGCTTACCCACCAACAGACCAGGAGCTCTGGGGGACTCTTAACACAAATCCAAGAGCACAGCAAAATGTCAAAATATCCAATTCAAACTGGGTGACCTGAGAGGAAAACATTTAAATTTTCCAAAGAAATATTTTTTATTAACTGTAACGGTTGGGTTGGGTAGGGTATCCGACCTCAACTTTAGACCTACTTTAGAAAAAAAACAGTAAGCAGAACAACACCCTGTATCTTTTCTACTGTAGACCTCAGATACCTACCTTCCCTTTGCACCTAGTGCGGACAAATTTTATACATTTTCGGTAATGGTGGGGTTGGGTGTCCGACCCCAACTTTGGACCTATTTAGAAAAAAAAAAAAGAAGAACAGCAACCTTGATTTTTTTCTCCAGTAGACATCAGCTATCCAACCCCCCTTTACACATTGTGCGAACAAAATTATTGTCGTAGAAATTTGTTTATTAACTTTTCTGTAATGATGGGATAGGGTGTGTAGCTGAGGTCAATTTGAAATTTTTTTTTACATGGACTCCAATGTGGTTTTATGCAGAACAATTATCGGACATCTATGGCAGTTTTTTATAATGTGATATGTAATATGTTGTCAAATAATGAAAGCTCGCATCTTAATTAATAGACATAGAAATGAAGTGAAACCGTATGATAACCAATAAAAATCTCCCAGAGACAAACTAACGTTCATTAAGGCAACTAGTATGATGGTCTGGATTTGGGGTTCTTAATTTCTGTATTCTTTGATATTTAAGGCCATATTTCTCTATTCTTTATACTTTTTGCCAATTATCCTCTTCTCTTTATATTTTATAACACTAATATTCTCGCTATTTTATTTATTTCTTGGTCCATTATTTATATTTTTTTGTCCACTATTCTCAAATCCATAATCCCCCATCAACGCCCTAGCTCTAGTTAAAGTCACCATATATAGCCTTCACAAATAAGCAAAACTTATACCGAATAGGCTCCGAATGGCAAAATAATTGAATGCTTATCCCAGTTTGAATTGTGAAATTGCGGAAATTTGTTTTTTTAATCTATTTCAAAATTGTTCGTAAAATACTGGCAGATGGACCTTGGTCATCAATTCTTATAATCTTAGAACAACCTTTCTAAACTTAAAAGCAAAGTTCACGCACCCTTATTGTTCAGATTGTTAAATGTTGTTTGCATTCGTCGACATTTTCTTCGATTAAAGTAGTATTGATCTGACAACCGCTGTGCATGTATACTTTAACGACCGGGCTAGTTTTTTTTTGTCAGTTATTTAGTAGTTACCTCCCTTGTTAGTGTGATGTTGTCATCAATCTATTTATTTGTACCATCTTTATATAACTTTATATTGTACAATTTAAATTTGTGATTCGTTTAATATTTAAATATAATAATGTATTCTTTATCAAAGATGTAAACAAGGTAATTTCAAAGTCTTTGATTATTTTATCACCGTAGTTCAATTCAGAAGTCATGCAGTCTATTTTGTGTACATTATGTTGAAAGAACACCGCGGTGTTTACATTGGCAATATATTTACTATCAATGACTGTGAAACAAGAAATGAAAACATTTTACATTACAAATCGAGACATAATCAAAATTAAATACAAAACTCTTCTTTAGTAAAATCAAAAACGAAAAACGGAAACACTTTTGATTTTCATTTTTGTTTTCTAGAAATCAAAAACGAAAAATGAAAACACCTTTGGTTTTCCTTTTTGGTTTTCGAGAAATCAAAAACGAAAAATGAAATTACTTCCGTTTTTTTGTTTTTTGTTTTTGATATTTCAAAATGAAAAACGAATGGACGCAAATATACACGGACCAAGAACAGATAAATCCGGAAACGGAAACGGAACTTTGTTAAAAGACGAAGTATGAAGTTGATGATTGTTCTTTTTAAGAGGCTATATAGTTTCCACTAAATATGTATCTAGTTCATGTGCATGGTATGGATGTGGTGTCATGATAATTGACATAATATCCAATACAATGTTTTTCATATGTAAACAAACATACCTAATTATGAAAGGTTCAAGTTTGAAGTTTGGACAAACATTATACTACACATTATGTGTAATTGTTACTTGTAAAGTCTTTAAAATGCAGACACTTTCAATGTTCTTGATAAGCAGTACTGTTTTGCGGTTGATTCATGTATCCTTTTAAAACTTCTAACCACCACAAAATAATTCGACAATTGATGTCGTGAGAACTAATCAAATGTGACAATGATTTTTACAAATGCTTAAACTAAATAGACAACATATAGCATATTAATCTATTGCAATCAAAAATCATAATATCTAAATAAAATTTGTAGATTTAGCTAACAAAGTCCTTATTTTTGTATAAAGTAACATTCGTTTATAGTGGAAAATTGTTTTAACGTTGAATAAGCTACAACTAAAAATTGCTTGCTGGTCCCTCTCTGTGATTACCATTAGATTACGCTGGTTCAGTTCCCAATCAATCTATCACCAAGGGAAGATAACTAACTCGATTTTCGTTCATAGTTTTTTTTCAAAAATGATGAACGGTTCTTTATATTGGTATGGAATCATTTTAAACGTTTCAAATTTATGAAATTATATTCGTACATCAATGTTTTTGATACACCAATAACAAAAACTGAAATATATTGAATTGATACATTTTGTAATTATTCAAAATTTTATCAGAAACCTTAACTTAATTATAAAACAATGAACCTGTTAAGGGGAGAGAATACTCGCATAACTTTTTTCGAATTGGCACATATTACAACGGAATGTCACTCTTGCATACAAATGGCACATCAATATAATTAATTATCTGTGCAATCGTCCACCACCTTCAATGATGATTCTAAATTAGAAATATAACCAAAAGTTGTTAATCTATAGATAGTTAAGACTAATGAAAGCTAACCCATAAAAATATTTCTTTGCAATTTTTTAAAACTTCCTCAGAAAAATGCTCGAGCCACTTGACTTTCATAGCTAAAAATTAACGTTTTTACACACTATTTGAATAAAGTAGTTGAAGATTATTCGCTTCTCAAAGTGTAAGACGCAATAAAAATCGTATGCTTGCACCATATCCTACCGAAAGACGGATTTCGACATTTCTTCGTATATTTTGATCAAAACCGGTTTTAACCAAATCACGTGTTAAGATCTGACTAAATACCCATTTTCCGATATGGTCAGTTAAAGTTGCTACAACGTAACACGAAAACTGACAACACCATGTTAATAGACATAAGACAATGTAGTATTAAAGTAAATAAACTCATCATAGATACCAGGACTACATTTTGTATATACGCCAGACGCGCGTTTCGTCTACAAAAGACTCATCAGTGACGCTCGAATGCAAAAAAGTTAAAAAGGCCTAATAAAGTACGAAGCTGAAGAGCATTGCGGATCAAAATACCGTAGACCATAATACGCCAAAGCATTGGTTCACACCGAATAGCAAGCTACATATGGCCCCATAATTTAAAACGCTTCGAACGGGAAAAAAATATTATATAATTAATATTTGTCTTTAAAAAGGAAGTTAGTTTCACAAATGTGGTTGTCGTGACAATTTTTATTTGTTATTTTTTATAAGATAGTTTGTTAAACATGAATTAAAAAGTCATAAACTTACCCTATGCTTTATATTACTATAATATTGTAACACTGCCTCTCGGGTGCTAGAGTCGGACACCAGAGAACACAATGAACATAAAGTAAAGGGATCTTTTTATTGTGTGTATGTATATTAGGATAAAATATTAGGGTCGACGTCTAGGTGGTTTACCGTCGACCAAAACACTCTACCGATATTGATTTTATATTTGTTTTGTTATTACTGTATATTTACTAAATCTTCGTGAAATAAAATACATGAAATAGAACAGTTTAGATGCTTTATTATTATTTATAAAAATGCTGGACTGGTAGTGGTACAGCTCTGTTCCTGGCCTAGTCCGGTTCCTAGTATGGTTGGTCTTATCTATAACTAACCTAAACAGAGACTTTACTCTGTCACTATCTAAATATTATTAAACTACCAATGTGTAGCGCTAAACTCGATCACCTTAAAGTAAATCAACCAGATTCACTAACCCACAGTTTATAATAAGTCTCAATTCCTTAAGACATAATAAATACAATCAACAATCAACAATTCTTTATAGGTAATCACAAAATCGTTCCTACCATAAAGCTTCCGTAATAAATATTAAATACTTGACTTTCTTAAAGTTTGTCACTTAGGAATTTCACCTAACAAAACAAGTTGCACAAAACTATATATTTATTTGCACCAAGCAATATTTACACCAAGGATTTTCACCTAAAACATTATTTGCTCCAAGCAATATATTTACACCCAGGAATTACACCTAAACCATCAATTGCACCAATAAATATTTGCACCAAGGATTTGCTCCCATTTGGCACCTAAAGTTTACACCAATAAATATTTGCACCAAGGATTTGCTCCCGATTTGGCACCTAAAGTTTGCACCAATAAATATTTGCACCAAGGATTTGCTCCCGATTTGGCACCTAAAGTTTGCACCAATAAATATTTGCACCAAGGATTTGCTCCCGATTTGGCACCTAAAGTTTGCACCAATAAATATTTGCACCAAGGATTTGCTCCCGATTTGGCACCTAAAGTTTGCACCAATAAATATTTGCACCAAGGATTTGCTCCCGATTTGGCACCTAAAGTTTGCACCAATACCGACAACCTTAAACTATAACAAAGGTAACGTTCAATGCTTGTCTGTATTTCTCAGACATATTCCAGCTTTTATTTAAGTTTGTCACTACCCATTCTTTGTCAACCCAACACTCCGTCGTTTCTGTTGTTGTTTTGGTATTTATACTTTCGACTGACCAATGACAGAGCTTGTTACATATTGTTTACCAATCGGCAACCATGGATCATATTAGGGAAACTCCCGTAATGTTGATACTGTTTGTAAACAACGATTGATCTTCATCAATAAAGATGGGTCTCGACTTTAAATTTATTAGTAGATCATTAGAACAGTTTTATTTGAGTTTATTGTATAATAAGGTAACTACCGCGAAAATACGGAATCAGTACGTGAACTAAAAATTCTTAACAAACTAACATATACAAATCTGTCGTATCATGAAAACAGCCAAAATAACAATGACAAGTTTTACACTACTTGTAACATTAGACATCTCACTAACATCTATTGTTTTATCCTCAATAATTTCGAGAAACTATACAGACATAGGTTTACTATAAAAAGGGGGGAATGTCGGCATTACAATATATCACCCGGGTTAAAGATCTTCTATGAATGCGCCTAATGTATGTGTTACATGGGAATGTCTATGATGAACAATTGCCTCATCTTTCCCAATAACCCCATGAGCAACATTGCGTTTGCCATTAACCATCTTTATTCCTCCATAGCCTATTATACCCTGTGTAGATTTGTCATCACCTGAAAAGAACAAAATGTTTTTTAAACTTTTAGGAAACCAATAATTCGTAAGACATATTCTGCTAGTAATAGTCATTGGCCGTGGTTGCTATAATTGCTAGAATCATATGATCTAGCATCAGGCTTAAATCCAAGAGTAATGGTTTGTAATTAGTTGTTTATCAAAATGACATGGAACTGTTGTGAAGAGTTAATATTTTTGATGTTCCTTCTTCCTCAACATTTTTGGGCATGAATGTTTCTCATTTGTGACAGATATATCTATGGTTTTGTCTTGGATGCGCAAAATTCGTCATGCTCTCTCTTTAAGCATTACAATTGCTGCTACCTTATCTTAACAAATTAATTAATTCATTTCAATCGACAATGGTTGTTTTACATATGTGACAATTGATGCTAATTTATATGTTTATGTTAGAATGTAATCAATGATGTTTTTTCAGTATCAAGTTCCACACTCCGGGGCTATCTTTTCTATCACAAAGCTATGTTAGGTTGTATTACACAACAAAAACACAAATAACACATATAAGTAAGAACCATATTTTCTTAGTAGTTTCTATAGTTACTCGAGTTCTTATTTAGATAAAAAAGATTAAGTCATTTTGCTAAGTGGATATTTCCTTTCTTTGCAATAATCAGCAATTACATCGTTATCTTATTAGCGTTTATAACTTTTCAGCACAACAAACGAATAACATTAACAATAATTCGACATTTATAGGGATATAACTGTTTTTCTTTTCAGTGCAATTCAATAAAAATAAACCAGGAGCAAATGTGTTGTTTTTATTCAAATACGAGTATAATCACCATCTAGTTCTTTAGGCTTGAACAATCCATGCAGCCGTGAAAAACAAACAAAAACCTTATGGTGTTTCCTCATGCAACGCCGCCATAATCTGGTACTGCAAAACCATTTTACACTGCATCTTAACTTAAATGCTGAAAAAATAAATTATTTAGATAACTATCTAAAAATAACTTTCCGTATTAGAAAGATAAAATAAAAAAAAATATATGACTAAATAGAACTGTACTTTTACATCTTGTAAATGCTGAAACAATTAATATAGTTTACATTACAATGTAAAAACAAATTTTCATTCTGAAAGATAACTTAATAAAATTGTACTGTTTTTATCTTGTATCTATGATATAAAAGTACAAGATAGAATGAACCAAGAAATTATTTAATATATAATACTTTCATGTTTTCAAATATAAAAGTTAAAAACTTAAAACCAAGTGGAAATGAGGTATAGCTTGTCTTCTTTATTAATGAGATCTAATCTTTTTTGGCGTTTAACATTTTACATATCTAATTATGACTTGCGAATGATTGGTTAAGAACCCGTGGAAATGGAAAAATTAAATATCTGTTTTTTTCTCTCTCACTGTATAAAATGTAACAGTAACTCCTTATTTAAACATTCTGAGTGAAAATTGTTTCTGAGAAAAATGTTGAAAACATAAGTTAAGACAGTTTTAACGACATGCAGTTTTTTCTATACATGAAAAATCTAACAGTTAAAAGACTGCATGTATTAATTATTTTCCTTTTTAGCTTGATAATAATGACTGATATGTCGGTTTCATTTCATTGAGAATTTGAATTTTACAATCAAAACAACTTGTTTCTCCTTAGTTCTCGGTATAGTATATACTTATAGACTTTAATCATGCAAATAATATTAGTTAGATGTCTCTGAAATATATACTGAATTTCCGTCTCACGACAAATTTCGATCAAGTGTATAGCTAAATCGACAAAGCATTTACTTAATAATGATGAGTTTTATTAACGACCTTGACTAAACACGAGAGTCTTCCGTTGTTGGGTATAAACTGAATACTGTGTGATATTGCTTGACTAATCTTTGTTTTTGTTATATGTGGTAGTGATTTTGTATTAACTTAAGAAACGATATATATAAAAAAAAAAAAAAATAATGTCTCAGATTTTTGGCTTTAAACTGGATCTAGAAAAGCGAATGAATTATTTATGAATTTGAAAATAATAAAACTTACCTTTAGATATAGATTGAAACATCCTAACCAAAATTTTACAATTCAGATAAACAAGAAAATAAAATGTAGCTGTCATCAGTTTTTCAATTGTTCAATTGCCTGTACCATGTCTTAAGCATGAATCGTATCAGTACGTTTAGCTGTTTGGAGAATTTAGTACAATTTGTAGATATAGAAATACGTTTGTCTATATTTTTTTCTATTTCTTAGAGACTTGCGATTTAACTCTTGACTAATTAAGAAGGCACTGGCTCTAATTCTATATGTCTTTTATATTGACATCGTTTGTTATCTGTTGAAGTGATATATTAACAACATCCACCTTATTTCTTTCAATTGTCATACAAATAAGAGGTTTAGCTAGCTATAAAACAAGCTTAATCCACCATTTTCTACATGAGAAAATGCTTGTACCAAGTCAGGATTATGACAGTTGTTATCAATTTGTTGATGTGTTTGAGCTTTAGATTTTGCCATTTGATTAGGAATTTTCCGTTTTGAATTTTCTTCGGAGTTCGGAATTTTTGGAACTCTACCTTTTTTCGTATATATTTAACATATGGAAATTTCAAAACAAAGATATGAAAAAAATATTACCACTGCCTTTATAAAAAAAGTGATGTGCATTAAGGTTTGATCCATGTAACAGAGTAGTAAGAGACATGCTGTGTTTGGTTACTTCTTCGTACGCATGTGCAGATCCAATGATGCCTTGTTTTCTTAACTGTGCTATACAAGACTTTGTATTTTCATACTCATTATAACATGTCGTCATGTAACGAATGACGATTCGTCGTCTGATGAGAAATTCATAAACTACAAGTAAATTAACTTTACATAATAGATTATTTACATCACTTTTATTTTACTGAAGGTTAAAAATACTCCGTTAAATCGAAATAAATATCATAAAGTTCTTTCCGTTGAAAGCAATTAAATTAGACAGATAAAAATTAGTATTATGTTGCAAATAGTAGCCATGCTGTCAGAAGGAAATGGTACACAAATATAGTAGAAGTACTAGTGTCTGTCTTTAAAAGAAACATGCATAATGCATTTTGAGTTTTTAATATCATTTGTTGATCTTTCGTTGGCATACGAGTTTTCGAAAGTAATCTGTGAAACTATTTTTACTTACGCTTTTAAAAAAAAAATCTTTTCATTAAACGGTCTTCCATGTTTCTTTATACTGACAATATATAAAACATACTGCATACTTAAATACAATGGAAAGGTTAAGTATTTCAAGCTTCGTATTGTAACGAAATGGGGGTCCCTTGAAATGGAACTTGTTTTCCCTAAAATTGTGTGATGATGTTACCGATATTGACTGTTCCTATTATATATTTCTTGTGAAACTATGTTTGTTAACTTTTTTATTATTCTTGTCTATGATGTTACATCGGAACAGCTGTGAATTGTTTACTTTAAATGACGTACAACACAATGACGTCATAACCTATTTTTGTTATGACGTCGGCTTTGGATTTGGTAATTTAGGTAAATGGTAAGCCGAAATGGTTAAAGGTAAACCAAATCGGTAGATTGGTTTACCTAAGTATAAATACGGAAAAGAAAACCGAAAAGACTCAAGTACGACTTTACCCTGGGCAAGTAACACACGCTAATTTCATGTGATTTAAATATATACATGTACCAAAACCATTTACCAGACTACTTCCGTACAATGTGGGCTTGTTAATTCCTTAACAAGTTGAATTTAGAGAATAATTTCTCGGGAGAAACGTTATCTTTTGACATTGAATTTGATTTACCATTTGCCGATAACCAAACTTAACTTTCGAGGTATTTATATTTCCGCTATTCATTTTCTTTACGATATTCTAATAAAGTAAGGTATTTATTTGTTAGACTAGAATACTGTTAAGTTATATACTATTTGTATGAATTGTAGATATTTAACGCATCTTAAAGTTAATACAAGTTGATTTTTATTTAACGAGTCTGTTATTCTTACAAAAACCTAAACAGAACCAAACTAAGATCTACCAGAATACCACTAAGTACCACAAAACCTATACAAAACCAACCTTAGATTTACCGGAGTACCGCAAAGTACCACGATACCAGAGTACCACGCTATCAAAGAAGGATCGCCAGTTATAACTTTAGTTCGTATATACTTATACATTGTTATAAAACACATTCTTATAGCAACACACTAAGGGTTACACATTTATAGTTTAACATCAAAGCCTGATCGCTCGGTTTTCGTTACAGTATGTATTGTTAAACAAAACAATAATTTCGCCAAAAGTGAGAAATTAAGAAAATTGTAAAGAAATCTCTAAGAACTGTGTAGGGTTTTGGGGTGTACAGCGTCATATAAACTTACAACTGTGTTCATACACGACTCCCTTTCGGATTTTATCTGTGTTCAATTCACCCATCGTTTCATTTTATTTTGATATAATAAACTGGATAAGTATTTAAATATCCTATCAAATCAAAATAGACAAAATCATGAAAGACTTTATTATAACACAACTCGTTACTTCCACACCGTTCGTAAAGGATTTGGTACCTACATGTTATACTTGACACAAGACTGGCGCTTATGCTACCTTCTTAGGTTAAATATAATCTCACTAGATGAGGTTTACAGAGTTACGTTATTATCGGACATAATAATCATATTGGATGTTATACGAACATAAATAAAACGAAGAAAAGGAAGAAGCAAAGATTGAACAACGCCGGTCCGACTGGTAAAATAACATTACGGTCACTTCTCGTATATTTGCAGCATATAACACTTTTTTAAATACATTTTTGCAGTTTAATCTGTATAGGTAAAACTGTAAATAACACAAAGAAAATAAAATACTTACAATATCTGTGATAAAGAATTCCACGTCCAACTAAACTCACACCTAGCTTACGGAAACGTTTAAATATCGGACTAACAACGATTTTCGTCTAAGTATGTCCTGAAGCATGATGTCTTTTTATAATGGCCCTGTTATATGTCCAAGGTCTGTAATAATGGTCGAGGGAGTCTGTAATGGCCCGAGGCAACGCCGAGGGCCATTAAAAATTCGAGGCCATTATTACTGACCGAGTACATATAACAGGGCCACTATAAAAACACCCATTGCTTAATACATTTATTAACCAACTGAACAGAAGTGTATGTGTTGCTGCCAACTTGACGAACTCTTTACTCTTTTAATGACAGTTTAATTTGAAAACAATAATTTGTACTTCACAAATAAATAATAAAGCTTTTAATATACCAAATATATATTTCTATTTCAGAAATATTTATTTTACGAAAACCATTGCATTACCGTATTTTACAGAATAAAATAATGACTTTTTTTTCGAGGCGATCCGTTTTGAAAATCAGCGGCCATGTTAAATTTATTATATTTGATATTATCACTGTTTTCTGTAAGGGTCCTGTTTTTCTGTAATGGCCTTGTTTTTCTGTAATGGCCCTGTTTTTTTGTTATGGCCCTGTTTTTCTGTAATGGCCCTCTATTAATGCCCAGTTTGTCTGTATTAAGCCCAGTTAGGGTTTTAATAACCAGTCTTTTTTGGCAATAATGTACTTAGTTGGTTAATAATATAGTGTTATTAACTGACTGTTACTGTATTGTCCCTGTTATACATTCGAGTTTAGCTGTATTGGACCCGAGAATCGAGGACCAATATAACTGATCGAGAATCTATAACAGGGTCAATACAGAAAAAAGCCAGTTCATAACAGTTATATTAAATGATTATAAGAAAATTAAAACCAGAAGTGAACGTCCCGTATGAGCTTATGGGCCAATACGGCATCTTTCCATATTGACCCTGGTTTTTTTTCCGTTTCAAGACTTTAAGACGTTACAAAACATCATTTAACCTGTCTATTTCATCATTTTAATTTAAAAATATAATATAAATGTTTTTCTGCATAATGATCCACCAAATCAATAATGGCGTAAGAAAATTTAAACCGGAAGTGAACGTCCCGTATTAGCCCATGCTTTTTTTCGTATTGGCCCTGGTTGAAAAGCAATATGAATTCTTGATTGATATCGACAGTGGAACGTCATCAGTATTGAATAGGCTGATTTATCAGTATCAGGACTGATTTTCTCATATCAATTAATAATCTTAAATATATTAAATCCCATCTAAGAATACTTCTTATAGTCTATTTTATAATGAAAAAAAAAAAAAAAAAACATTACAACAGAACTGCATTCTATACTGATCACTCGTTCTCGCGATACGAAAAAGAGAGAAAATATCAAGGGTCATTCAAAACTCACAACCCGAAGAGAAACTAGTATCTACATAGGGAAACATAAGAAAACAGAAACAAGAAAATCATGTCCGCAAACATTAAGAAAAAACAAAACTAAAGACCGGCCATCATAAACCCCACCAATTTTTTAAGAGTGACCATAGATGCTCTGGAAGGTACAGACCTAATGAACTTCAACAGTTGGTAATGGATTGATTACAGAATTGGTGTGGTTTAAAATCTAGCCTGATAAAGCATATATGTACAAATAGCAGATCATGTAATCCAGAATTAAACAGACTGGCACGAATCCCTGACTGTACAATGTAACTTCATAACAGTGATATTTTTTAATGCGGTGTTAATTTTAAAATTAAGGCTATTGCAGTGGGAAATATTTTTCTAGTTTCCTAGTTTAAGTATTATTCGTTATTTAGTAGATTCAATCATTTTTATTTAAATAATATTATATTTGTTTACAACATCAATAAAAAAAATCGATTTAATAAGATCTACTGAAGTTATATTTTTGTTTTATCTTGAATATTGAATATTTATATTGAATCGAATGTATCTAATGCCATTTTACCCAGAAAACCGTTTTAGCGCACGGAAATGATTTTTTTTCTGTGTCAGATAATTTTATATTATCCTATATAAATGACCAATAGCACTCACGTATACCATACAAGTTTTAAAAATCATAACTTGTTACAAAATTAACACTCCTTTGTATCTGTAAATCGTAACAAATATAATTGAGCCTGATATTATTTTCGAAATAAATCGTGTCAACTCATTTTGTACGAATTCATGTCGTTCTACATCATCTTCATGTCAATATCATCTACTAATTATATTTATATCAGCAATAATTAATGATGATAACAGTAATCAGAATGATATAGTTAGATTGCTGTCAATCCCTTCATGTTATAGATGTAAATACAGCAATTTCAGTTCACTATCATTAACATATTTCTTTTATCCTTATCTGGCTTCAATACAAGTTTATCTATAGGTAATTGTACAAGTACCACAGCTTCTAACGGATTTAATTAGCATAAAACTACAAAATCTTTATAAATGATTGTAATCTAAATAAATTGTCAAAATATGTGTGGGTTATAATCCTTATACCTTACTATAAAATACCTAGACAAAGACCTACGTGCTATATATCAGCTATACATTGTGTTAATAGTAAAACGCGCCTTATTTTGAAATGTTTTAAATGTAAGACATTAACCATAAGCAATGGATTTAGAATATTTTAGTACTGTAGCAATACAGATAATTGTTTTTTACCTTCAGAATACAGTATAAACAAACTATGGAGTTT
This sequence comes from Mytilus edulis, assembly GCF_963676685.1. Taxonomy (NCBI): domain Eukaryota; kingdom Metazoa; phylum Mollusca; class Bivalvia; order Mytilida; family Mytilidae; genus Mytilus; species Mytilus edulis. The sequence goes on along the minus strand of NC_092346.1, from coordinate 48,664,484 downwards.
TCTAAAACATATATCCTTATTATGAAACATCCTCATACATCTACTCCATTTTCTATAGAAACGCCTTCTTACGCAGGTTAATCGATAAACTGAGAACGAATAAAAAAAGTTTGTGAGATAAATCTACATAATAACAGAAAAACAAATAACAAGCTGTATTTATGGAAGCTAGATAGAAGTGTTTACGAGGAATAAGAAAATTAAGCATTTCTTTGTTAATATTGCATCCCAGTACAATATACTGAAAATCATATAAAATGTTGAGGACTTCAAAAAAGATTCATAGCTTAAACAAGTATTTTGATTTTGAATTTGATTTTCATCTTATGTAGACAAAACGCGCGTCTGGCGTATCGAATTATACGCCTGGTACCTTTGATAACTATAATTATTTTGAAAAAGATCTTTTTACATTTTTGAACTGTACAGTTATAGTTCGGTTAAACTGACATTATTGGTCGAGCAACTCAAACAGACATAATAGATTATAGAATTCGCTGTGTTGAAACCCCATTAGTAGCCATTGGCTGCATTTTGCTCTTTATTCGGGTTTTGTCTCTTTGACACATTCTCATCTATTTTAATGTGATTTGCTTTTGAATCTAGCAGCCAGAACACAGATATTCAACACAGCTGCCTAAGAAATCAAACAAACAAACATATAAATCTGACGAAGACTCCAACAAAAGAGATTTTGATATTAAATTTAAATAGACACCACAAATTACGGAAAATCGTAATACACGGTAATACAAGGGTAAACAAAATATAAACAATGCTATATAAATCTTTTTCGTCCGAATTGGACATCTGGACTGCCCTGCATCAGGAACGCACAAAGAAGAAACAATTAAGAACCCGATTATGGGATGCCTTAATACGAAGTTTCTTTAAGAGTTATATATACTATTAAACGAGAAAACCTCATTTTAAGTGTCGCTTCTCTACTTTCCACAATAACTTATTCATCATGCCTCTGTGTCCTATAAATACCATGCATAGTCGCATTTGTCATCCATTCTTATGATTATTCAGTTTGGTTTATTTTAGGAGAAAATACTTTGATACATGAATAATGTGTATTTGATATCTGCTATTATGTTCAAGTTTACTATCAACGACGGTCAAAGAGTTTATTAAATAGAGAGTGTCTATGCAATATTTCAATGACCGTAGTGGATCGATATTAATAAACAGAAAATTGATAGTAAAAAGCAAGTACACTATATATATAGTAATGAATGTTCATAATATACCGATAAACGCTAACATTATTGAAATTAATATGGGAAAATGGGAAAAGGAGGACCGGACTAGAAAAACAATTGTCCTGTCCCAAAGTACCTAAGAATTTTGATACCTTTTCTGAAATCTCCAGTCATAAAATCTTTTACAAAAATTTATCAGGTCACAAAGTATATTAAATACAGAGGGTCTATATAATATATCAATGACCACCGTGGATTGATTAGTAAACAGAGAATTGATAGTAAAAAGCAAACACACTCCCTTTATAGTAATGAATGATCATAATATTCTGAATGTATGTTCATATTGAAATTAATAGAAAACAACAAAATGACTTTTGATACCTTTCCTGAATAGAAAACAAAAATATGGAAATTTTGAAAAAAAAGGAGGAGCGTTGAAAAACAATTGTCCTGTCCCCAAGTTGTATGACTTATGATACCTTTCATTATTAAAAAAAAATCTTTCAAAACTTAATGCGGTTTCGCGGGTGTCTTCTAGTAATACCTTAAATAACATTATAGCACAACGATAATAAAAGGGGGTAAATAACAGATACACACATTACTTAAAAATTCCAAAGATCTTTTAGAGTACATACAATCTAACTCTCTTTCATCGTGTAACAGTATTAAAACATTTGACTTTTCTACTCTTTACACTAGTATTCCACATTCCAAACTAAAAGACAAATTGCAAGAGTTGGTATTGCTTTGCTTCGTAAAAAAGAATGGCCAACGTAGATACAAGTATCTTGTCTTAGGGAGGGATAAATCCTACTTTGTAAAGAATCACTCTGATTCGAACAAAAAATTCTCTGAAACTGATATTATCAAGATGCTTGATTTCTTGATTGACAACATATTTGTTACGTTCGGTGGACGTGTTTTTCAACAGACTGTCGGCATTCCAATGGGAACAAGCTGTGCCCCTCTACTTGCCGACTTGTTTCTTTATTATTATGAGGCTGACTTCTTGCAGGAACTTCTTAAGAAGAAAGATAAGAAGTTAGCAATATCCTTTAACTCTACTTTCCGCTACATAGATGATGTTCTTTCACTAAATAATTCAAAATTTGGTTACTATGTGGAACGCATCTATCCAATCGAGCTAGAGATAAAGGATACTACAGATACAGTTAAGTCGGCCTCATATCTTGACTTACATCTAGAAATTGTCAATGAGGGTCGGTTGAAAAATTAAACTTACGACAAAAGAGATGATTTCAGCTTTCCAATTGTGAACTTTCCATTTCTAAGTAGCAACATTCCAGCAGCACCTGCATACGGGGTATATATCTCCCAACTGATACGATATTCCCGTGCTTGCATTTCCTATCATGATTTTCTTGAAAGAGGGTTGCTGCTCACAAGGAAGCTATTAAACCAAGAGATCCAAATGGTGAAGTTGAAATCATCCCTTCGTAAATTTTACGGACGCCATCACCAGTTGGTTGACCGTTATGGAATAACCGTTTCACAAATGATATCGGATATGTTTCTTACGTCGTAACTACAATCCCCTTACCTTTCATGAATGTGACCTACCGAATGAGACTATTTGCCGGATTTGTTATCACATAAGCAACACGACGGGTGCCACATGTGGAGCAGGATCTGCTTAACCTTCCGGAGCACCTGAGATCACCCCTAGTTTTTTGGTGGGGTTCGTGTTGTTTATTCTTAAGTTTTCTATGTTGTGTCGTGTGTGCTGTTGTTTGTTTGTCCTTTTCATTTTTAGCCATGGTGTTGTCAGTTTGTTTTAGATTTATGAATTTGACTGTCCCTTTGGTATCTTTCGTCCCTCTTTTACATGTAAGCACCGAAAATCTATAAATGAAGACCATCTTATTTGATCTGTTAAATAATTATTGAATATTCATTTATTAGGTCTTGTCACTTTCCGATGAATGGAGCTCGACGACCTTGCATGTTTTTGTTTATATTTAAAATATATTAGAAATCTAAACACTCACACACTACAAACATTTAGATAAGAAAGAAATAGTTACCATGCCCGTCGTGAGAAAATCTTCTATGTGTTACTATAATCGATTTTCTGTGATGACCATGTTGTTTTCTCTGTATAGAAGCATGGGCTAGGATCCCTTGTTTTTGTAATTTAGTTATACAAACATCAGAATGTTTATACTCATGTATGCATGTGGTCATATAACGTACGAAACGTCTTCGTCGTATCAGAAATTTGTAGACTGAAATGAAAGAATTGCTAATATACATATATACATAATGTGTTTTCAAGTGATCCGATGGATTATCAATGTCGCTGGTTCAGAGCAATTGATATTTGTATATAGTATATACTTGTTACAAAGGGGTGGCGAAAGATACCAAAGGGACAGCCAAACTAATTGTTCGAAAACAAACCGACAACGCCATGGCGAAAAAAGAAAAAGAAAAAGTCAAACAGACAAATAATAACACAAAAGACACAGCATAGAAAACTAAATACTTGGCAACACGAACCCCACCAATTAATATTGATAATGGTAACAAGTAAATGTACAAAAAACATTTCAAGTCCTAGTTTTATTTTTTTTATAACTTCAATTTTCTGTGCATAATAATCAAAGGTTAGTAAATCTGCCACTGTAATTTTATGTTGAAAACAGTTTAAATTTATTTCTATATTTCCATCATTTTTTTCCAGACAGTTCTTACTTAATGTTTGTTGTCATATTGATTGGAACCCTTTGACGTAATTGTGTAACTTACATGTATACTCATTGTCGTAAAATCAATTATTTATTTGCTAACAATATCTCATCCATTTATTCAGCATTTTGCATAACAAATCTGTCTCAGAATAAACTTCTAAGAAACAAGGATTTGATGTGTATTGATGCTTTTTCTAGACGTCATAAAATAATTTTAATCACCGAATTCCTCCATTTGAAAAAAGTGAAAAAAATATGCTTTGGATTTGTTTTTAGGACTGGTATTGTGAAAATAATTGTATAACGTTTGAGATTGCATGTTTGTTACATAAGTGCGTCACTTTTTGTGATGTCCCGTGGTGTTTGCTGTTGATGGAATATGTAATTTGTTTGTTGTTGTTCTGTGGATTGCATGTTGTGTGTACTAATATATTATATTTTTGTGCCTTTCTCTGTGATCAGTGTTTTTGTGTGCGTTTGTGCTGTATTTCTGTCATGTAGTGTTGTCATTTAATCGATAATGTATTTTACATTGTCATAAAAGCGGGAGGTTTGCCTAGCCATAAAACCAGATCCAACCAACAATTTTTTAATTAAAGGTCCTGTACAAAGTCAATAATATGGCAAATATTTAATTTCTATGTATGTTTGCCTTTTTGTTGTTGTTGCACTTTGTTCCTTTGTTTCCTCTTATAGTTGATGTGTTTCCGGTTTTGGTTTGTAACCCAGATTTGTTTTCTTTTAATCAATTTATGATTTTTAACACCAGTATACTACTGTTGCCGGTATTCAAATAGTTAAATTCAGTCCTATTTTTCCAGCATTTTTTTTTATTTACTTTATATTCCCAAGCGTTTAATTATTCATATAATTTAGTTACGCCTTAATTCTGTAATTAGTTTAAGTTAGACCTGAAGCAATCAAGGTTTCTGACATTTTTGTTTATTGAAACAGATCAGTTCGAATTCATAGTCGACGTTGAATAAAACCTTCTAGTATAAATAAGTTACTCACAATGTTTTCTGTAAACTATCCCTCTCCTGACAAATTTTATCCCAAGGCCATACTCACGGCCAAATTTTTTGAACCGATGTCGTCTACCTATAAGGTGTTTTTTGTACAGGTGTGGATCGCAGCTACGTATGTCACCATTTGCTCTTGTACATGACCGAAGTGTCCTGTAGAATGCTGTGTATTCAACATGTTTTTTGTAAACTGTAAAAAGAGGAACAGTCATTTATACACAAAAGATCAATTCAGTTTGATAGGAAATTTGATATACAAGACATTTACAACCCTGATAGATCAATTTGTTTTAAATCATAACAGATTTTGTCTGTTCAATATTAGTTGGACACAACAACAAAAAAAACACACTTTTCATTTCTGGACAATTTGTCAAAAAGTGTTCTGCTTGAAATATTTAGAAAAGGTATGACTTACAGTATCTATGGTAAAGAATGTCCCCCCAGACGCACTCCTAGTTTTCTGTAGAGTCGGAATATACGTTTGTTTACTCTAATATCATGCATATGCCCATACATTGAAGAGCTTCGATGTGATACAAGGTGAAGCGATGTAACTAAAACATTAAAAAACATATATTATCAGAATAAATATTGTTCAGAAAGTTCATATTTTAAAGTTTAGCATTACTTATATAAAACTTACACTTATTACTTGGATAAAGGGGATATTCATAATTCTATGCGCCCAGAAAATTCCTTATTATTCTGAAAATCGATAACATTCGAAATAGTTGTCAGTTTCAGATGTTGATCTTGTTTAACTCATTGGTGAACGCGTAGTTGCTTATATCACAAATTAATAGTTCACGGTCGAAGTTAGTAAGAATGGGCTTGGCATATAAAAGTAGATACTTGACTTTTAAAAAGCTTACGCTATTGCAGGAAGAGTAAACATCCGATAAAAGTATTATCATTATAATGCGAATATGGCATGATACTATAATTCTTCAGGGGCATTTAATATCACTGCTGTTCAAGATGAGATTTGATTTGTTTGCAGTGTTTTTAAGACTTATATATGTATAACTTTCGTATTATTTCGTTTTACCATTATAGTTGCGACATACACTTATCGCATTGTTGGTTGCTTTGACAATGGGTACGAAAATGATATACTTTATGAGTACTTGACATGTACGGTTAATCCTAGAAATTATTTCATGGTTTTTGTTTTATAAAAAAAAGTTTGTTGAAAAAGATAGTCATCGTTTAAGCGAAATGTATGAGTATACTAATTGTCGTCTGAACATACCCCTTGGAAATCTATGTTTGCCTCTCCATGTAACAGCATGCTTCAATATCCATTGTTTTAGCAGCTGAATTAAACAAACATCAGTATGATGATAGATGTGGAGGCACGTAGTCATATAACGAATAAATCGCTTTCGTCGTATCAGGAACTTATAAACTGAAAATAAAAGATCATGTTTGATAGGTATACTAATATGTAAAGTAATAGTGTATGTAAACGATTGCCCACTAAGTTGTATTCTATTTGATACTATACTTTATTTTGTCCTTCTGTCCCTGCTATTTTTGTCCCTGTTTTATGGATCAATCTCACTCAGTGAAATGAAGTATAGGACTTGTTAAAATCTGTTTTGTGATCTTCATATTTTACCTTAACTTAATTTATATTCACAATATACAATACATGAGATGTCTTCAAAGTCAATTCTATTTAGGAAACGTTTTACCAATTACTGCATAGACAAGAAGAACAAACAAGGCACGACAACGATATTTTGAACTCATTAAAAGGCGTTGAGAAATCTGTGGTAAAATTCAAATTTTTACAAATATATAATTGATGAAAACTAAAACCAAAGTTAAATGATTATCTTTATTATTAAGTAACATTGACATTTAATAAATTGGCTAATGGTAGTTATGTTCACTTATCAATGTCTCTTAAAAACATGAATGTGATTGATTGTTAATTTTATTTTCAACTATCCCTATATTGCTCTTTTTACTTCAGATACCATCAACCAGATTGTTACAATTCTCCCAAAACCGGTCGATTGAAGAGTAACAAGTTACTGCATGATTCGATGTTTTAAAAAAGCATAGTTTGTTTGTGTATTTTTAAATGCTCTGTATACTTGTTTTTAATATAACTTTATAATTTCCGGGGACGCTGATGAAATGAAACACAACCATGGCAATTTCAACACTATGGTGTTCCGAATTCTACTTTTATCTTTACATAAATAGTTGTAAATTGTGAACCTTACAACCAATTAGTAATAACTACAAATTTAAACGTTTTTGTAAAGCAAAACTTACAATGTTCTTTATAAACTACCCCTCTCCGTACAAACTTTATTCCGAGTCCATAACCTTTACCATATTTTCTAAACCGGTGTTGTTTACCAATCATTAATTTCTTGAAGAGGATAGGGAGACAAGCACCGACTCCATCGTGTGTTCTTCTCATACATGACCAGAGAGTTATATAAACTATAGTGTAGTCCTAACGTATTCTGTAAACTTGCAAAACATAAATTGCATAAAAAGATAACAGAATATTTGAATCATTACCAAACATATACATAATACGTTAACAGATTGATTCCGTAAATAACTTATCATTTTCCCCACAATGTTTATTTCACGAATTAATGTGAATAAAGCCCTCTTTGCTGTTTCGATTGGTTATGTCCTGACTACCGGCGGAATGAAAGAAAATCAGACATATATTTTTTTTATTTTATATAAATAGTTTGATACTTCGTCTTTATTTTGAAATTTGAATTCAAACATTTATCAATCAGGATCATAAATGCGACTGTTAAGTCCATACTAATTCACAAAACTTGTTTTTTTGTGTGCATAACTATAAAACTGTTAACTAGCATCTATTATACAATACAGCTAGAGAAAAATGTATGTACATGTTGAATTTTATTATTGTCTCGTGTTTGTATACGTTTGTTTGTTAAAAGTGTTTACTTACAATATCCTTTAAAAAGAATGCCTTGTTCAACTAATCGAACACCAAGCTTCCGGTATCGTCTAAAAATCCGCCTGTCTACTTTAATATCACGGATATGTCCTGAACTGTGATGCACAAACTGATGTTTTATTGAAACTAAAATATAGGTAATATTATACCATACAGCTATCATAAACAAAACAAAAAACGAAGACATAAAAAACCCACATTTTTAATAAACAAATGTGTAAAAAAAGTATTTTTTCCTCATAATTTCAATGTATAGAACAAACGACGATGTAACAACAAAAAATAATAACAAACACAGAAAGAAAAAAAAACCCAAACATTTAAAACATCAAGCATAAATAGATTATCTACACTATTTATTCTTATATCTTAAAACCCTCAATCACCTATGTAAATAATATGCCGTGGACATAAAGCATATGAATAAACTATCACAAAGTAAAACTATCAGCAATACTGTCACTTAATAGTAATTTTAAATTGATACAACGAGTAATTTTGAAGAAATTGTGTGAGTGTAAGCAATGGAATATGTAAATGATTATATTTTATTAAAATATGTGCATTCAATTTGTCAATGAATAGTAAGATAATGTTGATATTTTGAAATGACATGCGAATTTTAATTGTTTTCCATGATAAAATAAATGTTGGTTGCTGAATGAGTTTGTTTTGATATATTTCCTTACTCTTTTTGTATTTGTTACGGTGAAAAATAATTATTTTCAAAAGATTTTTACAATTTAGAACATGAAAACTTTAAATAAACGCAACAAAAAAGTATACCACTGTTCAAAACTCATAAATCCACGGACAAAAAACAATATCGGGGTAACAAACTAAAACTGAGGGAAACGCATTAAATATAAGAGGAGAACAACGACACAACATTAAAATGTAACACACACAGAAACAGACTAAGTATTAGACAAAATCCTACGAGAATAACAAATATAACCAAAAAAAAGTTGCATAAAACTAACATTTAGCATCTCAAAAAAACTGCCTTCGTGCTTCTTTTCACTTACAATTATGACTGATTGTTTTATGTACTACAAATGAATGTGCATTTCCAAGAAGTCCTTTGTCTTGTAATTTGTCAATACAACCCTCGACCATATTTTTTATATTTGTGTCGTTTCCCTAGTAATCCACATCCATACAATCTAGGAAAGCAATGGTCAACTCCACCATATGTTCGAATACATTTCTTCATTGAAATATAAAGTCTTCTTTCTTTACATCGTAGTTTATAAACTGCAAACGATTATGTATAATAGTTATCCATTGATTTAAAGACGATGTATCTATATCAATATAAAAACGGGTAACAGCGCCCAGTACAGTACACTCGGAATTCTTTATTTTTACAAAGTCATAGACAAAGAACAGAGTGATAGGAAAATATTTATATTTCAGAAAAAGAAATACCGGTATCATGAAATACATTATTGTAGCCTGTTACATTGAGCAGATGCATTTATGTTAATAAAGTCAGGGAATGCACCAAATAAAATAAAATTACGGATTTTGAAGAAAAGAAACACCATAAAAACGTAAAAAAACATCCTTAAATTGAAGCGAAACATTACATGCATGCTTGTACAATGCGGCATAACTCAATTTACAAATTTACTAATCACGAAATGCCTATACTTATTCTTATAAAGAAAAATGAGCGATTCTTTATTTCGATTTGAATGTAGGAATTTATCATTATGGTATTCATATCATTACAATATCAATATTGATAACAACATATTGATATCGACTCATTTGGGTGCATGAAAATTGTATTTATCAGTATACGGATTACAAAAGCAATATTTTCGAGTTGAAAGATTAAAGTATATTCCCCTTATATTTCATTATGAAAGGAGTAGGTTCAGTAAGACCCCTTTTTGCCCCCACAATTAAGCAGTTTTGCAAAATTGTGAAAATGTAATCTTTTAGCTATTTTTTGGAAAGTAGAATGCTTCTGCTACATAAATATGTGCTGTTTTTGACAATACAATGCACATATATCGGTACTAGTATCATAAAGTCATGCTAAATTACTGAAATCTTCACAATTATAGCATTTTACTTAAATTTTAGACGGTTTCCGTCTTAAATGAAAGTGGCCGCATTCGTGTTCATTCATAATATTGAAATGTAAGTTGTATTTGATGATAATACATAACATATATAAAAGTTGAGGATGAACACGGATGCGGCCACTTTCATTTTTGACGAAAACCATCTAAAAAGTGACGTTTTTTGGCATATTTGATAGATTTTTTATATATAAGCTTCAATCGGAGCGTTTTTAATGACTGAATCAGTTAAAATCTTTAGCATAAACTAATCGAATCAATTAAAATAGACACTTAAGTGTTAAAAAAGTGTCCTAAATATCTCGTTAGGTGAAACTGAAATTTGGGGCCAAAATCGGCCCTTACAATTACAATTGTAGTCATATGATATGTTATTATAAATTTGATATTTGTTGCATTTAGTTGTTACATTAAAATGTGATCTTCAGGAATGCATAAATATATATAAAGTTTTTGTACATACTGGATGAAAATCATTCTCGTTGTCCCAATGGACATGTTTAAAAAAAAAATCGGTGCACTCCATGTGATTTATTTAAATGGTATGCTTTATTTAGATGATTGCAAAGTGATTTTAGTGTTTGAGATTTAATGTGGTTTCATGTCATATCGAATATGGCGGAATCAACAAATCTACCTTAATTTTGGTTAATAAATTAAAAAAAGATTTGAAATAAATAAATTAAAGAATTAGACAAATCTACTATTTTTGGACGTCTTTGAACTGATACAGAAGAGGGAGCCAAATGTCCTTGTTAAGTTTATTTACCTAAAGGATAAGATGGCATAACCCGTCTTTGACACAATCTTTGAAAATACTCTTCAACTTCGTGTTTGACTTTGGTTTTCATCCTTTTTGTTTTTACGAGCGCCAATGATATGTACAATTAATACGAAATACGGGTCTTGTGAAACACATTATAAGTCATGTATCAGTGACGAGGTTTCCATTCATTTCAGTTTTAAACGAGAGCTTCTTGTTCAATCATTTGCTCTTTGTTTGGTGTGTTGTGTATTTGATTAGACATCTTTAGTCGTCCCTTCAAGGTAGACAGTACATATCGTTATTTAGCCAACTAATTTGAATGCCTCTTTGTTTCTTCGCAATTTGACTTAAGTGTTTTACGCTGAGAACTAAATGTGTGTCCGTGTTTTAATGAACAAATATTAAGACGGTAGAGACATGCGATATTAACTTATTTTTAGAAAGAAATGAAGTATTGATTTTTAACAGTTTAGGCGAGTTGAATTTTGAAATGAGTTTTCCCTTAAAAAATACAGAACTACAATGAGAATATGTCTGTTATATATTTTGTAATTTTATAGTGCATGCTTTTTAAAATAAAATATTTCTTGTTTGAGTCCCTTATCCGATTGTGACAGTTTTACTGAGTGTGATTTGCATGGCGAATGCCACCAAGATACGCCTATCATGTCAACGTAATAAGTTTCCGTCAATATAGAGATCATTTCAATTCTGGGTGCTGCCATAATTTGTCTACAAAACACACCAGCAAAAATAAAAGATAATACAAATACATTGACGGTTTTTTTTAATACCGAGCCATGTTAAATGGATATCACATAAAACAATCCAACAGTAAAAGTAATATAAATAATAGAACAAAGAAAAATGAAAAAACCAGTATGACACGTTGATGAGATGATAAACAACATCAGTACGCCGAATCTATTCATCAAGACAATCATGTATTATTTGTGAAGTTGATACGGAATATTTATCAACAAGGTCTTGGTACCTTCAGATGAACTTTTTTTTAGAAAAAATACGAGACGTTCTTTGAAATACCCCTGGTTCATTAACTTTCTTATCAGACACTGATGACGTTTTAAAAAGTCTGAGTAGGAGCTGCAAGGTCTTGAATATCGAATAAATTGGGAAATGTGAAGGGATATAATTCTTGAACTGGAAAAGTGGCGTTACCAAAATTCAAACTCTCTCTGTGTTTTGTGGTAATGAGCAATGTGTATAAGTTTCATATCATTTTTTTTTAGAGACAAACTAAATTTAGAAAGCGGAAACGAAAAATTCAGCATTTTTTTCCTTATGTAAGGGAGCATAACTCTGGGATGGTAAAAGTGACGACACCAAAATCTAACCTGACCTGTGCTTTGTGGTAATAAGCATAATGTATAAGTTTCATAACATTTTGTTGAGGCAAACTCAAGTTAGAGATCGGTAAATTTTAGAACGTACAGACGGACGGACGTATGTATAGACGGATACGGGTATTACTTAATGCCCTGTCCGCTACAGCGGGGGCATACACATTAGACGGATGCATGCCCTTTACCTCTGACGCGGGCCACAAAAAAAAATGTTGAGAATTATTAGAATAGAAATTATTGATATGTAAACTTGGCTGCTGACTTTCTAACTTTACATAAACGTCTATTCTTTTAATCCTTTTAGTTGTAATATAAATGTTATGCAGTAAAAAGTTGTATCATTCATATTATTTCGAACATTGAGTAATTTGGTGCATTCTGTACAGCGTGATTGTTAAATTGATCTACATATTGATATTTTTGAACTGGGGCCGAGAGGATAGGGGCGGTGACTTTGCTTTCTTTTACAGTTTAACAAGTCAAAAGATGACTATGTCAGGAAAAAACAGAGTAATAAAATATGTATCTTTGGGCAATCTGGAAAACGATAGGAGTCTAGTTGGTTTTTTTTATGTCCAATGCGTTAATTATAAAAAAAAAAGAAGATGTGGAATGATTGCCAAAAGATCAAAATGACACAGAAATTAACAACTAAAGATCACCGTACGGCCTTCAACAATGATCAATGAAAAGCCAATACCGCATAGTCAGTTATAAAAGGCCCGGAAATAACAATTCAAACAATTCAAACGAGAAAACCAACGGCTTAATCTATGGAAAAAAATGAACGAGAATCATATATGTAACACATAAAAAACGACAACCTCTAAATTACAGGCATCTGAATAGGGACAGGTACATACATACTGAGAATGTGGCGAGGTTAAACATGTTAGTTGAATCCTAATCCTCCCCGTAACCTGGGAGAGTGGTTAAACAATACAACATAAGAACGAACTATCAAAATCAATTGAAAAAGGCTTAACTATATGGATAAAATACAAATACTACTAATAGACTTGAACGTGGACGGGTACTAGTACGTCCCAACAACAAAAAGTCACTAAATCTGTCGTTCATCATTATCTAACAGGTCCATTTTATGCTTCTTTTACGTAAAGAAATGTCTTTTCTACATCCCTTCAGAAGATACACAAAATACAAGTTTAATATACTTATACAAGATAGATATAGTAAAAAATACATAGAGAGAACTCAGCGTCTATGTTATCACTGCTTATCACATGGATCAAACTCTATTGAAGATGAGACACATTTTACAGTAAATTGTCCTTTATATAATGAACAGAGGAAATTATTATTTGATGAAGTGAACACTTTTTGGACTAATTCTAAAGAACTTCCTAAGGATAAACAACATTTCTGGCTGTTCACAAATGAGCATTTACGAACTCTCATGTGCGTAGGAAATTACATTATTAAAGGTTAGAAATAAGATCCAGATGTAAACAAAATATATGAAATAATATTTTATCCTAATGAGGTTTGATGTAATAGTTATGTATTTAAAGACACATGTTGTGTTAGGCTCTGATCCTGTCCTTAACGTTATAGGATAGTATTAGGTTTCTGTTTTTGCTTTTTTTCAATCATATTGTGCATAATATTGTTGTAAAATGATGCCCTTTATGGGTTCCTGATTAGATAATAAAATTCTTAATAATATCTTCTTCATTCTTCTCTTATACATTGTCTAAAATTGGAATGGACTGAATAGTGAATGTGTCAAAAAGGCAATGTATTTCTTTTACAAAAAATAGTTATATTATCCTTTTATGGATTATCAAGTCACATATATCCCTTCTCCTATTTTTTCTATTAGAGAAAGGACTGAAAAAAGAAAAAGTGAAGAGACATAAAATAGAATAAAATAGTCGCATAAAAGATGATATTATTTTTTTTAACTGAAACTTCTAATATGTTGTAATGTCAGCTTATATGTACGAGTAAACCGCATGCAATGTCGTTTAATTTCAATGACGCATGCATCTGCAATATATCTTCGGATCTTGAAAGTCGGGATTAGTGGAGCTTAATATATTATAGTATTATATTTGACTTTGTATTTTTCCAAAGGTTTACAATTTTTGCATACACTTTATTAAGTATAAAGTTTCAAAATTATATCTAAACCTTACAGCATTTCTTTTTAAGACCTGTTATATATTTGAAATATTTATCATTAATTCAATAGGTTAAGATGTTTTATCTTTGAAATTATTTAAAAAGAAGTATTTTAAATAATGTTCTTTAAAATCCATTTACAGGGGAGGAATTATCTGTTCTAAGTTTGTTTCCACGTGAAATCGATTTAAATTTCCAGTTGCATTTCATTTACGGACGCCATTTCATTTATGTACACGGATAAAAAGGGTTATAATTTGATAGGGTCTGCATTCCTTTAATTTTGTTAAATGTTGAGTTTGCTGGTTGTTCGTTAACAATACTGTGACTATGCACGTCACTTTAAAAAATGTTGCAAAATCACATGTTCCATTACTTTCCTCGACTTCAAAAATAACATAAACATGATAAAGAATTAAAACAATGTTTTTCTTCCAGGCATTGAAGTTTTGTAACTCAATAAATATCACATGAGTTAAAATAAGATACTCGAGCAGATTCGGAAATGCAAGTTTGTTCCGGTCCTTGGTTTATATATTTTCGACTTATCCGTAAAAACAAAGAATTTTCAGTGTAGAATTATTGAATTTTGAACATGAGCGGACGCGAGTACCACAAATATATTAAAAACAGTAAATTATTACCTTACAACAAACAACACATTGACATATTTTCGTGGTTATCGCGTCCGCTCATAGTTAAAAATTGCTCTAACGGACACAAGCACTTCTGATTTTTTTAGAAATAGCTATGTTTCTTGAATATTATTATTTTAATTTCAACGAAAATAGGGGCCAAGTTGCAAAAGCTTATCGTACCTTGTCCTTTACATAGAAAATTTATGACGTTGACAAGTGAGTAAAGTTAATTTAATATTTACTCACAATAGTTTTCATAGACAATTCCTTTTCTAACAAATTTTACACCTAAACCAATTCCGTGCCCGTATCTTTTATATTGATGGCGTGTTCCTATCAGTCCGCGTCCATACAGTCTGGGAAAGCAATGTTCAACTCCACCATATGTTCGAATACATTTCCTCATTGAAATGTAAAGTCTGCTTTCGCTGCAGGGTAGGTTATAAACTACAAACAAATGAGCAAGACTTAGAATTGTTGAATATAATCAAATATACATTTATGCATTATTACACAATCGGATTCCAATACACTGAACATTCTTTACATCTGATAAATGATTTCTGTCAAATCACAAAGTTGCTGGGAAAACGGAGCACGGACATTTATTTTTTCATTTTAAATATTATTAAGGAGTTGACATCTTTTCAGTTTTCATGATATGTTTTAAAACACTATACTGGTATGCTTTCCTGTACACCGGATAGTTAAGTAGCGTCAAGGTGCACTAACAACTTTAAATTCGATTAAAGTTTAAAGCAGCATCATTCATTTTTTCTTTCTTTTATCCTTTTTAAGTTACTGTTATAAAAGAAAATAAACTTTGTAAATAAAAACAATTAATATGACATAAGCTGTATCTGGCAAAACCTTTAGAAAATTTTGGTACTCAATGTTCTTCAACTTTGTACTTTATTTGGCCTATTCAATATTTTTTTATTTGAGTTTATCTAATACGTTTTGATCTGTAACTCATTTATTATATTATATTAAAATGCATACTTTTAAAATTCCGTCTTTTTTACTTTCGTATTTTTGTAATTATCCATCGTTAGAAGTGTTTTGATAACTCTTTGGTGGCTTGTTTCTTTTTGTCAATAATTATGTTCCGTTGATTTACCTTTAAACCACATATTAACATTTTTCTAAATTATTTATCTTTATATCATTTACAACTATGATGGTAGACAATACCACGTCCTATCAATCTAACTCCAAGTTGGTGAAATCGTTTGAAATAATGACCAGCAATCGTCAGACCTGAACTCTCATGATGTTCAGTTATTTGACTCTCCGTTAAATGTCCATGCCTGCTGTTTTGCCACTCTCTATCAAATCTTTGCTTATCGATTGCTAAACGACTGCGTTTATGACCAAGATTGTGATCTACTACATGATGGCGATTGTGATGTAAAACATGCTGACGACTGTGATGTACTACATGTTTTATGTTTTAAGTAGACTGTTGTTTGTCTTTTCGACGTATTTCTTTTTGTTATGATTTGTCTGTTTTCTTTTGACTACTGGTAATCCTTTCGTATCTTTTGTCTCATTTATAAAACCTACATTTTTTTTCTTTTACAGACCACAGATCCGAAACTTGCCCAGTGTGTTTAGACGATTTTATTGAGAAAGATAAGATATGGATATTACCGTGTGAACATGGTATGTACATGTATTATAGACTAAACTAATCCAACAATGGTGTTTTCTTATTGGAAGGCCACTGTTTCAGATGTCATTTGAGACTACACACTTAACGGGCCATTGCATGCATCATAATTTTAAATATCTCGGATGATTCTATTATGCAATTAATAATTTTTAAGCAAAAATGTTTCATCAAAGTGAGTTTAATGAGCCCAGTAAAAAGCCGAGTAACATGAAAAAGTAGTATATAGTATTGATTAGTGGACCAGCATACGGCTTAGGTTTTTTTTCGCTGCGTTTAATAACCTTTGATGCTCTTTATCACAATTTCCGTTTACATTCCCTATACGCTATAGAACAATCCTAAATTAAAGAATCGAAAAAAACTATTCTTGTTTTAAAAGAAATTGTAAAATGAATATACAATAAATGTTGAGGACCAGAAAATGCTGTCTTGTCTTTAAGAAATGCTTGTCCCAAATTAAACACTGTTAACGATTTCGAATTATATTTATATATATATATATATATAACATAAATAAGATGATAATAATGTTGCGTTGAAAAAGAAAAAAACATATAGCGACACTAATGAATTTTAATCAGAATTTGTCAGTTTAACATTTATTACGAGCTTGCAACGTCAGCAATTCAAAACGTGATTATATAAAAGAATGATTAGATTGTTTTTGATTTTCAGAATTTCACATACTCTGTATAAAACCATGGCTGACTGGGAAACAGAGAACTTGTCCTGATTGTAAAAGAATGTCAATTTCCTTGAATGTTAAGAATGTGTAGTATGCAACAAATATATAATCAAATCATTGTTTATGTGTGTTGTAATTTTTATGTGCGAATGGTGACAATCAACAAATCAAGATATTCATATGATGAAGACATAATCTTTCAATCAGTTTAATTGAGGTCTGGAGCTGGCATGTCAGTTAGCTGCTAGCAGTCTGTTGTTATTCATGTATTATTGTCATTTTATTTATTTTCTTTTGTACATCTTTTGACATTGGACTCGGACTTCTCTTGAACTAAATTTTAATGTGCGTATTGTTATGCGTTTACTTTTCTACATTGGCTAGATGTATAGGGGGAGGGTTGAGATCTCATAAACATGTTTAACTCCGCCGCAATTTTGCGCCTGTCCCAAGTCAGGAGCCTCTGGCCTTTGTTAGTCTTGTATGATTTTTAATTTTAGTTTCTTGTGTACAATTTGGAAATTAGTATGACGTCCATTATCATTGTACTAGTATACATATTTTTAGGGGCCCGCTGAAGGACACCTACGGGTGCGGGAATTCTCGCTGCATTGCAGACCCATTGGTGGCCTTCGGCTGTTGTCTGCTCTATGGTCGGGTTGTTGTCGCATTCCCCAATTCCTTTCTCAATTTTATTGTTGTTGAAAAAATCTTTTTCTTTTTGATATCTTTTAATATTGATACTTATGATTGATACCATTACGTTTTGTTATCATTTGATGTTTGTATGTGTAAGGTACTACGAAGTCAGGAGCCTCTGGCCTTTGTTAGTCTTTTATGATTTTTATTTTAGTTTCTTGTGTACAATTTGGAAATTAGTATGACGTCCATTATCATTGTACTAGTATACATATTTTTAGGGGCCCGCTGAAGGACACCTACGGGTGCGGGAATTCTCGCTGCATTGCAGACCCATTGGTGGCCTTCGGCTGTTGTCTGCTCTATGGTCGGGTTGTTGTCGCATTCCCCATTTCCTTTCTCAATTTTATTGTTGTTGAAAAAATCTTTTTCTATTTGATATCTTTTAATATTGATACTTATGATTGATACCATTACGTTTCGTTATCATTTGATGTTTGTATGTGTAAGGTACTACGAAACTAAATGCATATGCACTCAATTATTTTGTATGTATGGTGAACTGTTATGCATTTGGGATAATTGCATGAGAAATTGGAAGGTGTCCACATATTGTATTCATGCACTCACTATTTATGTATTTCTATATGTTAAAATGGCGATTTATTATCACGTTATGTTTTGAAACCAATGTTTGCATTTAATTGTTTTTTCCATATTTGTTAACTTGTACCTCAATATTTAAACCAAATAAATTGTATGCACGTTATAGTTTTGTTGTACGCATGTCTATAAACCCATTAGATCATTTTTTAATCCTGAAATCAGCAATAAGCTATAAAAGAGGGGCAAAAGATACCGGAGGGACATTCAATCTCATCGATCGAAAATAAACCGACAACGCCATTTCTAAAAATGAAAAAAAGGAGTAACAGGGACAAATAATAGTACACAAGACACAACATAGAAAAAAAGACTGAACAAAACGTAACCAACCCATCTTGATAATGTTAATGTCGAAGCATTATTTTGTTTGAATCAGATTGATTGTTTTTACAAAGTACGATTTACCATTCCTTAAGACAATATACCTTCTACTTGTATTTACGTTGACCATTCATTTTTTAAACAAAGCAGGACCAAATCTTTCAATTTTTTATTTGGTTTTGAATGTGGAATAACCACGTGAAGAAAGTAAAATTCAATATTTTAATCATATTGCAAGATGAAATAGTCAGATTGTATGTACTCTAAAAGATTTATGGAATTTTTTATTATCTATATCTGATTCACGACACCTCTAGAATAGGTAGTTTCTCAATAACTTTAAAGCACGGCTTTGTTTGCTGATAACATTGATATTAATTATTCACAAAGACGTTTCGTGGACAAGCAATATCCAGTATGTCATCATTGGATCAAATTTCAAAAGAAAATAAACAAACCAATATGTCAAGGTCTAAACCTCACACTAACATTAAAAGTTGCTTATAAATAACATAGCGCACTTATACAAAAACAATAAAAAATTAAGGAATAATGTTTTATTTTTATAATATCGTAATGTCTTTTTAAAATTGATTTTTTACAAATCACCTATAACAATTTGTGACATAAACAATGTAATATTATGATCTTATTTTAAAACACATTAAAAAATCAAAATAATTAATTTCAGAAAGCATTTCCTATTGTTTTACTAATAGTTCTACTATCTTGACATTTAAATGCAAGGAACTAACAAAAAAAACCAACAAATATGCTTACATTTTTTGTAATATATACATATTTTATGAACTAAGCAATATAAAACCAACATATCCATTCTGTTATTGCTTAAAGCAAAATTATTTTATATCCTATAAAAAATTTCCGTTCCAGTTTCCAGACTATGCATGGATTTGTTATATTTGGGCAGAGATGTTGAATAATTTTTATGAACTAAGCAATATAAAACCAACATACAGTCCCTGGATGGTGTAAACTTCCCACTAACACCATACACCATTACACCATACACTATACACTATTACACCATACACCTTGTACCATTACACCATACACGTTACACCTTTGCACCATACACCTTACACCATACACCATACACGTTACACCTTTGCACCATACACCTTACACCATACACCATTCCCCATTCTATCTACACGATCCGAAATTACCCATAATGCAATTAAATTTTAACGACTACACAATTATTTATTTGTTTTAAAAAACGAATTTTGATCACAATATTGCAAATTAAAAATATATAAAATTAAGACTTCCGTGATCATGGTCATGTAAACAATACAGATGAAATACATACACATGTATTTGTAAATAAAGTACGCATAAAACTTTGCTTGTAATATAAATTAAGCCGTGATCTGCCTTTCTGTAGAGGCTGTGTCTGCACGTACACACGTGGCCGAATTGGCCCCCGTTAATAAACAACGATATAGGTTTCACTGCTTTTATTATTAAGTTCTGATCGGTTTTAAAATGTAGCGTAAATTTAAAAAAAAATTGGGTTTCAGATTAAGTCGACAAAAAATGCAGAAAACGAATAGTACTTAGATCATATAAAATATTTAAGGAATGACTGTAATATTTTTTCTGTCTATGAAGAAATAACATAAAAAATTTAGTGCACACTGAGTAACACGCGTAGCGGGTTATTTAACAGTGTGCACCACATTTTTTTTGTTATTTCGAATAGACAGAAAAAATATTAGTCATTTCTTATAATTTAATTCTAAATTCCATTTTAAACCGTAGAAAACCATGGGAAAACGTTGATGACGTCACGGTCACATGACTAAATTATGTCTATGGGCTCATAACAAAATAACGTCAGCCAATCAGAAGACGCGTTACATCCAAAATTAAATTATTCATATATAATCATGAAAGCGATATTGGTTAGGTTAGGGCGAACTCTGAAAATCGAGTATACTCGGTTTTGCGAGTTTGCGATCCCGTCGTGCAATAACTATTCATGCTTATGGCCAGCGTAATATAAATGATTATTATTTTTCTGCACCAATCAACAGTACATTCATACATATCCTTTTTTATTCAATACATTGAATTATCCACAAAAATTATAGCTTTCACATCTCATCTTCACTAAAAACTAAAACGAATGAACCTAAAAATATTCCGGTAAATTTTTAATATTTTTTTGTTTTCCTCCCTTAAAATGTCGAGATTAAAAACGCTTTTTTTTCCCCTTTATAGAACGATATGATGTATTATTTTAAAATGAAACTCGAATTTTTTTCCTCAAATGTTTTAAAAAGTTCCCAATTTTTTTAAAGTAATAATCCTTATACGTTCAACATTCACAGTTTTCGTTTGGTGTTAATAAAATGTATGTATCTTTCACTCAGTAAGGACATTGGTCCGCAGAAATTCAAGGTTGGTCAGGTTTGAGTGTTAACGTTTCTCGGACCAACATATTTTTGGTCATGCCAAGTAATCCTTGATCACAACTCTGTTGGACCTCCTACAGCATGATTGTCATTACTTTTCGGCAGGATCTCATATATATTGGGGTACTATATGATGATACTATTTCGCAAATTACAAACTGACAATAATTGGGTGTTGACTTGGCATCATAACGATATTTGCCTCTTATTTTCCGCAAGAAATGCTGCTAAGACTTTCCTCAAGTCCTTGTGTCTAGTCAACACACTATTATAATATTTAGAATTTTTGTTATTGCACAGGTTTTTCTATACATTGTTAATTTGTTTCACACGCTACACATTCACCAATTTTCAAGTCATTGCCGAACTCAAGGCATGAACACAACAACGAGACAACCGGTATGAGTCCGTTCCATACTTGCATGTGTTATTAAAGCATACATTTCAAGTATTTTTAAACTTTTATCTCAGCTGTTATCCTTTCTTTTGTAGACGAAACGCGAGTCTGGCGTATACTAAATTTAGTCCTGGTATCTATGATGAGTTTATTTACAACCACTGGGTCGATGCCACTGCTGTTGGAGATTTATTTCCCCGAGGGTATCACAAGCCCAGTAGTCAGCACTTTTTGTGCTGACATGAATTGTCATTGATATTGTTATATTTATAAATTTACTGTTTACAAATTTTTGAATCTTTTGAAATACTAAGGCTTTTCTACCTCAGGCATATAATACCTTAGCTGTATTTGACAAAACATTTAGGAATTTTGGTCCTCATACTCTTCAACTTCGTACTTTATTTGGCCTTTTTTTTTTTTTTTTTTTTTTTTTACTTTTTTTTTCTTTTTTTTTTAACTTTTTTGGATTCGAGCGTCACTGATGAGTCTTTTGTAGACGAAACGCGCGTCTGACGTATACTAAATTTAGTCCTGGTATCTATGATGAGTTTATTCATTAACCCTTTTGCATAAATAACCATGCCGCATATATCTATGGTAATGGTTCATTAGAGATACATACATACTCAGTAGTACTTTAGTATGTTGACAATAAATCCAAATCACGGAATGGTTTCATAATTGTATACGACAAGGGAGTTATATCCATCATAATAAAAGTTGTTTTTATAAAAAAAGCAATGTTTAGTAACATTAATCTTTGCTAGCTAGCCTAGGGTTATTATCCACACCCTCCTCTTTGCGTGGAAAGAAGGAAAGTGGATCACAACCATTGTCCAGCAAAGAGATGTAAAATTGTACTAAAAATTGTTAATTGACACTGGAACAAACACAATATGTCCATTTCGATTTGGCCGATTTTCGTGAACCTTAGAAAGTCTTGTACATGTGTATACATTAATGCATGTTTGTAATGTTCACTGCATCAATTTGTTATCTATTTATTTTATTTTGAACGGAGGTAATCGCCCTGGTTTTTTGGTCTGTCTGTAGTTTTCTATGATGTAATTTGTAGACTGTTGTTTGTTGTATAACCGCTTTCGTTTTTGTCAGTGCATTGTAAGTTTGTCGTCTTCAACTAATTAGTTTGAATTTCCTTTTGGTATCTTCCAATTGTATTATTTTGACTATTTAAAAATAATCTCAGTTGCTCCAAATTAATAACAGACAGCAATTAAGCGAAATCTTTGAAAATAGATATTTATATCTAAAAAGACATTGACTCTATATATAAGTGTATATAACATTATTTTTGTTAATGTTTGTTTTATTTTGTGTCCTTAATATGTCGACAATCGAATATCATTTCTTTTACCTTCATTATTAAAGCAGTGATTGACAATCACATAAAAATCAGGTCTTATTCAGTGTGTACGAACGACGATGAAAGTTTTTAACGACCTTGATTGGCTATACAGCCCTTGCACGGTCGGTGTGTACGAAACCTTCCATCAGGTACGCTGAATACCAAAAAACAAATAACCTTAATCAGTTACACTTGATGATCAATCTTCATCAGGTACGCTGGATGTCAAAAGTTTATCATCCCCATGTACGCTTAATACAAACAGTTTAACCTTCATCAGATACCCTAGATACCAAACGTTAAACCTTCATCAGGTTCCCTAGATACCAAAGTTGTAACCTCTACCAGGTTCACTAAATACCAAAGGTATACCGGTAACCTTCATCAGGTATGCGAGATATTAAAATTATTATGGTTAATAACAGCAAGAGGGTGAAAATGAACATTCAATGTCGTTTTACGTCGTAGTAGAGATTTCCAATAAAATGACTTTACTCGACATAACCGACCTAACTCAACGTATTTCGTCCTACTGCATTGAAGCTTGACGGAGGGGAGCATACACTGCATTCATGTTTTGCTCTTTGAACACGCATTGTTTGCTGGAATATACCGTCAGTAAAAATCAACCCCAACTAATTGTTTTACTCTTTAAATATTTTGTCATTTAACTTTGAATGATTTTATTGACACAAATAATATAATGGAACAAGTAAATTAGCAACTTGTAATCAAACACACCCATCATTTCTTGTCATTTCACTTTACCCATATTTTAGTTCTTCTCAAATAATGAATTTTAAAAACTACCAAGACGAAATTTAGCATGCAAAAATTAAAATAACGAATTCCGAAGCGAGAAGGTTGCCTTTTTATTGTTTTAAAAAGATTTAACGTTTAAAGTAGATTCCAACACACTCGAATGTAAAAGGTGTACTCGACTTTTAAAACAAAATACTATTTTTCTATAATTTAATTGAAGATAATTTGATGTGGGCAGAAATTCATATCAATGATATATTTTTCAAAAGTACTTTTTCGTCTTTACCTATACCAAATTATGGGGCGAGGTTTTTGTTTAAGTATACCTAAACTTGCATCCGAGGATACAGGAGTAGAGGGCGTCCTCCCCCTTTTCGATCGCTAAATAAGTTTTAAAATCCATATCATTTTTAGCGTATAATTGTCCAAATTGTTGTTTGCATCGCTCCGCTCGTCAGTATAAATTCAATTATAGAAAACTACACTCTCTTTCAAATATCTTAGATCCGGCCATGATCACAAATTGTATTGCACGAAAAAAAAACCTTAAATGATTGTCGTTTGACTTTGATAAATACTTTTTCAAAACAACAATGTCTGAACATTAGGCATCTCGCATCTGATTTAAAAGTTAAAGACTACATACTGAATTGGATTTGTTTCCCGTGATTTAGTAGCTCACTGAACACAGACATGTGATACTGACGTGTAATCTAATGGACACATGGGCAATACATAAAATCTGCTAAACAGTTATGACCACTAATGGTCCTACAGATACTCTGTACTTTTTACATGACAAAAGGTCTCGCTTTTCTAAACTGTCTATGAATGTTTTATTCTTAATTTGTGATGTACAAAAAACAAGATGTAGTATGATTGTCAATGAGACGTCACAACTCTTCACAAGAGACCAAATGATACAGAAATTTTAACAACTATATTCCAACGAAGGGCTTTCAACAATGAGAAAAGTCCATACAGCATAGTCAGCTATAAGAGGCCACAAAATGACAAATGTAAAACAACTAAAATAAACAGCCAAATTAATGTTAAAAAAAAATCAACGAAAACACAACAACAAACGATAAGCACTGAATTAAAGGTTCCTGACTTGGGACAGTCACATCCATACTAGGACAATGGTGTAACAGTACGACATAGTTGATCAATATTATAAACGGGATAATTATTCTTTATTTATTAGTTGTAGTTGTTTTTAAGATAGTGTTCAGCAGCTGTGGATACTACCATTTCGGTACATGGAGCTTATTTGGAAATACTAGAAATGGCTAACTGTTTTTATGCTTCGTTTCAGTCTCACGAGTCAATCCCTTTCTATCTGTTTTAATTGTGGCATGATCATTTGATAAACGATCTCCATTGGCTTTAACTTGGATATTTATAAAAACTATGTATCATAGAGATGCATGCATAAAATAATTTCTCGACATAATCTGGCTAAAATATTAGATACGAATTAAGCCTCACGTTATACTTACGACGAAAGAAGCCGACAGCTATATATAATACATTTACTTACGACGAAGATTAAGCCTCAAGCTATAGTACTTATGATGATGATGATACTGATGTATGTCTTATATCCAGCGACAAATATTACATATATATTGAGGATGATGAAAATTAATTATAATGATTAATACATATACCTTTTAAAACATGCCCGACAATTAAGAGTCGCATTTTCATATGCTAGGTAACAAGAGAGTGTAACCACTATCAAGACACACTAATCTTTTTACGAGTAAACCAATACCTGCTTTTGCTCGTGAATGCATCATGCTTGGTTGAGAAGCCGAAAAGTACAGTCTTAAAGTCATTCGATCAGGGGGTCCAACAAAATAATTGAATTTGTATTCGAGGCTAGCCTGCTACCAGTCAATCCCATATACAAGTATATATATAGATATAATCATGAATATAAAATGGTTTTTTTTCAGTCGTGTAACACCTTCACTGGTGATCCTGTCGTGGGATCTGTCGCATAGTTGTCACTTTTATATATATATATATAATATATATACCTCCAAAGCGAGACAAAAATTGAAACTCAATCAATATATCCGATAGCTTTAGAATCTACTTCTAATCGGATGAATACGAGTAAAAAGAAAATTCCCGTAAAGACTGAAGTGACATTATAGTTGTCTCAAAAATGTAACAACTATGTAAATAGACATACCACTTTTAATCAGAAATACTAGGGTACAGGATATTTTTAGCCAAATACTATGTACTATGATAAGTTGATAGTTTACTATCCACAGTGGTCAATGCAGATTATTAGTCATCACTTGCTAATCAAGTACACCTTCCAAATTACAATCTATATAACGAATTGGTGTACACATTTATTTACACACATTATTATCAACTACAATTTTCTTTTTTTAATGTTCGTTGACTTTCATTTGAAAGAAAAGTATATGTCAACTATTAAAATTTAAGAAGTACATGACCCGTATTAATGTTGTTTTTTTTTAAATATTCATTTCCCGTTGACGTACGTTTTTCCTGTTGAATTTTTTTTTATAAGTTGTAAATTGAGGAGATTAAGTGCAGAAGAAGAGAACGTTTGAAATGATACTTAATAAAGTATGATGCAATCCCAGTTATCAACTTTAACAGAGACACGTTCTGATTAACATTTTGAGTTCATTTTTTTCTGAAATTACGACAAAATCTATATAAATTAATACCCACGGAAATTAAATATTATAAAACATTAAAAATCGAAAAGAAGAATCTATCTGATAACGACAAACAAAATCAATACAAATATCAAATAATAAAAGGTTCATTAAATTTTGCAAAGATAAGTATATCTGAAAATCAAAGTCATTGTCAAAACCATGAAAGACAACTCAAATGAATCGTATGATAGGTAAAGATACGTATATATACGTGGTCTTATGACAGTGAAGTTTAGGCGGGAATCTCAATAATCACGTGATATATAAAAATCATGATTTCTTTCGTTTTTCATCATCTTAGAAATATTTGATATTGATAAAATTTATTATGAATGGATTTCATAGTTTAGGAATGCTTAGTTAAAACTTGAGTAACGCATTTAACAAAATTAATTGTTAGCAATAACCGGTCCCGTTACGTGCGTACGTCGAGTTATGTACGTATGTCATTTTATTGGAAATCTCTAGTAACCCGAGGGAGTTGCAACCTTAAGTAAAGTAAAAATATACATAATTTCTTCGTAGAAATTTAGTAATACCGTACCATTTTATCTATGTGTCAATATATAAAGCCAATAGACATAAACATTTATAAAGTACCTTCATGAGTAATATAAACTAGAAAAGAGTAATACCTATGTTAGATATTGACCAGAGCTAGGGTCAGGTAACTATTTCTTCAGTGTTTCCATATGAAGTTTCGTGATGGTAAACAACAGTTAAGTAAAAAAAATCAAAGCACCTTCTGTAGTTAGTATTATTTATAATGAGATGGAGATTTAATTCAGGTAAATATCGAATAGTGGCAGATTACCATTCTTTAAAAGATTAAAAAGAGTGTTCGTTGTAGATTTTTGTTATTTTTTTTGGTCATAAATTACGGAACTTTCATATGCTTTACACAAAAAACTGAACAGTTGCGCCTGAATAAAATAATAAATTGGAATATCAAATCTAAGAGCATTGAAACAAAAAAATCCCAAAATTGTAACAAATCTTCTAAAATTTTATAATACCTTGATATAGAAATGAAATAGAAGTACTTCATAATTATCGTTAGCATTTTGTTGTTGATATGTTTCTCTCAAATAGAAATATAAACATATTCATTCATGATAATAACGGTGTTACAGATCAACCCATTATTGCCTTTGAACATTATATGATTATAATTTCTATGCTTTACAGGAAAACCCTATTAATTACTAAGTATCAGTATTTCAAAGGCATTCCAAGTATCATCTTATTACATGATATTTACAAAAAAAAAATGTTTACCGAAGCAATCACGGGTTGGTTGACCGCTATGGTATAAATGTTTCACAGATGACGACGAATATGTTCCAATTGTAGTAACCAATATCTCGTTCTCTTTTTCCCGAATGTGACCTACTAGATTACACAATAACCGGGTTCGTACTTACATGAGCAACACTAGGGTAGCACAAGGAGAGCAGGATCTGATTACCCTTCCAAAGCACGTGTTAAAATGTATCACCCCTGAAGGGTTGAGAATGACACCACAAACAGCACAGAGTTTAATTTTCTACATTATTCAATGATAGCAGATTAATTTTCATTTGGTTTAAAGACTGGACGAATGCTACACACGAGTCGACAAAAAAGATCGGCTGACATTTTATGATGATATTTGTTGTAACCTATTTTAATCTTGTTTGACTTGAATTTTTTTATTCATCGAACAATATGTTAAATATCGTTTGGGCCTAAAGGTGGCTGTTATCCAGAGGATTTTGTCAACTTTCACCCAAATCTTGAACTTTGATCTTTTTGAAGTGTAAGCAAACTCGACACAGATAATTCTTACTTTTTTTTACTGGCTTAATCATTAACGTGTAACATGTTTTATCTAAAAACAACGGACCCATTACTCAGTACCAAATAGAACCTGTTAAGGTTATACGCTTTTACGGAAATGGACCGTATCAGTGTTATTTTGTGCCGGTCTAACGGGGCTGACTGCAAATTGACCTCAGTTGACAATATTTGTTCACGAGGTAACGCTTCGAATAAAGATTATCAGCCTTCTAACAATGTATTAATATTTTAATTTAATTTTTGTGGTAATTGTGCTTAAAATGGTCGGAATAATTATGTTTTTTGTTGTAATCTGCGTGTCTTAGCTTTTATTTTATAATTGATTTTAATATACATACAGGTGGGGATGAACGTCAACAAGACACGTTCAATAAATATATAACTCAACGACACAAAACTTCTAGATGTGGACATGCAATCTTCAACAAAGGACTAGATTCTATACATTTTATCAGACTCTAAATCGCCTCGGGTATAGAAAAAATTAAAATATATAAGACAATACCAAAGATATATTATTATTTGGTTGATATTGTCTGGGTAATGGCGTCATGAGGTCTTTCATTGTCCATCCCTATTATGATACAATATTTTTTTTGGTCAACATAATACGATACTTTATGTATGTTCTAGTTTTGTTCATGTTCTTCTCAATCAAATTGTTGTGTTATAGGTCGTGTACAATTTAAAGAGCCAAGACTAGCTCAAACATGCACCATAAAATGATCAGTACACGAAAGACAAACTTGTAGCCCTGTACAAATTACGCGATTTATATTGATTTATAATTAAGATAATGATCTAGTTCAAAATTACAACTACCTTTCGTGTCGATGATATCATAAATTACTCATTGAAAGTTCACACATTTTCTAACCAATGGTCAGTGCTTTAATGACATTGACATTTTTGATGCCTCCCATTTCATGTTAATGTCCATAAAAAACATAAAACTCCAGTTGATTTTTTACTCAGACCTGAAATCCAATTGTCATTTGCTACTGCAAAAATACAAACCGGATTATTAACAGAATCAATGAAATGTCAATAAAACTTTCATTTAAATGAACACATCAAAAACTGAAGATCTGGAAGCACTGAAGAAATAGCTGATGATCATATTGAATTGTATGTTTAATTTTCATTGCATACACCTTTTATGGAATATATATTCAATAAAGATATATGGAGGTAAACTTCATTTCAATTTTGCAGATTTTAGCAATAATAATTTGTTCAGTGTGTATGATTCTAAATGCTGCATCTGTTTTTATTCTAGCAACAACGAAAAAATTGAAAAATTCACGATTTAAATCGTTGGTTTTATTTTTAAGTGTAAGTGACTTATCAACTGGAATAGAATTTTTATCTCATGTTGTTTTAAACATATTTAACAAAGGTCAAGAGCCAGTTCTGTATACATGCTTAGTTTTAAAGCATCTCATCTGTGGAACAGTAACATTTTCGCTCTTTCAAACTTTTATGATATGTCTTGAACGTTTAAATGCAACATCAAGAGTTAAGAATAGACTATTGAAGAAACTAACACAAAACAGGAGTGTTATCATAAGTTTTGTAGTTATTCATGTTTATACTCTTCTGCATTTAGCGTATGACGTAACAAGAGGACCAAGACCATGTTCCGTCTCATCTACCGCAAATTTAAGTTTTGTGTTGGTAGTAGACATACCAGCTGGTTTACTTATACTGTTTATCATAATCGTGTATTCAGTTGTAATTGTGAGAATTGTGAATCAACACAAGAAAGTTCAGGACATGGCAACCATTACAACAAGGAACAACAACAAATCAGCAGTAAAACTGATGCAGAGGAACCTTTTAACTCTAGGAGCTATAATATGTGTAACGTTAGTTGCTAATGTACCTAGATGTGTCACTGCCTTCTGCTCATTGTACACAGGACCGGCAACAAATACCTTGAGATGGTTAAAGATAAGCAACCACTTTCTTCTTTTAAATCCTGTTTTTGATCCAGTTATCCATGTATTACGTATTCGAGAGTTTCGTGAGCGTTTTATGTGTATTAGTTGTAAACCAAACCAAATACAAAGCATTGAATTAACCCAGGATACACAAATGTAAAATTGTACCATATACCTTTTGTTATGTTCTGAGGAGATATTCTATTACAATCAATTATTATATAACTGGTAAATATGACTTAACTGTAAGACTTTTTAAAACATTGAAACGAATTTGTAAAATCAAAACACAATTTTACGGGTATTAAATAAAAATAAAATTTCATAGTATTTTGTCATCCTTTGTGGTATTTAGAACATTTGTTTTTTTAAAGATATGCTGTAGCATAATTACAACCGACACACGAATGTCCGCCAAACATCAGAAATGAAGCAACGATCAATTTGGTAGAATTGGGTGTGAATTTCTTGTTATGTAAAATTATTGAGATGTGGTATGATTACCAATGAGACAACTATACAATTTGAAAGTTCACATAAAGTAGACGTAAGCAATGAAAGTCCACCACATTACTGCATATGCTTGTATTACTAGTATTTAAGTTGTGAAGATTCAGTCACCTTTTTTTTTTTTTTTTTTTTTTTTTTTTTTTTTTTTTATATTAAACATATTTTATTAAAAATCACAATCACCTGTAACATTAACCCTCAGTTGCCCAGGGAAGCAACTAAGAGGGCCCCAATTTTTACAGTCTCATTTGTCGGGGAAAAAGCAAATGAGAAAAAAACTCCCACTATAAATTATTAACATCAACCTTTATAAATATTATCTATCCTTGTACAAATGTACATGTACCTGCAATCATTATCGATCTATATATCTATAACTCTCACCATATATAATTATTTGAATAAAGTATGTTTTTTATCTTCATTTATTTCTCACAAAGGCTACCTGTATTTATTAAGCAGTTTCAATTTTATCGTACATCAAGTCTTTTGTTATGTTAATTTCAATTACATTAAATTTCTGGTCGAGTGATCATTTACCACGTGCGATTTGTTAAAGGGATGTGTAGTTCATTCATAAAAAAAATGGATTAATGATTTTGATTCCCAATAAGGATTAATTTCAAAGATATGGTGAGTAAATATTTGTTTATAATATGAACCTGTTGATACAACATGTCTTGTTACAATTAGATGATATACATGAATATATACACAACAGAAATTACATGTAGGGAGTTGAGAGCAGTGTACATATTATTATTCAATCAGT
This sequence comes from Mytilus edulis, assembly GCF_963676685.1. Lineage (NCBI taxonomy): Eukaryota > Metazoa > Mollusca > Bivalvia > Mytilida > Mytilidae > Mytilus > Mytilus edulis. The sequence continues at coordinate 48,632,815 of NC_092346.1, read as the reverse complement.
ATCAAAGAGGTCACTGTACTGAACTGACCATGCCAAATATATATTTATATACAAAAAATGTCACACATAGTAGAAAAGGCTCCGATTTTTGTATTCAGTTTAAGATACTTGAGCAGAAATTGCATTTCATGTTTTATCATATTTAAAATCACCAATTTACTTATCCCTTTCTTTTGATATTTTGCGATATTTCTAGTTTTCCAGATAACCCATTTCGTGATTAAAAGCACCGTATCTAAAATTTGGGTATAAGATGCATCTACATTAATGACCCCAAAAATTATACTTGTTTCCGATTTTTGTAATTTTTGGATATTTAATTTTGAACAAAATTCCCTTATTTTCTCAAAAATTTCCCGCCAAACGTCTTCCACCAGTTTACAATAAATAAAAAGATGAAATAGTGATTCTTTTTCATTGCAAAAGTGACACTTCCCGTTTGAGCGATTCATTTTTTGTATTTTCTTCAGTGTAATTATAAAATTATATTCTGTAGTAACTTCCATTGAAATTGTTTAATTTTCCTGTTAGCTAAATTCTTATTCAAAGTTTCCCAAATGTAATCCCATGGTAGTTCATTCCCAAAATGTAAATTCCACTTCAACTAACTATTTGGAGCTGTTTTATTCTCATAAAAGTATCTAATATCTTTAAGGCATAATTTTTTGGCATCAACGACAACTCCATTTTTTATAAATTGACAAGAATTTATTATTTTTATAGGTCCATCAGAATGACTATGTATACTAGAGTCTGTTTTTAAAACGTCAATTTGTTGAGGTGTTAACGAAGATTTAATGCGGCTATATTGTGCAATCCAATTCCTTTTATCTTTAAGACGGTTCAAAATATCAAAGGAGGTTTTAAAGGATTTTTTGTTTAAGTCCCATATATCTTTAATTTTTTTTATTCCACTGGAGGCAAAATTTGCATAATATAATGCATGTCCCTTGAACCTAAATTTACAATTGCCGAAAATATTTTCTTCTAAAAGGTCCTCTTTCGTGACCGATTTTTGGATTTTCTGTAAGTCAGTCACCTTTTCATGTAATACGTTTTGAATGATTAAAGCTGGGTTAAGACAACCACCATATCGCATGGGTAATAAGCGGTAATGTTGTTTATACAATATCATATAACAGTAAATCCTTAAAACAGTGATAAAATGTAAGCAAGACGAAAGACTGACAGAAAAAGTAAAATAAAAAAAAATACTACACTGTACAGACTCTTCGCAGATGACACGTTGTTCAGCTGTGCGGATCGTGATGCATTCAAGATAGAAACTGTGATCAACCATGATCTGGAAAAGCTGAACGAATGGTCCAAAAATGGTTAATGTCTTTTAATCCAGATAAAACAGAAATTATGTTATTTTCTAATGTTGAAAATATTCTAAGGAAATTGAAATATAAACTGAGCAGAAAATTTTTAGAGAAACTCTATTTAGTTTTTATAAGATCTTTATTTGAGTATGCAAGGGAAGTTTCGGAAAATATTGGGGTAGGTTATGTCAATAAACTGGACCAATTACAGCTCAAAGCTGCTAGGATAGTTAAGGGTTACCTATATTCACAAATGCAAGGGTTATTTTTAAAGTACTTGGATGGGAAACATTAGATGAAAGAAGAGAGAGATAAAAAAATCTAAATATTCTATAATATTCCAAAAAATAGTGTACCAGAATATTTGACAAATCTAATTCCCCCCCAAAATACAAAGTAAGACGGGCTATTCTCTACGCAATGGAAATGACATCATTATTCCATTCTGCTAACTAGCTTTGACTAATGATTAGTTTATTCCATCAACCATACGTCTTTGGAATAATCTTGATGATTCAACTCGTGATGTGGAATCAATTGATGAATTTAAAACTGAGCTAAAATAAATTATCCTCAGAGTAACATATTTGTACCGAACCAATATGAATTTGGAATTCGAAAACTGAATATTATTCTAACCCAACTTGATGTTTGGCATCATCCTTAAACTATGATCTATATTATTTCTGATCCTTCTTGTCGATGTGGTGTTAATCCTAAAGATTCCTGTCATTTGATTTTTAGATGTACATTATATTCAGACATACAAAATAGAATGTTTGAAAATTGGTTTCCACATGATTGTAAAATTAACATAGAACTAATAATTTCGGCAGTTATCTTCTTTCTTTAGAGCAAACCCAAACTGTTTTCAAAAATAATTTCGAGTTTATTAAAAGTTTGAAAAGATGTCAAATTGGTTAGATAACAAACCATGATCGCACACATATCATCATCATCATCTAAGTAATCTTCTTCCCCTCTTTTTTTCCTTTTTTTTCTCTTGCTTAATTTATATTTTTTTTTGTGATTTTGTTTTTCTAAATATTCATTTATTTATTTTTTTTATTTTTTGGTTTTATTGATTTCTTGATTTCTTCAATTTTCTGTCATTTGACGTAAATCCATATTTATATATATATTTATATTAAATAAAATGACTGAATAAATAGTCAACGATCAATCTTACAGGGCGATGGATCATGTAATATGATTCTGTACACTACAAAACATAATATATAACAAGTCAAAAAGGGTACAACATCATCATTAAATAACTATAAAATGAACAAATATTAGATATTTCGGATAACAGATATCCTTCTTCAATAATAGCACGATGTCAAATGAATCATGTTAAAATATTCAAACTGAGAAACTTTTTCTAAATCTTGATCTTATACAATGCAAGCGAACACCACAGACGCTGATACAATTTTAAAATTTCCAAACACGGCGCAAAGATTACAAAGATATGCCAAATGAAAATAGTTATTTTCGATGTGAACTGGCGCAACTCTAAATTTCCAAAGGTTGTGACAGTTTAGATGTTATAACTGCATTGAGGGCAGTCCTCAAACAAAAAAAATCAAAAATGTCCTAACCGATCCAAGTTTGTATATTAAATAGATATACCATTCTATACATGCATGCTAATACATATATATTTTATATTCTATGGCTCTAAATGTTAAATGGAGAAGACTTCATAATTCTGTTTGACCTGTGTCTTATCCAATTTGTACTTATACAAATAAAATATGTTTAAACTACAGATATAGCAGATATAGGCCATTTTAAACTTTTTCTGGTTTGTAGTGTGTTCGACCTACAACAAGGAAAAAAACTAGTACATTGTACATAATAGTAAGCTTCAAAAGGACAGTTATCACAATATGTATCACCAGCTGCGTCTTGATCTTATAATGAATTTCCAACATTTATCTTTGATTAAAAGATCTAAATTAATAATTTTTAACAATCCGTGTTTACAAATAATAAAGAATTGACTTGCCAACAAACCTAAAGATGTTTCATGTGTGATTCACGAATACCTGTTTAAAGAACAATATACGTAATAGTTAATAGAAAAAAAAATAACACCCAAAGGTATTAAACAAGGGATAGAGTTGTTGTATTACTTATAGTATTAATATCAATGTGATACACTGCAAATATTATTCAGAAGGCCATTGACGTAGATTCATCTTTATTTATGTATGAGACAAACAAAGACTAAACTTTATTTTGATAATCTATTATATACAATTTATAAACTGTTATATCAAATTGATTATCTTTCATATCAAGTTAATAAATTGATAAATATCAAATTCATAATCTGTTATGTCTAATTGATAATCTGTTTTTCCAATTGATAATATGTGTATCCAATTGATAATATGTTTCTCCAATTGATAATATGTTTATCCAATTGATAATCATTTTTCAAATTGATAATCTGTTTATCAATTTGATCATTTGTTTATCAAATTGATAATATGTTATATTACATTGAAATCATATATCCAATCAATATTCTGTAATTATAAATTGATAAGAAGTTATATCAAGTTAATACTTTGTTATATCGCTGGTTTCAATATATGGTAATAAATTGTTTTTAAAGACGAAAAGCTACATGGTGAAATCTGCTAATACGAGAACTATTATTATAGACAAATTCATATACATGTAACTCTACTTAAGAAAAAATGTCAAATCGATATTTTGCGTATGTTACCATTTTACAGAAACACTACGCAGGCATATTCATTAATATCGTAAACGTAGCACATATAAACAATCCAAATTGTGTAGTTATCATTATGTATCGAGAAAATTTCATGTAATCCAAATGTACATATAAACCGATTTACTTCTTCCGTTAAACCGATTTACCCCTGTGTACTGCAGATAGAACTACAATACCGTTTATCCTACTTGACCCACGTTCTTTGCATGCACAAATTTCCAGAGAGCTTCACCTTATCTACTTGTATACAAGTAAGAAATACGGTGACGTGGTTGCTAGCTTCTATAAGTCATCGTACGACCTTAACGGTGAATAAAACCAGCAACGACGAAAACAAGCTAGAAAGTCATTATCACGATACAATTTTTAAAAAAGATAAATATTTTCCACATTGAGGTTTTACTAGCCCGCTGGCCTGATCCTTATTGTGAGTAAAAAGAAACTTGTGTCTTTGTTTTTATATATCGATTCAAAAGTAATGTGTTGTAAGGCTAAATACAATTAATAATTTTCTAAAAAGATGTTTATATTTTCACACAACCTTCTTAAACTCATTAATATCTATTTTAATCACAAATCGTTTACGTCAGAGATAGTGATATCCGATTTCTGACTGTAAAGCAATTACAAAGTTTACCTATACGAATTTCTTTTTCCCATTTTAGTGTTTTTATGTTGTTTTCCATTACTTCATTCAATTCATATAAAATTGAGAATGGAAATGGGGAATACGCCAAAGGGACAACAACCAGACAAAAGAGCAGCTAACAGCCGAAGGTCCCAAATGTGTCTTCAACGCAATGAGACATCCCAAACCCTGAGATGGGCCCTAAATAAAATTTACTGTGTACTAGATCAGTGAAAACTGCACTCCAAAACTTAAAAATAAACTAGGATTGAAAAACAAATACAAGACTAACAAAGGCCAGAGGCTCCTGACTTTGAACAGACACAGACACAAAATTGCAGCGGAGTTAACATGTCATTTAAGATGTCCACTACCACCACGTATACCTTTAGCCAATATTGAAAAAACAAACACACGCACAGTGAAACTCAATTAAAAAAGGTCTGAGTCCAATGTCTGAATAGGTAACAAATATCTATTCTTTAATTGACTTACAACCAACAGGAAACTTACAAATGCAGTTAGCTTAGTACCTTCAAGATGAATTTTATTTATCGGATTACGACATGTTTATTTTTTCGTCGTACTTTTGTTCAAGGTTTGTTTGTTTTTCTACGACTTATTCTTTTTTTGCCCTCTCTCTTTCTTTTTTCACAGAACTGGTCTAGTGAAAAATTAACTGTATGTATAATCAGTACTTTACATTTATTTTAATTCAAACAATATCTGTAAAAATCTTCAAATGTCTATTCACATTCATACTTGATGTGGACTGTTTATATGTTTTGACTTGTAAGCATTTTTTGTAAACATCTTTGACCCTACAATCTATATTCTCACTATGAAATAAATTACGCGTCGAACGCGTTGAAATAAGTTCGTTGGTATGATTAAATGAAATGTTTTGCATGAATATTCCATTTAATTATTCAACTAAGGTTGCAACTTCTTCATGCAAAGTTCACCTTCGACGTGTTTTTGTTGTTGTTGATGTCCTTGAATTTAAAGTTCTAAATTACTTTTTATTAAGGTTTTTCTAACGTTTGGTAACGTGCGTTTCTGATGATAAAGCTTTATGTGTCTCATGAAATCATATCATTTGATATTGTTTTAACTCAATAGGTAAGCCGTTCATTGCACCTTTGGTTTATTCAATTTTCTAATAAATGAGGGACGAAATATACCAGAGGGACAGTCAAACTCATAAATAGAAAATAAACTGACAACGCCATGTCTAAAAATGAAAAAAGACTAACAGACAAACAATAGTACACATGACACAACATAGAAAACTAAAGAATAAGCAACACGAACACCACCAAGATTCATGTTATCTATTCGTTTGTTGATTTGAAACTAATCTATAATGCCCTTGTATAGAACTGTTCATTATATACTTGATAAAATAGGGATTCAAATAATTAGAAACAGATGTAGTAAGTAATGAACATCCTTCTGGATCAACATCAAAGAAACTGATTATAAAATCATCTGATTAGGCCATATACACACCTTATAGTTTAATTTTCGTCTACTTTATACAGATTATGAAAGATAGATTAGTTTTTCGTGTCATATTTATCTGATAAGTTTGTTCTTACCATGGTTTAAGTGAGTTTTTTTTGTAAAGCACAAAAAGGATGAAAAGGTTTTTCCTGTGTGAAACTCTTTACAGTTTTTCAGATAACAATTAAGATTAAGATTATATTGTCAATGAGAAAAAAGAAGGAATAACACAAAAGATCATGTAATTTTAAAACCAATTTTTCCACTTGCTTCATTACAATGTACTACCAGTGTCCTGAAAAAATAAAGATAATAAAATGTCAAATGCATTGCAAGAAATTACACAAACTAAAGAATGCAATTAAAAGAACACATCGTTTAATAAATCCACAAAATTGAATGTCGATCAAATTTAACACTAAAATTTGCTTAAATAATTTTTTTTTTTGACAATTCGAAAATTCAAAAATGCATTTTTATATGTTAAATTTTTGTAAGCCACAATACTCATCACTTTAGTTCAGTTAACTAGGACTATCTTATCTCTAGTGGCAATAGTACTAGTACAACGAACCTAAACTTCATATCAATTTAAAACTTTATGATCAATAAAGTTTGCCACTGCAAGTTGAAAGCATGATGCAAGTTGAAAACATATATAATGTGTTTATAGAAGAGATGTGTAGAAATTATATATTTTATATAATTCTGCTTTCCATGTGAATAAAATAATCTCATGGTAATATAATATGTAAAACAATATAAAGGTGCAATAACTCCACATCTTGAAACTGCTGATACCTTAGATGATAAAAATGCTGTAGTTAACATTACGATTCCAGTTCTACCACACCAGATGCGGACTTCGACATAAATCTCTCTTCAGTGACGCTCGAGGTCAAACTACATATACAATTTCAAATTTAATGCAAACACGAAAGAGCTAATAAAACCAAAATGTACCTCTTTTTTGATTCATTAATTAGGCCGTTACTTTTCTCGTTTGAATATTTTTACATTTGGATTTCGGGGCCTTCTATAACTGACTATAAAAGAGGGACGAAAGATACCAGAGGGACAGTCAAACTAATAAATCGAAAATAAACTGACGACGCCATGGCTAAAAATGAAAAAGACAAACAGACAAACGATTGTACACATGACACAACATAGAAACCTAAAGAATAAGCAACACGAACCTCCACCAAAAACTAGAGGTGATCTAAGGAAGGGGTAGCAGATCCTGCTCCACACTTGGAACCCGTCGTGTTGCGCATGTTATAACAAATCCGGTAGATAGTCTAATTCGGTAGGTCACATTCACGAAAGGGAAGGGGATTGTAGTAACGACGTAAGGAACATATCCGATATCATTTGTGAAACGGTTATTCGATAACGGTCAACCAACTCTTGATGGCGTCCGTAAAATTTACGAAGGGATGATTTCAACTTCACCATTTGGAACTCATGGTTTAATAGCTTCCTTGTGAGCATCGACTCTCTATCAAGTAAATCATGATAGGAAATTCCAGCACGGGAATATCGTATCAATTGGGAGATGAGATATCGTTATACATAATATCGTATCAATTTTGTAAGGTATGGGCTTTGCTCATTGTCAAACCGTAAAGTCACCTTAAGTTATTGATTTCTGTGTCATTTGGCCTCTTGTGGATAATTGTCTCATTGGCAATCATACCACATCTTCTTTTTCATATCAAAGAACAGACAAATCCAGAAAAGAAATCGGAAGTTTGTGAAAAGACGAAGTATGAAGTGGATAATTGTTTTTTGTAAGAGGCGATATGGTTATCTTTTAAAATATATCTAGTTCAATTTGCATTGTTTGGATGTTGTGTTATGATAATTGACATAATATTTCATACAATGTTTTGTTAATATATATACAAATATACATAATGAGAAAAGGTTCAAGTTTGAAGCTTGTACCAACATTATTAATACAAATTGTGTGTAGTTGTTACTTTTAAAATCTTTCAAATATAAACACTTTCAATGTGGATGTTTTCCATTCTTGAGTAACAGTACTGTTGTTTTGTTTGTTAATTAAGGTATCTTATTAAAACTACTATCCACCCAAAAATAATTCGATAGTTAATGGCGAGAGAACTTATCGAAAGTGAAAATAAATCTTACAAATGCTTAAACAAAATAGACAACATAACACGAAAACAGACAACACCATGTTAATAGATATACGAAGATGTGGTATGAGTGTCAATGAGACAACTCTTCATCCAAAAAAAAAGTCAAAATGTAAAATTTAACTATTATAGGTCAAAGTACGGTTTTCAACACGGAGCCTTTTTTTCTGAAAAAGGAAGTTGGTTTTACAAATGTGGTTGCCGTGACCAATTTTTATTTATTTATAATAAGATATTTTTTAACATGGATAAAACAAAGTCATAAATAACCTCATCATAGACACCAGGATTCACATTTTGAATTTGCACCAGACGCGCGTTTAGTCTATGAAAAATTCATCAGTGACGCGCGAATAAAAAAGGAGTTAAAATGGCCAAAGAAAGTACGAAGTTGAAGAGCATTTAGGACCAAAACTTCCTAAAAGTTTTGCCAAATACAGCTAAGGTAATTTATTCCTGAGGTTTAACTTACCCTATGATTCCTATCATTACAATATACCACCGGGGGTTAATGATCGTCTATGAATGTGCCTATGTGTTACATGGGAAGGTCTATGATGACCAACTGAATCATCTGTATCTATATCATCATTATCCCCAATAACCTCATGAGCAACATTGTTTTTGCCATTAACCATCTTTATTCCTCCATAGCCTATTATACCCTGTGTAGATTTGTCATCACCTGAAAAGACCAAAATGTTGCGTTAACTTTAGAGACGTTTAGGAAAGCAATGATTCGTAAACATATTCTGCTAGTAATAGCCATTGACCGTTAACATTGCCAATGTTCCTTCTTCTTCAACTTGTTCTGGCAAGAATGTTTCTCACTTGTGAATTATATATTCATAGAAAAACTAATCAACGAATTCAAATATGGACAAACATTTAACGAGTGGCAAAACAACACATAAATTTGCGAATGCGCATAGCGCATGACTTTATTTTCAGTGTTGTTAGATGTTTAAATTATTTGATTAGTTATTCTTTTTATTAGTTTGGTAAATTGCTTTGTTTATGAATTAAAGTGGAAATGTAAGGAACTATATCTTTTTTTACATATTTATTATTTTTTTTTTATCCTATCTTGACGACGTTTTTTGTAGTATGACGTCAGATGAGTGAACTAAGCACGTGTGAAATTATTGGTTTTTATTTCACTGGGAAATGTATGTTATTCATTGTAACCAATGTAATAACAATATTGGTTTCCCTTTAGATGCGCAGCATTTCTCCATGCTCTCTTATTAAAGCATTAAAATTGCAGCTCTTCAATTTTAACCCATAAGTAAAACTATATTTTTTTTTTTACAAATGTGACAGTTGAAGCTCCTTTGTTTGTTTATGTTATAATGTAATCAATGACGTTTTGTCATCATCAAGGTCAACACTCACTCCGAGGCTTTTCTTCCATCAGAGAACTATGATAGGTTATATAACAAAACTAAAACATGATAAATGACACATATAAGGAACGTTATTTCCTAGTAATTTCTATAGTAAGTTACTCAAAGTCTTATTTAGATAAAAAAGATTAAGTCATTTTGCTAAATGAATACTTTCTTTTTTTGCATTAAGTAGTAATTGCATCGTTAGCTAATTAGCGTTAATAACGTTTTGGCACAACATACCAATACCATTAAGAGCAATTCGACATTTATATGGATATAACTGGCTTTTCTTTTCATTTCAGTGCAATCCATTAAAATAAACCTGGAGCAAATATGTTGTTTTTATTTATGTAGAGTATAATCACCATCTAGTTCTTTAGGTTTGAACAATCCATGCAGCCGTGAAAAACAAACAAAAACATTATTGTGTTTTCTCATGCAACGCCGCCATAATCTGTAAAACCTTTTCACACTGCATCTTAACTTAAAAGCTGAAAAAAAAGATGAGTTAGATAATTATCTAAAAATAACTTTCTGTACTAGAAAGGAAAAATGAAAAATAATGACTAAATAAAACTGTTCTTTTAGATGTTTTAAATAATAGAATTTAAATGACAACGAGACAATAAATGTCTGTACTAGGAAGATAATATAAAAAAGATATCTAAATAAAATTGACATGTTAGCTTTAATTTTATCTTGTCCGTTAATAATAAAAGTACAAGCTTTAAAAGAACCAATGAATTATATATAACATATAACATATTCCTGTTTCTAAATATAAAAGTTAAAAGCTTAAATCCAAGTGGAATTTAAGAATAGATTTTTCTTCTTCATTAATGAGATCTAATCATTTTGGGTGTTTAATATTTTTTATCTCTATATTTATAACTATAATTTGAAAATCACTGATTTTGAACACGTGGAAATAGAAACATAGATATCTGTTTTCACCCTCTCTGTAATTGCAGTTATCCGTTGTTTGAACTTTCTGAGTTAGAATTATTTCTTAGCAAATGTTGAAATCTTATTCTAAGACAGTACAAATGACATTTGAGTTTACATCTTACAGATGATGGAAGACTGTATAGATAGTTTTAAATATTTTCGAACTGATATGACAGTTGCAATTTCATTCAAATTCGAATTTTACAATGAAAACAATATCTGCTTTGTTCTCGGTAAAGTATATTAGGCTTAAGGCATGCAAACAATACTTGTAAGATGTCTCGGATATCGATTTATACTGAATTTCCGTCGCACAACAAATTCCTATTAATTCCACGAGATAAATCATCAAAGTATTTACATGATGACGACGATTTTTTTAACGACCTTGACTTCACATGAGAGCCTTGAACGGTCGGGTAAATCATATGCCTTTAACTAAATACCATGTGAAGATATTTGGCGAACTTTGTTCTTTGAAATAAAAGGCAGTAACCTTTTTTTTTTTTTTTTACTAAAAACGAGCTAAAAAATACAGCAAAAAATGAATTTCGTAGATTCTGCGCCTTGAACTAGACAAGTTGTGTTTGAGCTTTTGATTTTGCCATTTTATTAGGAATTTTCCGTTTAGAATTTTCCTCGGGCTTCGGTATTTTTGTGATTTTACTCTTTTTCGTATATTTTCAACAGACGGAAATTTCAAAACAAAGATATGAAAAAAAGTATTACCACTGCCTTTATAAACAAAGTGGTGCGCATTGGGGTTTGTTCCGTGCAACAAAGTAGTAAGAGACATGCTGTGTTTGGTTACTTCTTTGTACGCATGTGCAGCTCCAATGATCCCTTGCTTTCCTAACTGTGCTATACACGACTTTGTATTTCCATACTCATCATAACATGTCGTCATGTAACGAACGAAGAGTCGTCGTCTGATGAGGAATTTATAAACTACAAGTAAATTAACTTTACACATTAGATTATTAACATCAAATTTGTTTTACTGAAGGTTATAAATACTCCGTTGTACGGAAATAGATATTATAAAGAACATTCCGTTGAAAGCAATTAAATTACAGATATAAAGTAGAATATTATATTGCGATGTAGGCAAATTATACAATAGTAGCCATGTTGTTAGACCAAAAGGATATCTTTTAACTATCATGCATAATGCATTTTGAGTTTTTAATATCATTTGTTGATCTTTCGTTGACATACGTGTTTTTGAAAGTAATCAGTGGAACTATTTTCATTTAATGTACGTTTTTAAAAAGATTTATTTCTTCTCGTTTATTGTCTTGCATGTTTCTTCATATTTATGATATATAAAATAAACTGTATACCAAAATACATCGGAAAGGTGTAGTATTTTGAGCTTCCAATGCATTGTTTAACAAAACAATAATTTCTCCGAAAGTGAGAAATTAAGAAAATGTCTAAGAAAATGTCTAAGAAAATGTCTAAGAAATCTATCGTGTTTTTTTGGGGTGTACAAAGTCATATTAACTTACAACTGTGTTCATAAACGACTCCCTTTCTGGTAAACTTAACACCAAGTCCAAATCCTTTGCCAAATCGTTTGAATTTGTGTCTTCGACCGATTAATTTTCTTCTAAACATACGAGAGATGCAGACATTGGCTCCGCCATGAGACCTTTCACACTGTCTTAAAATCGTGTAAAATTTAGTATATTCACATCGAAGCTTGTAATCTGTTGGTTAACAAATAAAACAAATGTAACATTAATTTTCCTTCAAATTTGCCTGCCTTTCTTTGGTTAAATATTATTTTAACTGTGTTTAATTCACCAATTGTTTTATTTGATTTTGATATAATAAACTGGATGAGGGTTGACATATCATATAGAAAAAATAATAATTCATGAAAGACTTTGAAATAGATTTTAAAGTTATTTCTACAATATGAAAAATGGTTGGGTTCTTATGGGGTTACATTTCAAAATACATGTAATACTTGATATTATATTAGATGTGGTTTTATTCAAACAATCGAACACATATATTGGATATAATACGAACAAAACAACAACAAAAAAGAAGAAAAGAAAGAAGCAAATATTGAACAGCGTCGGTCCGACTGGTGGAATAGCCTCGAGGTCGCTTCTCTTGCCGTATATACACTTTTTTTAAATACATTTTTATAGTTTAATCTGATAATATATATTTTAAGATAAATATTTAAGTTGTAAATAACGCAAAGAAAACAAAATACTTACAATAACTGTGATAAAGAATTCCACGTCCAACTAAACTCACACCTAGTTTACGGAAACGTTTAAATATCGGACTAACAACGATCTTTGACGAAGTATGTCCTGAAGCATCGTGTTGATGTCCTGGAATAAGAAAACAATAATTATTCTAACGTATACAGCATCGCAAAAGTAAATTACTCCGAATAAGCTATTATCTTAATAAGATAAATATGATAGGACTGGATACTATAATTGTTACTCGTTCTCCCAATACGAAAAGAGACAGAGGATATCAAGGGTCATTCAAAACTCACAACACAAGGAGAAACCAGTATCTACATGGAAAAACAAAAGAAAACAGGAACAAAGAAATCATGTACGCAAACATTAAAACAAAATATTTAAAGACCGGCCATCATTAGCTCCACGAAATTTCTGAGAGTTACCATAGCTGCTCTGAAAGGTACAGACCTAATGTACTTCAATGGCTGGTGAGGGATTGAAATCTAGCCTGATAAAGCACAAATAGGAGATTATGTAATCCAGATATAAACATACTGGCACGAATGCCCTGCCTGTTATCATATAACAATGATATTTTTAATGCAGTGTTAATTTTCAATTACAGGCTATTGCAGTGAAAACATTTTCCTAGTTTTCTAGTTGAAGTATTATTTTTTTTTATAGTAGATTCAATCAGTATTTATATAAAGAATATTATATTTGTTAACAACATCAATAAAAAAAAACAATTTAAGAAGATCCACTGAAGTTATATTTTTGTTTTATCTTAGCTTTGTAACCTCAGTTCTTGAATCGAATGTATCTATTGACAGTGTACACAGAAAACCGTTTTAGCGCACGGGAATGATTTTTTTTCTGTGTCAGATAATTGATATTTTCCTATATATTTGACCGATAGCACTCACGTATACCATACACGTTATACAAATCATAACTTGTTACAAAATACATAATCCTTTTTATCTGTAAACCGTAACAATTATAATTAAGCCTGATATTATTTTCGTATAAAGTCGTGTCCAGTAATTTTGTACAAAATCATGTCGTTCTATATCATCTTCATGTCCATATAATCTACTGCTTATACTGATATCATAGCATTACTAGCAATAATTAATAATGCTTACAGTAATCAGAAGGATATAGTTAGATTTCTGTCAATCCCTTCATGTTATATATGTGAACACAGCAATTTTAATTCCCTGTCGATAATATGTTTCTTTAATCCTGATTTGGCCTCAATACAAGTTTATCTATATGTAATTGTATAAGTAACACAGCTTCTCACGGATTTAATGAGCATAAATTCACAAAATCTTTATTAATGACTGTAATCTACATGTTCGTGTTTATAGTAAAACTCGTCTTATTTTGATTTTTTTTTAAATGTAAGACAATAGCCATAAGCAATGGGGCTGGAATATTTTAATACTGTAGCAATACAGATAATTGCTTATTACCTTCAGAATACAGTATAAACAAACTATGGAGTTTTCTAAAACATATATCCTTATTATGAAACATCCTCATGCATCTACTCCATTTATTATAGAAACGCCGTCTTCTGCAGGTTAGTCGATAAACTGAAAAGTAATTAAAACACTTTTTGAGATTTATCTACATGATTACAGAAAAGACAAAGAACAAGATGTTTATGAAAGCTAGTTAGAAGTGTTTACGAGGAATTAGAAAATTATGCATTTCTTTGTTAATATTGCATCCCAGTACAATGTACTGAAAATCATATAAAATGTTGAGGACTTCAAAAAAGATTTATAGCTTAAACAAGTATTTTGATTTGAGCGTTACTGTTGAGTCTTATGTAGACGAAACGCACGTCTGGCGTATCGAATTAAACGCCTGGTACCTTTGCTAACTGTGATTATTTTGTATTATTTCGGACATGAATTATCATTGAATGATTGATATGGTCATAATCATAGTTTGACTGTTGAATAAGATGTTGAATTTTTAAAACAAGAATGCTTTTCGACCTCAGGAATAGATACCTCTCTTATCTGTATATTTGCCAAACATTTAAGAATTTTTAGTTTCTCTAATCCTCCACTTCGTATTTTATTTGGCCTATTTTACATGTTTTGAATCGAGCGTCACTAATGAGTCTTTTGTAGACGAAATGCGCGTCTGGCAGGAAATATAAAATTTTAATCCTGGTATATATGATGAGTTTATTTGGTGAAGATCATTTTACATTTTTAAACTGTACCGTTATAATTCATTTAAGCTGACAATATTGGTCCATCAACTCCAACAGACATTAAAGATGATATAACTTGCTGTGTTGAAAACCCATTATAGTCCGGCCGATTGGTGCAGATATAGAACATAATTGCTCACTTGATGAGGAAAGCATGCAACTTTGCACAGTAGTTATTGGTAGTATACCCTTTGATGTTAGCTATGGACCCACTCAAAAAAATCCATTTTTTTTCCCGCCATTTTCAACATGGCGGGAAAAATGTTATAAATATCAATGTTGTCCGCAAGGTATTTTAAATAATTTCGGAAATTAAAGTAATGATCCTTAAAAAATGGTCTTCATGTTCTTGAATTTGTTATCAATTAACATTTAAGGATAAATAAAATAGTTTGATTATTTTTAGAAGGCATACATTTGCAAATATGGCTGCATATACAAAAACTGAAAGTGTAAATCCAAATTTTAATCAATATGTAAGATGTTATCGTAATTGTTCTGTAATCGCTCTCAGTTTAAATGGTTGGAATACAATAATTTAAAGTTAGTCGATTGAACATTGATATAGGTCAGTTAGATGTGGTGGCATATTAGTAACTATCTGACCTTTGAGGCAGTGCCGAGGGCACCTTGTCTAGTGTCTCGTCAATGCCACGTCTTACGTCACTTATCAGGTTTTCATCTGTCGTACCCACAATATCGTCAAATGATTCTATGTACCAGTATAGGTTTAGCTTTCTTCAGGCGGATGTAACGATTGCCATCACTTAAAATGGTTAAGGGACAACCCTTTCCTTTTCTAAATAGTTAGCAGGCATGGTTCTTAAATGAACTCCTGGTCAGCACTTTTATTAGTTTTAATGGTTATAGTCATTGCAGAGTTTGACGGAACTGTGATTATTTGTTTAATGTCTAAGTTGAAATATCACCAACACTGTTAACAGATGCCGCATGTATCACTTTGTTGTTAATGGTAAGTGTGGGAGTACTCCGATTTATAACTGCGCTCAGTGTGTCCAAAATATCTAGCCAAAGTAATAACATTGTCTTAAGAGCGCTTTGCATATATCCCATTGTATGTTTACTCTATCACTGTCGAGAGAGGTTTTCTTTATAATCTTCACAGAAATTATCTTTTCACCCAAACCTTACAGTCTCCGAATCTTCAATATCTACAAGAAATGATTTCTCATCCACTAATGTTATCGTTGCAACAGTGTCCACATTCTGGTCAGATATAATACCTCGTACTGCTAGGCTTTTTCTAAAAGTTAGTCTTGATGACAATATCGGAGGAGGACGTGGGCCTGTGTTCAGTTTATATATATTCGATAGGCATTACACTTGAATATATTTATATCTGGCGATCTACAGCGATTATATTGCTATGGGGATCTTCCACATGTACATTTTTCAGCTGAACTTCCATTGATCTGGGAATCTTCCACGATTACATTGATCAGAAGACCCAAGGTTATATTGATCGGCCAATCCACGGTTACGTTGATTATTTGAAAGCGTAACATTAGCTAGTTTTTGACAATTTGTGTGAGGTTACGCACCTCAATTTCCAAAGGACTGTTCATATTCCCTTTATCGGTCGGTGATACTGCGCCGACAGCAAAGAAGACTTGCCGAATGATGATGGGCATAATTGACACTTTTAGGTCTATATATCACCATCGGGTTGGATATTAAGGTTTTCAATTGTTTAAACGCCTTGTTGGTCGTTTCTATGTTCCTCTCTATTTTATGCCTTACATCATGTTCATCATTACATCCTCGGAAGAATGATGCGGTTCCAATCTGGTCTGAATGTCTTTCTTCCTTCAATGCTTTTTTAATGCCTTTGAATCATTATCTGTGTTTACCTTGCGAGAGTACTTTAAGGCAACATCAGCCAGACAACCAAAGAGACTACACACCGGTGCCCTGTTTTCCCATTGTCGTCTACTGGCAGTCCGTTCAAATTGGTAAATGAACGTCTCCCAAGTCATGGATACCCTTTCATTGAATATTTTCATTTTTGGGAGCTGTGGGCTTCAGCTCATGTTCCTTGCACTAGAAGTTTCTTGCCATCGTGTATATATTCTTCTCTCCACATGGGAGTCTGAAGAAAAGCTGATGCCACTCTCTTTTGTTTTCTTTTGCCTTTTCTTGTATCGGTCAGTGGAGTCCGTTTGCTGTTGTGGCAAGGCTATCTGAGCTCCTGGAGCTGATGATCTTGTCATAATTTGATTAATACAGTGGGAGGAGGAGGATTTGCCATTGACTCGACAGGGATGATACTGGTAGTAGGCACTGTAGTCAGCATTGGAGAAACTTGACAACGGGCTCTTACATAGGACTTCCGAACTAATTGTGGAAAACCCAAGGCAGAGAGTTTGTTATGTGCTTTTGGTGTACTTGCATTGTACTAGCTAAGGTCAAATTTTGGCTTAGATGATGTGTCCATTTCAGGAATTTTAATTCTTTATTTCGCTTCTACACTAATTCACTTACAAAATATGCCTTTTTTGGTAAGTACCTTGTTGTTCAAATGCACTTTTAAATTGAACTGTGCATCCTTCCTCAGGTGCTATCAGGTCGTCCATCCGTCTTACCATAGCATTGAATTTCTCATGGTTTGACCGTCAGCGACTATTCTTAGCCTTGTGGTCTTTCCTGTGTTCAGACTGGTGAAATTGCTGATATATTAATCTCATCTGTTCATTATCAATATTCATTGCCTCTTTTTGTTCAGCTTCCATCGCTATGAGACCAAAACCATATCTTATCAATTCGGGCTTTGGTCTGTTTTATATTGCAGTCAATCTCAGCTGTTCTTTGAGAATAAGATTGAGAATAAGATTTCCTATCTGCTAAAAATTCTTTGAATAGTTATTTCTGAATTGTCCTCTGTTAAAGTGTCTTCAGCTTTGGGTTTCTCCATATCCCCAAGGGATTCAGTGTCTGTCATTTCAATATTCTTGTCCTTCTTGCCCTCAATTCCTGCCATTTCACTGATTTGTGGGAATACAATTATCCAATCACAGTATTATATCTCAAATTCCAATATATTGCAAACCAAGATAGGAAATGAAAAATATCTTACGACAGATAAATCTCAAATCACAGCTTTTATGTGTGACCTAAGATAAAAAAAATATTGTAGCTTTTTAATGAGAGCTACTAATGCAGCTTTTTACGAGAGCTACTACTTTGTATATGAAATGACAAGCCATTTTGAAAATAGCCGTCATTTTGAATATCAAAGATAGATCAAAACAAAATCTTGCTAAGTACACCAAATCAATCAAATATGTTGAAATTTGGGCTTCCAGCTTCAAATCCACTGTGATTTGTGCAATACTAGAAAATACTTTAGAATGTTTGGCGGCCATTTTGAAACTAGCCGCCATATTGAAGTTTGAGGATGGGTCCATAGCTAATATTGCTCAGTACACCAAAATGTATCATCATGCAAAATTTGGTGCTTTCCTCATTATTTGAGCAATTTTTTCACCGATCGGCCGGACTATTAGTAGTCAAGGGCAGCATTTTGCTCTTTGACACATTCCGATTCATTGTAATGTGAATTTTTTTTGGATATAGCAGCCTGACCTAAGTAAACGTCCAACACAGATATGCAACATAAACAAACAAAATAAACCCAACAAAAGAGATATTGATTGTAAATTTAAAAAGACTCCGACAAAAAGTTTTTGTAGTTAAATGCAATTACAGTATATAGTATCCGGAAAAAAATCCCACAAACTTCGAAAAATTGTTATACAACGATTAACAAAATATAAACAATACTGTATAAATCTTTTTCGTCCGAATTGGACATCTGGACTGTCCTGCATCAGGAACGAACAAAGAAAAACAGTTAGAGCCCGATTGCGAAGTTTTTTCAAGAGTCATATACTACCTAAAGTAACATTATAGACACAACGATAATCGCAGGCAAGTAAATAATAGATCCACACATTAAGCACCGAAAATCTATAAATGAAGACCATCTTATTTGATCTGTTTTTTTTTTTTTTTTTTTTTTTTGTTAAAAATTAATTTATTATTGATTATTTATTTATTTGATCTTTTCACTTTCCGATGAATGGAGCTCGACGACCTTGCATGTCTGTGTTTATATTTAAAATATAATAGAAATTCAAACACTCACACACTACACACATTTAGATAAGAAATAACTAGTTACCATGCCCGTCGTAGGAAAATCTTCTATGTGTTACTTTAATCAACTTTCTATGATGACCATGGTGTTTTCTCTGTATGGAAGCATGGGCTAGTATCCCTTGCTTTTGTAATTGAGTTACACAAACATCAGGATGTTTATACTTATGTATGCATGTGGTCATATAACGTACGAAACGTCTTCGTCGTATCAGAAATTTGAAGACTGAAATGAAAGAATTGCTAATTTAAACTATATATACAGAATGTTTTTCACCTCCACTGTTGACCCGATGGATTACAACTGTCGCTGGTTCAGAGTAATTAATATTTATATATAGTATATAGTTGTTGCAAAGGAATGGCGAAAAATATCAAAGGGATAGTCAAACTTATAGATCAAAATCAAACCGACAACGCCATGGCGAAAAAAGAAAAAAGTTAAACAGACAAATAATAACACACAAGACACAAGACACAACATAGAAAACTAAAGACTTAGCAACACGAACCAAACCAATTGATAATGTTAACAAGTAAATGTTCAAATAACATTTCAAGTCCTAGTTTTAATTTTTTTTATAACTTTTCTGTACATAATAAGAAAAGGTTATTCTCGTGGGATTTTGTCTGATGCTTGGTCCGTTGCTGTGTGTGTTACATTGTAGTGTTGTGTCGTTGTTCTTCTTGTATATTTAATGCGTTTCCCTCAGTTTTAGTTTGTTACCCCGATTTTAATTTTTGTCCATGGATTTATGATTTATGATTTATTGAACAGCGATATACGATATATTTTGGCTTTAACATTGATTCACTGATAGGGTCTTTGCATCGGAACTAAACACATTTATTTCTAAAAAAAAACAGTTGTTGGCATGACACGGGTTATGTTCTTCTCATATATTTTATGATAGTATGATACTAAACCCCTAACGGGAGGGATTGTACCTGATATTCATATGATGAAGACATAATCTTTCAATCAGTTTAATTGAGGTTTGTAGCTGGCATGTCAGTTAACTGCTAGTAGTCTGTTGTTATTTATGTATTATTGTCATTTTATTTATTTTCTTTTGTTACATCTTTTGACATCGGACTCGGACTTCTCTTGAACTGAATTTTAATGTGCGTATTGTTATTCTTTTACTTTTCTACATTGGCTAGAGGTATAGGGGGAGGGTTGAGATCTCATAAACATGTTTAACCCCGCCGCAATTTTGCGCCTGTCCCAAGCCAGGAGCCTCTGGCCTTTGTTAGTCTTGTATGATTTTAAATTTTAGTTTCTTGTGTATAATTCGGAGTTTAGTATGACGTCTATTATCACTGTACTATGTACAACAGTTGTTGGCATGACACGGGTTATGTTCTTCTCATATATTTTATGATAGTATGATACTAAACCCCTAACGGAAGGGATTGTACCTGATATTCATATGATGAAGACATAATCTTTCAATCAGTTTAATTGAGGTTTGTAGCTGGCATGTCAGTTAACTGCTAGTAGTCTGTTGTTATTTATGTATTATTGTCATTTTATTTATTTGCTTTTGTTACATCTTTTGACATCGGACTCGGACTTCTCTTGAACTGAATTTTAATGTGCGTATTGTTATTCTTTTACTTTTCTACATTGGCTAGAGGTATAGGGGGAGGGTTGAGATCTCATAAACATGTTTAACCCCGCCGCAATTTTGCGCCTGTCCCAAGCCAGGAGCCTCTGGCCTTTGTTAGTCTTGTATGATTTTAAATTTTAGTTTCTTGTGTATAATTCGGAGTTTAGTATGACGTCTATTATCACTGTACTATTATGCATATGTTAGGGGCCAGCTGAAGGACACCTACGGGTGCGGGAATTCTCGCTACATTGAAGACCCATTGGTTGCCTTCGGCTGTTGTTTGCTCTATGGTCGGGTGGTTGTCGCTTTGACATATTCACCATTTCCTTTCTCAATTTTATTTTAATGTTGCCTTTATTTAGTAAATCTTCCACTGTAATTTTATGTTGAAAACAATTTAACTTTATTTTTATATTTCCATCATTTTGTTTTTCCACACAGTTTATGTTTAACTTCGTGTTTTATGTCATATTGATTTGAACCCATTGACGCAATTGCGTAACTTATATTCATTGTCTTAAAATCAATTATTTATTTGCTAACAAAATACCATCCAATTATTCAGCGTTTTCCATAACAAATTAATATATCTCATAAGAGACTTCTAAGAAACATGGATTTGATGTGTGTATTGTTGCTTTTTCTAGACGTCATACAATTATTTTAATCACCGAATTCCGCCATTTGATGAAGTAAAAAGTATGCTTTGGATTTGTTTTTATGACTGGTATTGTGAGAATAATTGTATAACGTTCGAGATTACATGTTTGTTACTGTTAGTGGTGTCCCGATGTTTCTGTTTAGATGGAATATGTAATTTGTTTGTTGTTGTTCTGTGATTGTATTATATGTGTGTGCCTTTCTCTGTGATAATTGTTCTTGTGTGTGTTTATGCTGTATTTCCGTCATGTAGTGTTGCCATTTTATCGATATTTTATTTAACATTGTCATAAAAGCGGGAGATTTGCCTAGCCATAAAACCAGATGCAACCAACCATTTTTTCAATAAAGGTTCTGTACAAAGTCAATAATATGGAGAATATTTCATTTCTATGTATGTTGGCGTTTGTTTTTGTTGCACTTCAGTGTTCATGTTGTTCCTTTGTTTCCTCTTATAGTTGATATGTTCCGGTTTGGTTTTGTAACCCAGATTTGTTCTCTTTTGATCGATTTATGACTTTTAACACCCACCAGTATACTACTGTTGCCTTTATTCAAATAGATAAAGTCAATCGTATTTTGCCAACAGATTTGTTTTCATTTACTTTATATTTTCACAAGAGTCCAAGTATCCATACAATTTAGTTATGTCTTAATTCTGTTATTAGTTTAAGTGAGACCTGAAGCAATCAAAGTTTTTGACATTTTCGTTTATTGACACATATCATTTCGAATTCATAGTCGATGTCGAATAAAACCTTCAAGTATAAATAAGTTACTCACAATGTTTTCTGTAAACTATTCCTCTCCTGACAAATTTTATCCCAAGGCCATACCCACGGCCAAACTTTTTGAACCGGTGTCGTCTACCTATAAGGTGTTTTTTGTACAGTTGTGGAAGGCAGCTACGTACGCCACCATTTGCCCTAGTACATAACTGAAGTGTTCTGTAAAATGATGTGTATTCAACACGTATTTTGTAAACTGTAAAAAATAGAAACAGTCATTTATAAAAAAGCAAAGTAACTGTGTGAACGTGAAAACATTTATTTTATAGATATCATATACAAGGAACGATATACAGGAAATTTACAACACTGATAGATCATTGTTTTTTAAATTCACAACATATTTTGTCTCTTCAATATTAGTTGGACACAACCACAAAAAAAAACACACTTTGAATATCCTGACAATCTGTCAAAAAGTGTTCAGCTTAAAATATATAAGAAAGGTTTGACTTACAGTATCTATGGTAAAGAATTCCTTGTCCCACTAGACGAACTCCTAGTTTTCTGTAGAGTCGGAATATACGTTTGTTTACTCTAATATCATGTACATACCCATACCTGGAAGGGCTTCGGTGTGAAACAAGGTGTTGTGACGTAACTAAAACAATAAAAATATATATTACAGTATCAGAATAGATATGGTTCAATAAGTTTTACATGACTTTTATAAACTTAAACTGGATAAATGGGATATCCCTAACTCTATGCGCCCGGAAAATTCCTAATAATTCTAAAAATTGTCAATATTTCGAAATAGTTGTCGGTTTCAGATGTTGTTCTTGTAAAAATGGTTGCTGAGCGCGAAGTTGCTTATAGTGATTTAATATCACAATTTAATATCTCACGGTTGAAGTTAGTAAGAAGGGGCTTGACATTATTAAATGGATACTTGACTTTATAAAGCTAACGTTATTGCATGATGGGTAAACACTCGATAAAAGAATTGTATGATAATGCGAAAATTGCAAAAGTGGTTCATGATACTATCTATATTCCTTCAGTGGCACTTAATATCACTGCTGTTTAAGATGGGATTTGTGTTTTTTAAGTCTAGATTTGTTTGCAGTGTTTTGTAGAATTATATATGTTTGTCTTTCGTATTATTTCGTTTTGCCAATATAGTTACGTCATATACTTATCGGATTGATGGTTGCTTTGACGATGGGTACGAAAATAACATACTTTTTGAGTACTTGAAATGTACTGTTAATCCTAGAAATGAACGTGTCATAAATGAATTCATGGTTTATGTTTTATAAAAAAGAAGTTTGTTGAAAAAGATAGTCATCGTTTAAGCGAAATGTATGAGTATACTAATTGTCGTCTGAACATACCCCTTGGAAACATATGTTTGCCTCTCCATGGAACAGCATGCTTCAATATCCTTTGTTTTTGCAGCTGAATTAAACAAACATCAGTATGATGATAGATGTGGAGGCAAGTAGTCATATAACGAATAAATCGCTTTCGACGTATCAGGAACTTATAAACTGAAAATAAAAGATCATGCTTGATAGGTATAGTTATTTTTAAAGTAATAGTGTATGTCAACGATTGCCCACTAAGTTGTATTCTATTTGATAAACAAAAGGTCGTTAATTTAAATACTTTACTTTATTTTGTCCTTCTGTTCCTGCTATTTTATAAATTATTAATTTTCCTTATTGAAATGAAGAACAGGACGTGTCGAAACCTTTTTTGTGATCTTCATATTTTACCTCAACTTAATTTGTTGGTTCCTTTTACAACACATTTATATTCACAATAAACACTCATTGGGATGTCTTCAAACTCAATTCTATATAGGAAAAGTTTTACCAAGTACTGCACAGACAAGAAGAACAAACAAAGAACGACAACGTTATTTTGAACTCATTAAATGGCTTTGAGAAAACTGTGGTAAAATTCAACCTCTTACAAATATAATATTGATGAAAACTAAAACCAAAGCGAAATGATAATCTGTATTTACGTCAGATACCATCAAGCATTCTCCCGAAACTGGTACAATATTGAAGAGTAACAATTTATTGCATGATTCAATGATTGAAAAAAGCATAGTTTGTTTGTCTATTTCAAGCACATTAATTTATTACTATTCTCCCGAAACTGGTACAATATTGAAGAGTAACAATTTATTGCATTATTCAATGATTAAAAAAAGCATAGTTTGTTTATCTATTTTTAAATGTTCTGTATACTTGTTTTCAATATAATTTTATAATTTCCGGGGGACGCTGATGAAGTGAAACACAACCATGACAAATGAAATTTTCAACACTATGGTGCTCCAAATTCTACTTTTATCTTAACATAAATTGTTTTAAATGTTGAACCTTACAAACAATCAGTGATAACTACAAGTTTAAACGTTTTTGTTACGCAAAACTTACAATGTTCTTTATAAACTACCCCTTTCCGTACAAACTTTATTCCGAGTCCATAACCTTGACCATATTTTCTGAACCGGTGGTGTTTACCAATCAATGATTTCTTGAAGAGGATTGGAAGACAAGCACCGACTCCATCGTGTGTTCTTCTCATACATGACAAGAGAGTTTTATAAACTATAGTGTAGTCCACACGTATTCTGTAAACTTGCAAAACATAAATGGTATACAAAGATAAAGAATTTGTTTTGTCATTACCAAACATACACATATAAACATTAGTTAGTTGATTCCGTGAATCACTGTACATTTTCCAACAATGTGATTACAAGAATTAATGTGAATGAATCCCTATTTGCTCTTTCATTTGATTATTTCCTGACAACCAGTTGAATGAAAGAAAAGCGGATATTTATCATTTAATACAAATGTTTAAAACCTTTGTCTTTATCTTAAAATTTGGGATTAATTATAATATTCATTAATCAAAATCAGAAACACTACTGATGAGACCTTACTACATCACAAATCTTGTTTTTATGTTAACTCTGATCTATAATGAAAAACTGCTAAAGAAAAATATAATGTATACTCAAGGTGGGCATGTACATGTTTAATCTTATTATTGTCTCATTTTGGTATACGTTAGTTTGTAAAGTAGAGTTTCTTACAATATCCTTTAAAAAGAATGCCTTGTCCAACTAATCGAGCACCAAGCTTCCGGTATCGTCTAAAAATCTGCCTGTCGACTTTAATATCATGGATATGTCCAACACCTGAACTGTGATGCACAAAGTGATGTTTTGTTGAAACTAGAATATAGATAATGTTATACCATACAGCTATTGGCATGCAAAAAAAATGTTTTCCATTGTTAAATAAATGTTGTTTGCTGATGGAGTATGTTTGATTTAATTCCGAACTTTTGTTTGAATTTGTTACGGTGGATTTTACAATTTTGAACTTGAAAACATTAACAAGATACTAGATAAAACTATCATTGAATAACTAAAAGTTAATTGCCTCTGTAAACTTACAATTACGACTGATTGTTTTGTGTACTTCAAATGAATGTGCATTTCCAAGGAGTCCTTTGTTTTGTAATTTGTCTATACATCTACTGGTTCTTCCTTTACTGTTCACACATACCGTCATATACTTAATGAAAGTCTTTCTCACAACGTGATATTTTAGATCTGGATAAAGAAATGTAAATTTATAACATGCATGTAAAAATCCTACTAAAAACTGAAGCAAACATTAATTGTGTATACTGTAGAATCTGTGATATAGTTGCAACAAAAATGGTCATAATTATTTCACATCTCATAACCGCTGCTTTGCACTTATGTTATCCAAGATCGTAAGTCTTGACTTTCATCTACATTCATAATTGATCAAGCAGAACATGTGAAGACGTAAAGAAGCATACTGATTGTTGAATTAGGACAATGTTGAAATACCAAGATTTCAATGAGAGACACACATGCAGTGTCCGTATATATATTAGAATTAAAATACTTATAATATAAAAGTTAAATAAAAGTATAGATTAGACAGACATAAAAGCAATAGATATTTCAATATGTCGAAATCTTTGATGTGCTGTTGATTCAATACTCTTAGTGAAAAAAAATCTTTTTTCATAGAGGAGCAATTTTTGTGGGTATAATCATTTTCAGTTTGAAAAATGATTTATCCAAACCGATATGAACTCCTAGTTCACCAAAGCCACAAATATCCACAAAAAATAGTCTACCATGAATATCAAGGAATACTAGTATAATATTGTTTATTTGTGCATACTCACAATAGTTTTCATAGACAATTCCTTTTCTAACAAATTTTACTCCTAGACCAAACCCGCGACCATATCTTTTATATCTATGTCGTTTCCCTATCAATCCACGTCCATACAATCTAGGAAAGCAATGTTCAACTCCACCATATGTTCGAATACATTTCTTCATTGAAATATAAAGTCTTCTTTCGCTACATCGTAGTTTATAAACTGCAAACGATTATGTATAACATTTATCCATTGAATTAAAAACGATGTATTTATATCAATATGCAATAAGGTATCCGCTTCCAGTACTCGGAATTCTTAATTCCTACAAAGTCTTCATATACGAAGGACAACATGATAGTACAATTTGTCTAGTGTAGAAAAAAAACCATTACATTATTGTGTTTTGCAGTTGACTTTACAAATTATATATACATTGTCAATATTATGAAATGTGTTAAAACACTGCACACAGCGATAGTATAATGTGTTTATGGTAATAAAAAATCTTCAATTCACCACTGTAGCTTTTTACAGTTAGCAAATAAGAAAGTCATGAAATGTTTCTAAAAAATGCAGTAAAAAGAAATAAAATTACATATTTTGAAAAAAAACCTCTAAACTTTGCTTACAAACGTATAGAAAGCGGCATAACTCAATCAAAGAATTGAGTAATACAGAAATTCCCGTCATTGTTTAGACAAATGAACGATCATTAATTTGGATCTGATCATACGAATTTAACATTAGGATGTTCATAGCAATACTAACATTTTTTCTCTACTTAAAACAATCTAACAAAAAACACTATTTAAATTTTCTGCGAAAATTAATGTGTTCGTGACATTTTATTTGAGTGTGAATTCACATGACGAATGACGCCTGCAAGGAAATATACGCTTGTCCTGTCAACTCACCAGGTTTTGGTAAATGTAGAGTTCATGCAATTATGTCCGTCTCTGTGTGTAGCCTTGATTTGTCTCTTCCCAATCAATTTACAAGACTACACCAATGGTTAACTCCTGCCGACTTGTTTAAGCGTTTCAGTTTTTTCTAATATTTTTTTATGATTAAACTTTTTACTACGGTTATTAATTACGAAACAACATATCTTTTTGATGTTATTGTCAGTTTTGAAACGATGTACAGCTCAAGTTATATGTGTTTAGTAGAAACTTTAATATCACGTAAAAAGTGGAATATATCCATCAGAAATCTATAGTGTGCATGGTGATTTGCGTTCTTGTTATGGCGTCTTTTTTCATTTACATTACATCAATAAATGCAACAGTATTATACCGCTGTTCAAATCTCGTACATCGATGGAAAAAACAAAATCGGGATAACAAACTGAAACTGAGGGAAACGGATTAAATATAAGAGGAGAACAACGACACAACATTTAAATGTAACACACACAGAAACGGACTACGCATTAGACAAAATCCGATGAGAATAACAAATATAACATCAAAACCAAATACATGGATTTGGAATAGAAAAGTACCGTGACACGTCTTATATTAGTGTGAATTCACACTCAAATATAACTAAAAACACAAACGACACAACGAAACACACAACGTTAAAATGTAACACACACAGAAACGAACTATAATATAACAATGGCCATATTCCTGACTTTGTTATATTATCTAAACTCACTTACAATTTTTGTGATAAACAATTCCACGTCCTATTAATCTAACACCAAGTTGATGGAACCTTTTGAAGTAATGTCCAGCTATCGCAAGATCAGAACTTTCATGATGTTCTGTATGACTTTCTATTGTCTGTCTGCTCATATGTGCGTGTGTTTTAGAGTTTCGGCCATGGATAGCTACACGATGGCGGCCATGTCCTAATGCAGACTGGTGGATGGGACGTATATGTTTGTCTAAGCTTCTTTGCTTTATTACTTCTAAATGTGTTCTTCTTATATGGGTTGTTGTATGGTGGCTTTCTAAATGATGATCTTTCAGATGGTTCCTTAAATGGTGCTTGTGGTTTAAATGCCTGAGGTGTTTTAGTATTAGTTGATGGCTAGAGAAATGTCTGTGATGTCCATGTTTTACCAAATGATCTACGTAACACAATGAAAATTTCAAAAGCCCAACAAGATATATAATAAGAACGTTGGGATAACATTTATACATTGTATTAAAAATGTTCTTAAATACTATTACAATAATTGTAAAAACTTGTCAAAAGTAATAGATTCAGGTAATTGAACCTTGCAATCAGTTGACAGAAAAAAACGGACCACATAATCATTTGAAAAATATAACTACTATACAGTTAACATCTTTGTCGACCTTAAACTTTTCCTCTAAAGAGTAAGGAAATAGTTAAATGTCATGACGAAGTTAAAAAAAATGAAAAATGTCAATTAATTTATCATACTCTTTTAGTACTACTGAATGAAGGTCGTGGATTTTTTTTTACAAAAAATTGATAAGTTCAAGATGAATGTCATTTGAAGGTATAGGCACTAATTCAAGATTATAAATCACTGACGTGGTTTTGTTTTTACATTTTAGTATCTGTATTTATTTGTTACTGTCAAAATGAAGTTATCCCCTAATGTTCATTATTCGTTAAAGAGTATTTTAATTGGTCTGATTACACTTTGATTAATTGTTTTGTGGACATACCCCCGTGGACATGATGAGGAATGTGTTTTCCATTCCATTTTACAGCATTTCCTATTATTTCCTGTCTGCGTAACTGGGTTAAACAAACGTCAGCATGATGATAGTTATGTATACATGTGGTCATATAACGAACAAATCGTCTACGTCGTATTAGGAATTTGTAGACTGGAAAATACAGATGAATTATTTTATAACAATATTACAACATCATTATTGTATAGTGCATGCACTTTGTTTGCAAGTAAGATCATGTTAATTGTAAAAATAAATTTTCTTTTTTAACTACTTTTTTATCTTATCGGTGTTTCTTATTCGTAATAAAGTCTATTTGCATTTTTTGTTTTCATGGTCGTATTCTTGAATGACATTTTATTATAGATGGATAGATGGTTAATATCTTTATATCATATGTTAAACAACTGACTACATATAAAAGTTAATTGGTGTAAAATGTCGTGTAAGAAAACACTCACAATGTTGTTGATAAACTATTCCTCTCCGTACAAATTTTATCCCAAGGCCATACCCTCGGTTATATTTTTTAAACCGGTGTCGTCTGCTTATTAATTTCCTTCCGTGTAGGTATTGAAGACAGCTATGCATGCCACCATGTGTCCTCTTACATGACCGAAGGGTCTTATAAAATACGTAATAGTCCACACTGAATCTGAAAACTTTCAAAACAAAAACCAATCACATAAAAAGTCAAAACCCATTATTTAGAGGAAATAGATATATACATACATTAAAATTCAATAACATACATACATCAACTACACAGATTATGAAAGATCGACGAATAAGATTAATTTTAGATTATAAGAAAAAATCTTAATATAAGCAGTAGATTAGACAAATTCAAAGGAAAATTTATCTGTTTAATACATTGTACATGACAAACGACAAAATATGAAATTACATTTGATGCTTTTGATACCAAAGAAAATATTTAAAAAAATCAGGAGGTAAGTTAACTTACAGTAACCGTGGAAAGTAATTCCTTTTCCTACTAGATGAACTCCAAGCTTTCTATACAGTCGGAATATACCCTTGTCTACTCTAATATCATGACTGTGTCCATAGTGTGAAGTCCTTCTGTGTAATACAATGTGTTCTGATGCAACTTAAATATAAATAAAATATTGGTTACGTGAAAAACAAGGTTAAAATAAAATACATTTCAAAGTTTAGATACATTAAAAACTAATTGTCGCAATTTGAAAAATAGGCGGGGAATAATAATAAAAAAAACCGAAAAAAACCCACAACGGGACGAAAAGACAATTGTCAAAAAATAGAAAAAAAAGTAGGGATTAAGCAAAACGAATTCAATCAAAAACAAAGAGTTAAAGAACATTCTGCTTCACTTGATGAACCCGCCATGATGTTTATGGTAAGTAAGTAAAAAATATAAAGTTTTCCTTTGTTTTTACAAATTTTTAGAATTGTGTGACCACTAAATGTTAAACATGATGACCTCGTATAGTATGTTTTCATATTGATTTTAAATTCGAACCTCGTTAAAGAACACCAAAATACACAATAAATTGTGTTTGTGTTACACAACTAAGATTTTCTTTTATGTAAAAAATCCCTTTAAATTGAAAATAGCATCAAAGATGATGAACAATCACTGTGGATAAATCTTGAGAGATATCCTGGAATAAAATGTTTTTCTTATTATCAGACCTACAATGTTACTACAATCTGTCTGTCGCTAATTAGAAAAAAGAAGATTTCTGTATAATGAGGTACAGTGGTCAAATTGAAATTCATGTTCATATGATTCAATGATACTATTTGATTAAACATGTGAGAACATATTGACACAAGTTTAGGTTATGTCATCAAATTTATCATTTTGTCATTTTTGAAAGATGGCTCAATGATCGAAGATCATTTAAAGGAAAAGACAATAGTTAGTCATATATCGTCGCACAAGTGTACATGTTTCGGGAACTTTTCTAGGTTTTCCAACACCTGCTGTCTTCCATTTGACTTGTAGTTTAGGTAACAATTAGTGACGTCATTAGTTCATCAACAATTGTTGAGTTATTTTAGTACATTTTAAATTTCCATTTCATAAATGAATTGATAAACACCGTTTCTAAGTTACCAATGAACATACATACCCCTGTGATGCAAATGGTTCCCTTTCCATGTAACACCATGTTCTATTATCCCCTGTTTGTGTAAGTGGTATAAGCAGACACCAGTTTTATGATAGTTGTGGATGCACGTGGTCATATAACGAACGAAACGTCTTCGTCGTATGAGGAATTTGTAGACTAAACAGTAAAATAAATAGTGTTAGTAGTTAAAATTATAAAACATCATTATCGGATATATTTATAACAAAAAGTAAAAACACAAAAATACTGAACTCCGAGGAAAATTCAAAAAGGAAAACCAAAAATCAAAAGGCAAAATCAAAAGTCCAAACACATCAAACGAATGGATAACAACTGTCATATTCCTGACTTGGTACAGGCATTTTCTAATGTAGAAAATGGTGGATTGAACCTGGTTTTATAGCTAGCTAAACCTCTCACTTGTATGACAGTCGCATCAAATTCCATTACATTGTCAACGATGCATGAACAAAACAAACATACTCAAAGAGTAAAAATGTCAAAAATAGGGGTACAACAGTCAATATTGTGTTATCATTTTAATATCACTACATAAACAACAAATGTAACAAAGTAGCACAAAAAGGCATACATCAAATTTAACATTCTCATTTTGCTTTTCTTATACGGCTGAATTTATCTATGTAAAGTCTACCCATAAATGAAAGAAGGTTTTCATTACTGGTGTAAAATTGCGCGTTTGAAATTCGCACAGGTAGACATAAAAATAATTTTGTCGTATGACGGCATACATAAATGCAGACTCACGTAAAGTAGATATAACAAAAACCAGATTTAACAGTAAAAGTAAAAATAATAAATAAAATAATGGTGTGGTTCAAAGTATGACGGGACACATAAGTACAGTTTCACGTCAAATACAGCTGAATTTATCTATGTAAAGTCTACCCATAAATGATAGAAGGTTTTCATTACTGGTGTAAAATTGCGCGTTTGAAATTCGCACAGGTAGACATAAAAATAATTTTGTCGTATGACGTCATACATAAATGCAGACTCACGTAAAGTCGATTTAACAAAAACCAGATTTAACAGTAAAAGTAATAATAATAAATAAATTAATGGTGTGGTTCAAAGTATGACGGGATACATAAGTACAGTTTCACGTCAAATGTATATCATAAACAGACTAAACAGAAAAAGTAGTCTTATTGAATAAAATAGTTTAGTCATTCATAGTATGTCAAGATCCTTAAGTAAAAGTAATATCAATAAATGAAATAATTTTGCCGTTCAAAGTATGTGGTTTTACGTAACCACAGAGTCACTTCAAATGAATATCTAAAAACAAACCATTTTTATTAACATTACTTTCTTATCGTATTACTATCATGATATCTGCCTACTATCCAAGAGATCTGTATTTCTACTTTGCATTTAAAAAATCCTCAATGAAAACCAGAAGATTTATCATTACTGATCATCATCTACTTCAGAGTAATTCAACCCTGGTAACTATGATGAGTTTATATAAACATGTTATTGATATACTTTTAGTTTCGATTTTATAATGCTGAATGTATTTAATCGGTTTCATTGTCATACTTCAAATGAAATGTAATTATAAACAGTTAAAGTCTGTAAATTACGAGAACATTTGTTTCAACAAAACCCACATAATATGCATAACATGTTAACCAATATTATATAAATGTAGATGTAAAAACTAATCGAAATGAACAACAAACCAAATAACAGACGACGCCAATTTATCATACAACAATCAAACAGAATTTAAACATATCAACTATCAAAAGGTTTCATCATTTAAAAGATCCTGTTCCAAAACACTTACAATGTTTTTGATAAACTATTCCTCTCCTGACAAATTTGATTCCAAGGCCATAACCTCGGTTATATTTTCTAAACCGATGTCCAACGCCTATTAACTCTTTTTTGTGCAGGTATTGAAGACAGCTACGCATGCCGCCATGTGTCCTCTTACAAGAACGAAGGGTCTTATAAAATACGCTGTAGTCTAAACTGAATCTGTAAACTATCAAGCAAAATTCATCTCATATATTGTTATATTTTGATACCGCACACTTCTTAATGGTAAATGGATTCACAAACATAAAGAGGATATAAATATATATATAAACCAATGTATAAATATACGTCAATATACAATCTGCGACTATAAAGAATATAAAAGATAGCTAAATTTGATCATAGCATTACTGATTGATTTTAAATTATATAGTGTAGATTTTTTTTTAGACCTTTTAAAGTTTTTAAAAATTAATGGAAATTGTAATAAATGCAAAGAAAACATTTTAAAAATTCAGAAATCTGTTCAACTTACAGTAACCATGGTAAGTGATTCCTTGACCTACTAGATGAACTCCAAGCTTTCTATACAGTCGGAATATACGCTTGTCTACCTTGATATCATGACTGTGTCCATAATTGGAAGATCGACGATGTGAAAAAAAGTGTTCCGTTGCAACTGAAATATATCGATGATGTGAAAAATTAGTTTAACGTAAGATACAGTTTAAATTTATAAATAACTGATCATCGCGACATTGGTAAATGCAAAAAAATACTATAAGACAAGCAACTATTTCCAAAACAAACAATATGCAACAGAAATACCATAAAAAACCGGGGTAATTTGAGCAAATGCTGCTCCACATGTTGAACCCGCCGTGATGTTCATGATAAGTACAATGTTCTCTGTCCGTCTATATACTTTTTAAGGCTAAATGTGATAGCCTTGTGTTTCATAGTCTATCTTCATCTTTTGATATTCTTAAAGATTTTTCTAAAAGCTATTTTCTCGTATTGTATTTTATAATTCTATTATTAAGTTCTAATCACATGATGATATTTTTTTCTCAGTATAATCTATACAAAATGTGTCATTTTGTCACCACCTGTAGCTTGATTCATTTGTGTACATATTACAACATACATGTAAACTATGTGTTGGCAAAGTATGAACACATTTTATCTTACATAATTCATACAGCCGTAACCATTTCATGTATCAACGTTCTAGTAAAAAAAGACATTATAATCGAAAACATCCCTGCCCATTATAAGCAACGTCTTTGACCCGAACAAATTCATGTATTAATATTTTTGACACAATGTTTGAAGCCGGCCGAGAAAAGAATAATAACTTTTATGTTTTTCATATTTTTTCTGTCTATGAAGAAATAACATTAAAAATGTTGTGCACACTGAATAATCCGTGTAGCGTGTTATTTAAATGTTTGCACCACATTTTTTATGTTATCTTGAATACACCAAAAAGAATATTACAGTCAATCTTTTAATTTAATTCAAAATCCCATTTAAAGCTGGTGTAAATCATGAAAAAACGTTCATGACGTCACGGTCACATGACAAAATTATATCTATGAGCCAAAACACTGTCAGCCGATCAAACGACGCGTTATATCCAAAATTAAATTATATATTCAAAAAGTATAATTTGAATAACCAATTCACCATCAAACTATATCGTTGTATATACACAGTTATTTAATGTATGTTAACATACCCCTATGATGTTTCCCTTTCCATGTAACAGCATGCTCTATTATCCTCTGTTTGTGTAATTGAGTTAAACAAACATCAGTTTTATGATAATTGTGGATACATGTGGTCATATAACGAATGAATCGTCTTCGTCGTATCAAGAACTTGTAAACTAAAATTAAAAAAAATATATATATAATTAATATGTATGAAGAGAACATGTACTTCATAAGTGTTTGAAATATTGTGTGAAAGTTGAGGAGGTCATTCATAAAACAAAAAAGTTTTTTAGCGTCATCTAATAATTTTGTTTCGCGGTACGTTAAACGTTCTTTTTGTTTGAAGTACATATTATTTTCAATATACCAATATATATATTTTGTTCTTTGTTGCT
The DNA here is from genome assembly GCF_963676685.1 of Mytilus edulis. Classification (NCBI taxonomy): domain Eukaryota; kingdom Metazoa; phylum Mollusca; class Bivalvia; order Mytilida; family Mytilidae; genus Mytilus; species Mytilus edulis. The sequence continues at coordinate 48,597,527 of NC_092346.1, read as the reverse complement.
ATATCATTTTATGCAGACATTTATTGATTGTACAGTTTATATTCCAATCTTTAATTTGATCCGTTATCAATTAATTATTTAAAAATATGTCGTTCTGATTCAACCGTTGTGTCTTTAAATGAAATTCTATCAAAATTAATGGCCTTTCAAAAATAACATGCACAGTAACACTATTGCAATGAGAGAAAACAATTAGACGGCAATAATGAGTTAAAAAAAAACACCATTATTTCCAGTCTGCCATTTCATTTCTTATCAACAGTCAATTTTAGTTTTAAATTCAAGTTTGCAAAAAAATAAAATAGAACTCACACTGTCTTTTATAAACTATTCCTCTCCTGACAAATTTTATCCCAAGTCCATACCCTCTACCATATTTCAGGAACCGGTGACGTGTACCAATCAACGATTTCTTGTACAATACCGGAAGACAAGCATAAACTCCACCATGACTTTTCAAACATGAACGAAGTATTCTATAAACTATTGTATATTCCACACGTATCCTGTAAACTGTAAAAACTTAATAGTAAAGAATTTTCGTCTTTTTTACCAATAAAAAAAAATTCCCAAAATACTTGAAAACAGGACAATCGTGTTTGAAGAGCGAAAGTTTCGCAAAAAAAATATCCGTCATGGAAACGTCTAAACAATGCAGAAGGTAACAAAATTTTATCATAAAACAAGTAAAAAATGCAAAAAAAGACCTACTATATATATATGTCATCCGTCCAGGGTCATTTTCTTGATTTACCTTCATCAGGAATCCTTAATGCCGAATATGTGTAAGCCAATAATGAATAAAAAGTTAAACAGTTGAAGAATAACATTGTATATGACCAAAAAGATACGTAAAATAAATGCCTAATCCATACAGGTGACTTAACCGGAGAAAGTTGAAACTTGGTTTTTACATAATTTATGAATTTATGAAAAGACAATTTAAGATAAGATATTTGTTTAATTGTTACAAATTATGCCAGTACCGAGATACTGGCTGTTGATCCGATTACAACCTTAGGAACTGATAGTCCAGCTGTAAATAATGTTCATACAGCAAACGAGAATGCAAAGCGTATTAATGTATTTCTATTTGATTATTCCTACCGATTTGTAATACGTTTGCCATTTTAAAAAAGAAACATTTTGCCAAATGTTATGTTTCTCGTCTAAATTTGATTCTTGGACAATCAGCTATAATGAAACTGATCAAAAAGAAGATTCTTGCATATAATGTATACTTACGTTACACGAATAAAAGTTGTAATTGTTGCAATTGCAAAGATATCATAGTTTTCCACTTACGTGTATATTTGATAGTAACACTAAATGTTTTATATTGTTTCTACTTACAATATCCGTTTACCAGTATTCCTTGTCCAACTAACCGTACACCAAGTTTTCGGTATTTTTGAAAAATCCGTTTGTCTACTTTGATAGCATGGATGTGTCTATAGCCTGCACTGTGATGCAAAAACTGTTGTCTTGATGATGCAGTTTTATGGTGCAAAAGCTTATGTTTTAATGCAACTGAAATATGAAACATACTATTGTATAGACAAATAGTTTTGATTTATTATAGAATTGAAATCCCCAGAATGTTTTTATATATACAAGTAATGAAACCAGGCAATAATTTTTAAAACTAATGCATAACTTTGCTTACTGAATTCTTGCCTTTAGAAAAATATTACACAAATACCCCTAATCAAAATACAGTAACAACCGATAAAGAAATAGCTCATAAAAGAAAAGATAGAAAGAAATGAAGACAGACAAGAGAGAACAAAATGAAGGTTTGAGAAATTGTTTCTGCTTGTTTTCAAACTTACGAGTGTGATATACCTTTGGTATCTTTCGCCTTGTTTTGACTTAGTCTGCAGAAAAGTTGATTGAACAAAACAAGTTTCCTTGTATGCAAACTTCCCTTCTACCTATCTTTACTTTTGATTGTAACAAAAAGAGACCTCACAAATCATCTCAACGTACATACTGCTACTAACTCACAACACGGAAAAGCAATATAAACGAATTGAACAAGCATTTTGGATTCATTTGTCTCAATGGTTTCATAAAACACATTTAATTGGCTGCCTCAGAAAAAGGACGAACGTAACAAAACATGTCTGCTTTATTACATTATTTTCTTACAGAAATATTTGCCGCTTTTTTCAAAATTTGTTTTGCTCAGAGCATTTACTTTAAGCAGAAACAACTTGTTTCAACAATGCTATAAAAACTTTTCTGTTTCTTTTTCTTATAAACAGTAATTATCAATCGAAATTGTTATTATGTCGCTGTTGCTAATATGCAAATTGCGGTTATTACGTTGCATTTGCAAGCTTACCAACATTATATTTCGATTTCAAAATTCATTCTGTAAAGGTTTATGAAAATATTACTTGGTCAGAATATATTGGCTTTGCTTATTACTGAAGAGCGTACGGTGACCTTTAGTTGTTATTTTCTGTTTCATTTGGTCTCTTTAGAAATTATACATAATCTTTATGTTTTATAGAACCTTAAAACAACTATTATTTCATACATGAAGAACCCGACTAACATAACAACAAACAGTAATTAACAGGTATATTTGTTATTTAAGATGGTACCAAACACGAGTACTTACATTAATTCGGCTAGAAAGCAGTTTGACAAACTCTTATTTGGATCGTTGAGAAGCTTAATATTTCCTTAAAATTTGAGCATGATTAAAACGTTCAGCAAGACTTACCTCTCTATAGTGTTATGTACCACCGTAAATATGAATTTCCACTTACAATTCTGACTGATTAAGTGTTGGTTCCCATATGTATGAGCAGCTCCAAGTAGTCCTGTATTTTGTAACTTGTTAATACATTTACTTGTGCGTCCTTTACTGTTCACACATACCGTCATATACTTTATGAAAGTCTTTCGCACAACGTGATATTTTAGATCTGAAGAAACAAATAATTTTGTAACAGAGGAAATTATATAGAGATTTCTAGTCGTCTGGGTCTTTTGAATTTAACATGAACAAACTATTAAAGATAATTAACATTAACAAGTTAGATTTAAAAAAAAATTAAACAAACAAATCCGACAGCAGATATGAAAAAAATAGAATTAAGAAATTTACATAGATGTTTTATGACGTTCACAAGTAAGTAAAGTGATTCTAACATTTACTCACAATAGTTTTCATAGACAATTCCTTTTCTAACAAATTTTACACCTAAACCAAATCCGTGTCCATATCTTTTATATTGATGGCGTTTTCCTATCAGTCCGCGTCCATACAGTCTAGGAAAGCAATGCTCAACTCCACCATATGTTCGAATACATTTCCTCATTGAAATGTAAAGTCTTCTTTCGCTGCAGCGTAGTTTATAAACTACAAACAAATGTGCACGACTTAGCATTGTTGAATATAATCAAATATAAATTGATGCATTATCACAAAATCGGATTCCAATACACTGAAAATTCTTCACATCTATTAAATCATTCCTGTCAAATTACATAGTTGCTTTGAAAAAAGGAGCTAGGAAAATTATTTTTCTATTTAAAATATTATTTAAAAGGTGTTGACATCTTTACAATTTTAATGATTTGTTTTAAACTCTATGCTGGTATGCTTTCCTGTACACCGTATAGTTAAGTAGCGTCATGGTGCACTAAAACTTTAAATTCGATTCAAGTTTAAAGCAGCATCATTCATTAGTTTCTTTCTTTTATCCTTTTCAAGTAACTGTTATAAAAGAAAATAAATTTTGTAAATAAAAATAATTAATATGACCTTAGCTGTATCTGGCAAAACATTTGGTACTCAATGCTCTTCAACTTCGTACTTTATTTTGCCATTTCAACATTTTTTTTATTCGAGCGTCACTGATGAGTCTTGTAGACGAAACACGCGTCTGACGTGTATATGAAATTTCAATCCTGGTGTCTATGATGATTTTATCTAATACGTTTTGATCTGTAAATTCATTTAATATATTATGCAAATGAAACATATTAAAATGCATACTTTTAAAATTCCGTCTTAGTTGCTTTCGTATTCTTGTAATTATCCATCGTTAGAAGTGTTTTGATAACTCTTTAGTAGCTTGTTTCTTTTTGTTAATAATTATGTCTCGTTCATTTACCTTTAAACCACATATTCACATTTCTGCTCAATTATTTATCTTAATATCACTTACAACTATGATGGTAGACAATACCACGTCCTATTAATCTAACTCCAAGTAGGTGAAATCGTTTGAAATAATGACCAGCAATCGTCAGACCAGAACTCTCATGATGTTCAGTTATTTGACTCTCTGTTAAATGTCCATGCCTGCTGTTTCGCCACTCTCTATCAAACCTTTGCTTATCGATTGCTAAACGACTACGTCGATGACCAAGATTGTGATGTACTACATGTTGGCGGTTGTGATGTACTACATGATGCCGATTGTGATGAGTTACATGCCGGCGATTGTGATGTATTACATGACGGCGATTGTGATGTACTACATGACGATGGTTGTGATGTACTACACGACGGTGGTTTTGATGTACTACATGAAGCCGATTGTGATGAGTTAAATGCCGGAGATTGTGGTGAACTACATGACGACGATTGTGATGTACTACATGATGCCGATTGTGATGTACAACATGACGGCGAATGTGGTTTACTACATGATGTCGATTTTGATATATTACATGATGACGAATGTGATGTCTATATCTGCTTTTTCGCAATTCTCTATCAAATTTTTCCTTATCGATTGCTAGATTACTGCGTTTATGACCAAGATTGTGATGCACTACATGCTGGTGATTGTTATGTAATACATGATGGCGTTTATGATGAAATACACGATGGCGATTGTGATGTACTACATGATGGTGATTGTTATGTAATACATGATGGCGTTTATGATGAAATACACGATGGCGATTGTGATGTACTACATGATGGCGATTGTGATGTATTACGTGATGGCGATTGTTATGTACTACATGATGGCCACTGTGATGTACTACATGACGGCGACTGTGATGTACGACATGACGGCGACTGTGCTGTATTACATGATGGCGACTGTGATGTACATCATGATGGAGATTGTGATTTACTACATGATAGCGATTGTGGTGCATTACATGATGGCGATTGTGATGTCTATGTCTGCTATTTCGCCATTCTCTATCAAATCTTTGCTTATCGATTGCTAAATGACTGCGTTTATCACCAAGATTGTGATGTACTACATGATGGCGATTGTGATGTATTACATGATGGCGATTGTGATGAATTCCATGATGGCGATTGTGATGCAATACATGATGCCGATTGTGATGTACTACATGACGGTGATTCTGACGTAAAGCATGGAGGCGATTGTTATGTCTATGTATGCTATTTCGCCATTCCCTATCAAATCTTTGCTTATCGATTGCTAAATGCCTGCGTTTATGACCAAGATTGTGATGTACTACATGATGGCGATTGTGATGTATTACATGATGGCGATTGTGATGAATTCCATGATGGCGATTGTGATGCAATACATGATGCCGATTGGGATGTACTACGTGATGCCGATTGTAATGTACTATATGACGGTGATTCTGATGTAATACATGATGCCGATTGTGATGTACTACATGACGGTGACTCTGATGTAATACATGATGGCGATTGTGGTGTCTATATCTGCTTTTTCGCCATTCTCTATCAAATCTTTGCTGAGCGATTGTTAAATGACTGCGTTTATGACCAAGATTGTGATGTTCTACATGATGCTGATTATGATGTATTACAGTATGGTGATGGTGATGTCTATGTCTGCTATTTCGCCATTCTCTATCAAATTGTTTCTTATCGATTGCTAAATGTCGATGAGAGTGTCCATATTCTTCAAAATTGTCTGAAAATAATATCATATAAAATAAATAAAACTGATTAGCATTACAAACATTTGGTCCTATCAGACATTCGCACATATAAATGGTGATCGAAAGGTTACACTTGAAAAGGATTGAGTTATTCCCCTTTAAAAAATCTTCATGTCAAAATTCTTAAATCGAGAATAGAATATTTGTTTGCAAGAGAAGTTCATTGCCGAACTAAGGTAAGAATGATTAAATTTGATACACGACGAATTGGTTCAAATATCTTAGTATCATCTAGATGGATATCTTTTTAAAAGAATTACACTTAATGATGTAGATTGTTCAGTTGCTGCCCTTTTTTCGTTCTTTTCACGCCCACTGAAAGCATTGAACACTCAAATTATTGAATGTCATTTTGCAATTCGTACATTCGCCGAAAAAAATATACACAAACCAAGGCCGAAATTAAACGCAAACTCATACAAATTATATCTTAATGTTATATTTGAAGTTTATGCAGTAATTACAAGTATATAACCATGTATTCCCTTAGTTTAAAAATGTTTAAGTTATCCATCGGATTTTGGGCTTATGCCACTAATTTGTATGTCAATTACGATAATGAAATATTATTTGTCAGTTTACCAAAATCAATGTTATTTTCATCATATCCATAAAAGCTAAAATATAGCTAAATTTTAACAATTTACTCTGTTTTGCTCTGTTCTTAAAGACATATTCATTTCACAAAACTTCTGACTCGACTATTGGAAAACAAATATTCATGAGTAGTAATATTAGTGACTATAACAGAACATTCTACTTACAGCTATGACTGATTTTTTTATTATTTCTATATGAATGTGCAGTACCAAGTAGTCCTTTCTTTTGTAACTTGTTAATACATTTACTAGTTCTTCCTTTACTGTTCACGCACACAGTCATATACTTTATGAAAGTCTTTCGCACAACATGATATTTAAGATCTGTAGAAACAAACATTTTTTTATAATATGTGTACCAAAATACAAGTGAAAATCGCAACTATATATAATTAAAGATTGCTTGCATTTATAAAATAGAAGTTTGCTAATGTTGTGAGAGCAAATTTACATTTTTTTACAAGAACACATTATATTGCCACATAAAAAATGGTGTTCTTATTTAATTAAATAAACTGAGCTAAAATTATCAATTCGAAAAGATTTTATGCACTATTACGACCTAATACTAGTGTAAAACAATCTAAGAATATTTACAAAGATATCTAATGACGTTCACAATCTTTTACATGTTATCATATTTCTACTCACAAGAGTTTTCATAGATAATTCCCTTTCTCACAAATTTTACACCTAGGCCAAATCCATGACCGTATCTTTTATATTGATGACGTCTTCCTATCAATCCACGTGCATACAATCTAGGAAAGCAATGGTCAATTCCACCATATGTTCGAATACATTTCCTCATTGAAATGTAAAGTCTTCTTTCGGTACAGCGTAGTTTATAAACTACAAACAAATATGAATATTTTAGAATTGTAGAACACAATAGAATATATATAAAAAAAATACGTATTTTTGATCACACACTTGGATATCAATACACTGAACGTTCTTTTACATATGATAAATCATTCTTGTAAAATCACATGGTTTATTTGGAAAAAGGGAACAATGACATATGTCTTTTCATTAAAAATATTATTAAACAGTTGATCTCTTTGACAACTTAAAGAAATGTTTTCAAACACTATATTGGTTTGATTCCTTCGACTACGGATATTAAGGCAGTTTCAAATAACACCAAAGTCTTTATAAATTGGTTTATAGTTTAAAGCAGCATCATTCAGATGAGGGTTTTTTTCTGTATTTTATTTATAATGTTCTATTGAATAAAAAAATTCATTTTGTAGATTTAAATATTTAATGCAACCTTTCAGTACAGTTTGATCTGTTAAGTCATTTATTATAGTATGCATATGAAATACAGTCAAATGTAAACTTCTAAAATTCTGTTTTTGCTCTATTCGTATGCATAGATATAAAATGATGTGGTATGAGTGCCAATGAGACAACTCCCCATCAAAGTCACAATTTGTAAAAGTAAACCGTTATAGGTCAAAGAACGGTCTTCAATACGGAACCGTGGCACATACCGAACAACAAGCTAGAAAATGCTCCAAAAATTATTAGTGTAAGACCACTCAAACGTGAAAACAAACGGTAAAATTAATATAAGAAACGAGAAACGAGAAACACTTCTAACCCATAACAACAAACGACAACCACTGTACAGCTGGTTCCTTACTTAAGATTACAAACAAATGCAGCGGGTTTAAACGTTTTTTTAAGTATTAAACGTCACCCTTACCTAAAACAAGAGTGAGACATCACAACATAGAAAAACACACTGTAAAATATCAATCAAAATGATTAAACTTAATCAAAAGGCATATTAACACGATTGAGCATGCACTGAAAAAATAAATTTGATCTAGGACTTAATGCAAATACTACAGAATCAATTAAATGAGCGGTGATATATATTAAACAATTTCAGAAAGACAACAATAACCTTGAAAAAAATGCCTCCAAATAGAATAATGTACACAAGTAAATGGCAAAAAATATAGTGATTTATACAGTAATGGAGAACGGAAACACTTTCCACAAAAATAAATAATTTTGCTGTTCATAGTACGAAAACAGAAGTCAAAAATATAAGTCATACCAAACACTTATCAAAGCTGATATATATTAAAATTAGAGAAACGAGATATAACAATCTATGTACCCATCGTAAAAGTGTTTTGATAACTATTTGATAGTTTGATTCTCTAAGATACTTTATTTGTTTTCTTGATTTAACTCAAACCAAATATTTACATTTTTTTTCTTATATCACTTACAATAATGACGGTAGACAATGCCACGTCCTATTAATCTAACTCCAAGTTGATGAAATCGTTCGAAATAATGACCAGCAATCGTCAAGTGAGAATGCACATGATGTTCAGTTATTTGATTCTCATGTAAATGCCCAGGTCTGCTGTTTCGCCAATCTCTGTCAAATTTTTGCTCATCGATTGCTAAATGACTGTGTGTATGGCCAAGCAAAGACAGGTGAATTTGGTGATGTGTATGTTTCCATAAATTCTTTTGTTGATAGTTATTGTGTTGTACTATATGATGGCGATTGTGGTGTATAACAAAATCGCGTTTATGATTTAATACATGTTGGCGTTTATGATGTACTACATTGTGCCGGTTGTGATGACTATGCCTGCTATTTCGCCATTCTGTATCAAATTTTTGCTGATCGATTGTTAAATGGCTGCGTTTAGACATGTGAATTTTGCGATGTGTGTGCTTCCGTAGATTCCCGTGATGATAGTGATTATGGTGTAATACATGATGCCGATTATGATGTTTAACATGATGACGATTGTGATGTCTATGCCTGCTATTTCGCCATTCTCTATCAAATTTTTGCTTATCGATTGCTAATTCTCGATGAGAGTGTCCATATTCTTTAAAATTGTCTGAAAATAATAATAATTTTCTATAGATTATATTAATTACCATTACAAACATTTGGTCCTTTCAGACATCCGCACGTATCAATGATATTCAATAGTTATCAAAGGTACCAGGATTATTATTTTGTACGCCAGACGCGCGTTTCGTCTACATAAGACTCATCAGTGACGCTCATATCAAAATATTTATAAAGCCAAACAAGTACAAAGTTGAAGAGCATTGAGGATCCAAAATTCCAAAAAGTTGTGCCAAATACGGCTAAGGTAATCTATGCCTGGAATAAGAAAATCCTTAGTTTTTTCAAAAATTTAAAGTTTGGGAAACAGGAAATTTATAAAAATGACCACATTATTGATATTCATGTCAACACCGAAGTGTTGACTACTGGGTTGGTGATACCCTCGGGGACGAAACGTCCACCAGCAGTGGCATCGACCCAGTGGTGTAAATAGTTATCAAAGGTACCAGGATTATAATTTTGTACGCCAGACGCGCGTTTCGTCTACATAAGACTCTTCAGTGACGCTCATATCAAAATATTTATAAAGCCAAACAAGTACAAAGTTGAAGAGCATTGAGGATCCAAAATTCCAAAAAGTTGTGCCAAATACGGCTAAGGTAATCTATGCCTGGAATAAGAAAATCCTTAGTTTTTTCAAAAATTTAAAGTTTGGGAAACAGGAAATTTATAAAAATGACCACATTATTGACATTCATGTCAACACCGAAGTGTTGACTACTGGGCTGGTGATACCCTCGATCAAAAATTTTACCTAAAAATGAAGAGGATTGAGTTGTTCCCTTTTTTTTTTTTATTTAAACCTTTCCAAAATTCCTAAAGCAAGAATAGGATATCGTTTTGCAAAAGAAGTTCATCGCCGAACTAAGGTAAGACTGATTAAAATAAGATACTCGAAAAATGGAGGCGAATACCTGAGTCTAATCAATATAGATAACTTTTAAAAAATTAAACTAAATGATGTAGATTATTCAATTGCTGCCTTTTTATCGTTCTTTCCACGACCAATTGAAATCGTTAAACATTCAAATTATGGATTGTCACCTTGCAAAAATGCTTACAATGTAATTACACAATTCGTACATTTACTGCAAAAATATGCACGCACAAAGGCCGACGTTTAATTCAAACAACTTATATCATAATATTATATTTGATTTTGATGCAGTAATTAAGAAATAATTCATGGAATCCATAGATATGTTGGAAATTTACACATGGCCTGGGCGTTTTCTCCGATCTCTTGTGCATTAAATCTTTTTGTTATTCATTTGAATAAGAACAAAAGTTATGTCGTCTTATTTCAATTTCAGTTTTAAAAACAAAATATTGGCAAAGCGTTTGTAAATAGGTTCTGATACAGGTGAATTTACGTGGGAGGTATATTGTAACACCCATTATTATGTTTATCTCTGAGTCTGCGCTAAGTATAGATATATCTATAATTTTATCACGGTGTTGTTTACAAAGCGGATGAAGCACGTCATATTAAAATTTAAAATATATTAAAAAAAAGTAGTCCCTTGGTTTAAAAACATGTCTTAGTTATCTATTGGATTTTGGAGTTATGCCGTTTATTTTTATGCCGATTACGATAACTAACATTTTGTGGCAGTTTACCAACATCAATGTTTCATAAAATAATATATGTTTTGCTCTTTTCTCAAAGACACATTCATTTCACAAAAATTTTGACTCGATTATCTCATGAGTAGCCATATTAGTGACTATAACAGAACGTTTTACTTACCACTATGACTGATAACTTTGTGATGTGCAGTACCAAGGAGTCCTTTCTTTTGTAATTTGTTAATGCATTTACTAGTTTTTACGCTACTGTTCACACATACAGTCATATACTTTATGAAAGTCTTTCGCACAACGTGATACTTCAGATCTATAGAAACAATTATTGTGTTTAATTTTTATACCAAAATAGAAATTAAAATCACAACTATGATTTATTACAGATTGATTGCACATATTAGATGAAAGTTTTATAGTCTTGTAAGTATAAATTTACATGTTTAATACTTGAACAAAGAACACATAACATTGACACATAAAAAAGATTTTCTTATTTAATTAAACAAACAGAGCTAAAATTGTCAATTTGAAATGATTTTATTCACTATTACGACCTATACAAGAGTAAAACAATTGATGAATATTTACAAAGATATTTTATGACGTTTAAAATCCATTACATATTTTCATATTTCTACTCACAGGAGTTTTCATAGATAATTCCTTTTCTCACAAATTTTACACCTAGGCCAAATCCATGTCCATATCTTTTATATTGGTGGCGTTTTCCTATCAGTCCGCGTGCATACAATCTAGGAAAGCAATGCTCAACTCCACCATATGTCCGAATACATTTCCTCATTGAAATGTAAAGTTTTCGTTCGGGACAGTGTAGTTTATAAACTACAAACAAATGTGAATATACAGAATTGTAAAACACAATTAAATATATATAAAAAAATACGCATTTAAAAAATGGATATCCATACACTGAACGTTCTTTTACATCTATTAAATCATTCTTGTCAAATCACATTGTTACTTGGGAAAGAGTACAATGACATATGTCTTTTCATTAAAAATATTAATACATATTTGACCTCTTATACATCTTAAGGAAATATTATAATACACTATATTGGTATGTTTTTCTGGACTCCGGATACTAAAGCTGCATTAAAAAACACCAAAGTCTTTAAATTTAATTTGAGCAGCATCATTCAAATGTTTTTTTTCTGTATTTTATCCATAATGTACTATTATTTAAGAACATTCACTTTGTCAATCTAGATATTTAATATGACCTTTTAATACAGTTTGATATGTTACGTCATTTATTATAGTACGCATATGAAATATATTTAAGTGTAAACTTCTAAACTTCCGTGTTTACTCTATTCGTATTTATAGATATAAGATGGTGCAGTATGAGTGCCAATGAGACAACTCTCAATCAGAGTCACAATTTGTGACGGTAAACCGTTATAAGTCAAAGTACGGACTTCATCACAGAACCTTGGCTCTCAATGAACAGTAAGCCATAAAGGACCCCAAAAATGACTGGTGTAAACCATTCACACGTGAAAACAAACGGTATAATCTATATAAAAAAACGAGAAACGGGAAACACTTATGAAACACATTTATAACGGACAACCACTAAACATCAGGTTTCTGACTTAGGACAAGTGCAAACTAATGCAGCGTGTTTAAACGTTTATATAAGAACCAACCTTCACCCTTACCTGAAACAACAGTATAACATCACAGCATAGAAAGAAAGAATGTAGGACAGAAAGTCACTGGACAAAAAGTCACAAACAAAAAGTCACGGACAAATAGTCACAGGACAAAAAGTCACAATTTATTTTTATGCCCCACCTACGATAGTAGAGGGGCATTATGTTTTCTGGTCTGTGCGTCCGTTTGTCCGTCTGTCTGTCCGTTCGTTCGTCTGTCTGCCCGTTCGTTCGTCCGTCTGTTCGTCCGTCTGTCCCGCTTCAGGTTAAAGTTTTTGGTCAAGGTAGTTTTTGATGAAGTTGAAGTCCAATCAACTTGAAACTTAGTACACATGTTTCTTATGATATGATCTTTCTAATTATAAAGCCAAATTAAACTTTTGACCCCAATTTCACGGCCCACTGAACATAGAAAATAAAAGTGCATGTTTCAGGTTAAAGTTTTTGGTCAAGGTAGTTTTTGATGAAGTTGAAGTCTAATCAACTTGAAACTTAGTACACATGTTCCCTATGATATTATCTTTCTAATTTAATACATAATTATATTTTTTATCCAATTTCATGGTCCATTGAACATGGAAAATGATAGTGCGAATGGGGCATCCGTGTACTTTGGACACATTCTTGTTTCTGATTATATTCTTTGAATAAAAAATGCTTATTTTTACAAAAATATGTTTGTATTTTTCTTGATGTATTGTATATTAACCAACTTTGTAAGCAAAATTTATAAAAAAATATCAAAGATGATCAAATAATTGTTAAGGAAACAAAATGTCAAAGTAGATTGCCACTCAAATGGCTTCATGGTGCCAAGAAATAAGACCTTTGCATTATTAAAATAAAAATAAATCTTCATTTTTGCAAGTAAAATGATAAATTCCATTAACTTTGATATGAATATATGTATTAAAAAGTAAATATTTCAAGATATTTCTCTTATATATTCCAACAATTGTCAAAAAATTATTTGTGACTTTTTATCTTGTGACTTTTTGTCCTATCAAATTTATGACCTTATGTCATGTGACTTTTTGTCCTGTGACTTTCTGTCCGTTTACCGAAAAAAACACTTTAAAATATCAATGGAAATGGTGCAACTCAACCAAAAGACATATCAACACAAACGAACATGCACTGAATGAATAAATTTGATTTAGGACACAATGAAAATGCAGAATTAATTAAAAAAAATTAGGGGTGAGATATTAAACAATTTCAGAAAGACAACAATTACTTTGAACACAATGCCGCCAATTAGAGTAATGTACACAGGTAAATGAAAATAATTTTGTAGTAATTCATACAGTAATAGAGAACGGAAATATTTTTTACAAAATAAATAATTTTGCTGTTCATAGTACGAGAACTGAGGTTAAAAATATAAGTCGTACCAAAAACTTGACAAAGCTGGTATAAATTAGAAATAGAGAAATAGAGACGAGAAATAACCATGTATTTACCCTATGTAAAAATGTTTTGATAACCCTTCGATAGTTTGATTCTTTTGGATAATTTTATAAAAAAGAAGATGTGGTAAAATTGCAGCTATGTTCCCTTGATTTACCTCACAACAAATATTTACATTTTAAGTAAATCATGTATCATAATATCACTTACAATAATGATGATAGACAATGCCACGTCCTATTAATCTAACTCCAAGTTGATGAAATCGTTTGAAATAATGACCACCAATTGTCAGACCAGAACGCTCATGATGTTCAATTATATGACTCTCCGTTAAATGCCCAGGTCTGCTGTTTCGCCAATCTCTGTCAAATTTTTGCTCATCGATTGCTAAATGACTGTGTGTATGACCAAGCGAAGACAGGTGAATTTGGTGATGTGTATGTTTCCATAAATTCTTTTGTTGATAGTTATTGTGTTGTACTATATGATGGCGATTGTGGTGTATAACAAGATCGCGTTTATGATGTAATACATGATGGCGTTTATGATGTACTACATTGTGCCGATTGTGATGTCTATGCCTGCTATTTTGCCATTCTCTATCAAATCTTTGCTGATCGATTGTTAAATGACTGCGTTTAGAGATGTGCATTTTGCTATGTGTGTGCTTCCGTAGATTCCCGTGATGATAGTGATTGTGATGTAATACATGATGCCGATTATGATGTATAACATGATGGCGATTGTGATGTCTATGCCTGCTATTTCGCCATTCTCTATCAAATTTTTGCTTATCGATTGCTAATTCTCGATGAGAGTTTCCATATTCTTTAAAATTGTCTGAAAATAATAATCATTTACAATAGATAATATTGATTTTCATTACAAACATTTAGTCCTAGCAGACATCTTCACATTTATGTTATTCAAAAAGTAACTCTTAATATTGAAGAAAAAATCTTCATGTCAAAATTCTAAAAGCGGGAGTAGGTTATCGTTTTGAAAGAGAAGAATGGGAGAAAATATATGGATATCTTCAAATAAATTACACTAAATGATGTAGATTCAGTTGCTGACCTTTTATCTTTCTATTGACGACCAACTGAACTCACTGAACATTCAAATTATTGTATGAAATTTTGCAAAAACGCATACAAAGTCATTATACAATTCGAACATATACCGAAAAAAATATACACAAACCAAGGCTGACGTTTAAAGGGGCACTACCTGTCAAATTCCTGGTCACCGATTTGACTTAAATTCTCATATTTTATTTATAATAATGTAAAACATTTATCCTAACTTCCAAAAGTCTAAAATAAACAGTTAACAGAGCATGGGGTAGATAATATGAAGGTTCGTTTCGTGTATATTTTAGTCCAGACGCCATCTCATTAACTATCGATTTGACCTCAGATGACCATATAAGCGATGTAAACATAAATAAAAATATGAATAGATTAAACCAACACGTGCAATAGGATTTTTTTTAAAGTCTGTTTGAGTATATCTTATAGATTAAAAATATATGTTTATCATTGTTTTTAACCGTATAAGAGTGATTTTATATGGATCGAATCAGTAATCAAATGATTTACCGTAGTTTCACTTTCGTTGTTGACATTCTTTTTCTTTAAATAACCAGTACAGGTACAATGCATGCGTTGTCAATCTCTAGCAAGGGGTTAAAATGAAGTTCACATGAATACGGATTTAAAGAGGTCGACTAATTCACTTGCAAGTCAATTGAGTAGTTATCAATGTTTCTTCGCTTAATTTGACAAAATTGAACCATTTTGGATGCTAAAAGAAATCTTATTTTAGTTTTTGTTTTATATATCTCGTAGCTAGTGCCCCTTTAACGCAAACTCAAACAAATTATATCTTAATGATATATTTGAATGTTATGCAGTAGTTAAAAATATACATAAATAAAATGTATTCCCCTAGTTTTAAAAAATGTCATAGCTATTCGTTGGATTTTGGACTTTTGTTGCTTATTTGTGTGTAAATTACAATCATTAAATATTATTTATCACTTTACCAAAATCAATGTTACGTTTCATCACATCCATAAAATCTAATATAAAGCTAGATTGTAACAATTTACTCTGTTTAACTCTGTTTTCATAGACACATTTATTTCCAAAACGTCATGACTCGATTATTAGAAAACAAATATTCATGAGTAGTAATATAAGTAACTACAACAGAACGTTCTACTTACAGCTATGACTGATTACTTTATGATGTACATATGAATGCGCAGTCCCAAGAAGTCCTTTCTTTTGTAACTTGTTAATGCATTTACTAGTTCTTCCTTTACTGTTTACACATACAGTCATATACTTTATGAAAGTCTTTCGCACAACGTGATACTTAAGATCTGTAGAAACGGATATTTTATATGATATTTATACCAAACTAAAAATGAAACTCATAATTATCATTCAGGAATATATTACCTTAGCTGTATTTGTCAAATTTTTAGGAATTTTGGTCGTTACATTGTAATCCTCTTTACATTTGTACTTTATTTGGCCTAAAACTTGGATTCGAGCGTCACTGATGAGTCTTTTGTAGACGAAACACGCGTCTGTCGTAAATACAAAATTTAATCCAGGTATCTGTGATAAGTTTATCATTAGAGATTGTTAGCATATAAAAGATGAAAATTGTATAGTCTTATGAGAGTAAATTTACACTTTACTTTAACCAAGAACACATACCATTGACACATAAAAAGGTGTTCTCGTTTAATAAAACAAACTGTGCTAAAATTATCAATTCGAAAAGATTGTATGCACTCTTCTGACATAACACTAGTATAAAAATCTAAAATTGATTAATATTTACAAAGATAGGTAAAGGTGTTCACAACCACATATTTTCTTAATTCTACTCACAAGAGTTTTCATAGATAATTCCTTTTCTCACAAATTTTACACCAAGGCCAAATCCGTGACCATATCTTTTATATGTATGACGTTTTCCTATCAGTCCGCGTCCATACAATCTAGGAAAGCAACGGTCAACTCCACCATATGTTCGAAGACATTTCCTCATTGATATGTAAAGTCTTCTTTCGCTACAGCGGAGTTTATAAACTACAAAAATGTATATGTTAAGCACTTACGAACCAAAACTCGTACCAATAAAAACAATATATACATTTACTTCAGAATAGTATTGATAAGTGATGAGCTCTTCTCAATATGAACAGGTATACTTTTAAATAATATTACACTGATTAGATTAAAATTCGTTTTTACAAAAAATATTATAGAATTTCAATTAGATAACAATAAAACGCAGCATAGCTCTATATTTATGTCGTGAAATTATTTTTGTGAATAGAGATATTTCACAATTAAATAGCACCAGTTTGGTTTATAGAAATTCCTAAACGATAAGGCGAATTAAATGATTTCTTATCAAATAAGATTAAAGAGATTGTTGGGTGACTGTTTTGTGATATTACATTGCGACAATTTCACGTTCATATATTTTTTGGCAAGTTGCGCCTGGTTAATTTTCGTTCTACTTCAAATAAGTTATACGCATGCTTTATATTTAGTTAGTCAAACTATCACTCACAATTTGCATGATAAACTATTCCTCGTCCAATTAATCTAACTCCAAGCTGATGAAATCGTTTGAAATAATGACCAGCAATCGTCAGACCAGAACTCTCACTATGTTTAGTTATTTCTTGCATTTGGTGTTTATGTCTACTGAGATGCCACTCTTTATCAAAGGTATGCCTATCGACTGCTAAATCACTGCCTACATGCATGTGAGAGTGTCCATGTTTTTTTAAATGATCTGAAAATTAAATCAATTTTTAAATATTGTAACCTGTTATGTATTTAGTAATGGTCTGTAAATGGCAAAGTAGTAAAACATTGGTGAAAACAATAATTTTGGTACCATATATTCATAAATGTGCATAATAAGAAATATAGTCAAGATTAAGCCTTTTCTTTGGTTCAGATTACAATCTTAAAAGAACATACGTTACTATACAGTCTGCTTAAAGTTTAGAATGGAAATGGGGAAAATGTCAAAGACAACAACTCGACCAAAGAGCAGAAACAGCCGAAGGCCACCAATATGTCTCTATAGTATATTTTAATGCGATATAAACAGAAAGTTGCTTTTGATTGTCTAATTCTAATTCCTAGGCGGTTGCGGGTTGAAGTCACAAGCTACATTGTGTGCTCACTAACTTAACTTAAAGTCTCATATAAATGTGTTACGTGAATTAAATTAATAATAACAAACTATGAAAAGTGTTCACGATGTCACCTTTTTAAGGTAGCACAATACAAAGATTTTATATCTCCAACTCCCAAGTTTTATAATGCTGTAACTTTCTTAATAATGCTTGAAAATTTATAAAAGTGGAAGTTTTGGATAGCTAACAGATTACTCTTTCAAATAAATGCAATGTTAGTATTATGCAACAATTATGTAACCAATTATAATGTTAACTGTGTCTAAAATATTTTTCACCAAATTTCCACTTTCAAATGAAATTAGCTTCTAAATAGGTATCCCTAGAGGGATGATTTTATTATATGTTATTCCTATGGCCATTATCTACAAAAGGGTGTCTCAGATTTCAGATAGAATGAATAGAACAAATTTTACACCTAATTGAACATTGTCTTCTTTTATGTGGTTAGGATGTCTACACTAATTAGAGATTTATGAGAGAATGGAAAACCATAGAGACAATCTGAGACACCCTTTTGAAGCCCATGATGTGTTGATTAAGATTCCGTTAAAATTTTCTGTAAAGTTAAAGAGATGATAGAGCTAAATTCATTCAAGTGAACGTACCCAGATTTTGCCACTAATTACATAATAATTGATTACATAATGATTGCATAATAAAAATATTGCAACCATTTAAAAGAGTAATCTTTTATCTATCTATATATACCTCTTTTATTATTTTCTATGCATACATAAGAAAGTTACCGCATTTTAAAGGTTAGTGATTGGAAGTAAAACAATCTTTGTATTGTGCTACCTTAATTCAGTTGTTTCAAATTTAAGCTACTCTCATTTTATTACAGTCTCATTAAATTCAAAATTGTGAAACAATATCTTCTGGGTAAAGGGGTATAATGAGTGTGTGAATAACTCATAAAAATAACTCATTATTATCATTTTTTAACCAGAATCTTTCATACGAGCATAACTAAGACAAATAATTTAATACAGTCGAAACATTTACTAATATTCGAACGTCAAATGATAAAATCTTCTAAAACTCTAGTGATTTTCGTCTATGTTTCATGTCCATTACTATTTTCACCTTTTAAATCATTCTCATTTCTAGACAAAATGGTTTATATTTGAGTAGTGATATATTCACTTTGTTCTGCTATTCAGTGAGCTCTTCTCTTTTTAACTTCAGAAATGTGTTATCATATTAAGGTAAACAGAAATATATGCGATGAAACTGAACAAAATGGAATCGTTCCTATTTGGAGTAGATGTGGTAAAATATTGACTTGATCTCTACAAAAATATTCTATTATATTACCAAAAAACCGACGATGACGATTCCTCTTAAGATGTTGTCTATGGTGAGTAAGAAATTTTCCGTTACTGTACTGAATCCACTGTTTTTCTAGCTGATGTTCCCACAATTTATTTCGACGGTGAAATCTACGAATGTGTTTGTGGTGATGCAGACCCCAATGTTTTTCAAGCTGATGTTTCCAAAGTCTTTGTTGTTGGTGAAACCTATGGAAGCGTAGGTGGTGAAACGTACGCACATATTTATGACGTTGGTGAAGAAATCTTTTTAAATGATGATGACCGTGGTAGTTAAACATACGCATTTGTTTACGAAGATGGCGAAGATATCTTCGTACCCTATGATGGCGGTGGTTGTGAAATCTACGCATATGTTTGTGACGGTGGTGACGAAACCTTCGAACATGGCGATGACGGTGGGAATGAAACCAACGCACATGTTTATGGCGGTGGTGAATTAACTTTTGCAAATGGCTTAAACGGTGGTGATGGAACCTACGCACATGATGATGACTGTGGCGATGAAACCTATGCATATGTTGGTGAAGATGTTGACGAAACCTGCGCACATGTTGATGGCGTTTGTGGTGAAATCTACGTACATGTTTATGACGGTGGTGACGAAACCTTCGTAAACGGTGATGGCGGTGTTGGTGGAACCTACGGACATGTTTATGATGGTGGTGACGAAACATTCTAGTGAAGTTAAAACGGTGGTGGTGGAATCTTCGCGCATGTTTATGACGGCGGTGATGAAACCTTCGCACATGGTGGAGACGGCGGTTGTGAAATCGACCCACATGTTTATGAAGATGGTAACGAAACCTTCGTTTTTGGTTCAAACCGTGTTGGTGAATGTGGAATGTTGAGTACTTATGCCAACGATCTTGTTTCTTGTGCCGTTGAAATTGTCGAATATGACGGTGATGAAACTTTATCCAACGCTTTTGCTTTCGATGATGATTAAACTTACCGAAATGAAAGTGGTTGTGGCGAACCCAAAGCTTGTGTTTTTGATTTTTCCAAAGTTTATGTTGTTGGTGAAATATATGGACGTGGTGATGGTGATTAAATCGAATCATTTGCTTTTGTTTATTAAATCGATGAAGTTTGTGCAGGTGAAACCTACTAAATTGGTGATGGCGGCGATGGTGGAACCTACGTATTAGGTGCTTAGAATACTTCATCCAACGTTTGTGTTCCTGGTGTGAGTGAAGCCCAAGATCATGATGAAAGCGACGAATGTGCAGATGGTGGTTAGACCTTATCAAACTCTTGTGCAGCTGTTCACGAACAAGACTATCGTGTCGGTGGAATCTACGGATCTGACGGTGGTGAAATTTTACCCAACGCTTTTGCAGTTGATACCGTTGAAGTCTACGGTGATGGTGAAACCTACGTATAAGATGGCGACTATGGTGGTTGTGAAACCTACGCATATGGCGGTCGTGGTGGTTTATTACCCTACGGATTCGGTGCGTCTGATGTAGATGAAACGTATGTTTATGATATAATCTTAGGATTTTGTGGTTATAATGTATAAAGGGTTTTAGCTTCTGATGTCGAAGAAGCTTATGGTATTGATGAAACATTCGGATAAGGTGGTGGTGTGAGTGAAGCCAACGCATTTGCTGTTTATTTCGAATAAGTCTATGTTGGTGGTGAAACCTTTTGACTTGAAGATGTCGATGCTCGGAAAATCTACGGATGTGGCGTTTAGAATACTTCAGCCAACGTTTGTGTTCCTGATGTAAACAAATCTTATGGTGGTGGTAAAACCTACTGATGTTGTTGTCAGAATTTAGCATAAGTTGGTGTTTTGCATATCGATGAAGCCCGGTCAAATCTTGACGCTGAAACCTACTGTGATGGTGATATGTAACTACACGACGGTTTTGAAGCCTATTGTGGTTGAAATGGATCATTCTGGACTTCAGCGAACGATGATAGTGACCATGTATCACACGGTGCTCGGTACTAATTATAGCACGGGGATTGAGACCAAGTATCGCACGTGGATTGAGACCAAGTATCACATGGTGATGATTGTCATATTTGCAGTGACGATGATGACAAAAATGTCGACATTGTTGTCGTAAAAATTTACATTTCGGGTGATGTCGTAATTTTCTACAATGATGATATCGACCAGTTCCACCTGAAAGTTAAGGAAAACAGTATATTTATTACTCAAATGACACGTCAATTGTTAAGTATTATAGTATTACGGTACTTTAGTAATTAATAAGGTGATTTTGTTTTACGAAAAGATCTGGCCAGGCATTATTATCCGATTGTTTAAGGGCTAGGATTTAAGATAATCCTTCAAACGATTTGAGTGTATCTGTGAACTGTATATTTTTGAATGTCTCAATATTAATGTATACAATGTCACAGCGATGTACACAGACATATTATTCTACGAAAATATAGATTATTGAATAGTTACAATTGGATCTTAGTGCTTTCATTTGTTGCGAGTGTAATGTTACATTCCACATTTAGAATCAGGAACACTTTTTATTTTCAAGGTCGAATTTTTGAATTATCATTATCGCAAAAAAACAGGAAGTATTTTGAATTTTATTTACCAAAGTCTATAGATATATCAAGGTAAATTTTGATCGGTCCTCTGAATATCTGATCACCTCCTACAGTTTTGGATCTTCCAAAGCTGCTTTTTCCACAACCTGCAAAATTAACAGACATAGTTGTGTTTTTAAAAAAACATAAATATTTGAATATACATACAGTTGTATGTGCCATGCCATAAATCATATATTTTAGTATGAAAAAAAATTGATAATTGACGTTTTTATTAACAGATTATTAATATGCGTTTGAATTAAAATGTATTGTCATTAAAAACGTAAAAAAACACGTCTTAAAATGCATGCGACAATTAACACTTTTCTGTATAAGAACCAAAACAGTTGAAGATCTATACGACCAAAAAGTACTGTTAAGTTGCCAAACCCAATATGGGCAGTTTTTTTAGAAGGAGTAGAATCAATGGTGATTTATATAAACGGACAATGTTTGAAATTTTTTTTTTATAAAATCATGTTAATACCGAAATATTGACTACTGAGCTGACGATACCCTCGGGGAATGATAGTTCACCAGCAGAGGTATCAATCCAGTGCTGTAAAAAATGAAAACAACACGTACTAAATTCCATGCGACCGATGCGCTTTTTTGGATTATCAATTTTGCACGAGGAAGTTAGAAGTTTCTTACTAATTTAAACATTTATAAACGAACAATTTACAAAATATTGGCAATAAATCACATTCGACCCGAATCAGTAATGAGGTAACGGTAAACTCTAAATATGACAGATATTAGAAACACTTGTAAAAAGTAACAAATAATATCCTGAATATATCGACAAAAAACGTATAGAATTTATCTTACTGTTTGAAATCTTTCTACATCTTCCTGCTTCTTTCGTAGAAACTGTAAAAAATGAACGATGATTATTTAAGAGCCATACATGTACAGTTCTTAAAATAAAGGGAGGGGGTGAGATCCGTAGAAATCAAACTTAAATAAGCGAATGGCTCATCACAATTGGTTTTCTTTTAATATTTTTTTCAAAATTTGTTTATATTATTTTTGATGAATAATTTTTAATTTTCATATATTGTGTTGTACTTCTTTTTATTTTTTACGGTTTCTATTTTGATTCAATTTTTAAATTTGTTTATATGTACTTGTTTCATTGTTTTTTTATGCATTGTAAAGCGCTAAGAGTTAATTTTTATTTAGATAAGCGCTATACAAACACTGTTAATTATAATAATAATAATAATAATTACACATTTTATATAATATTGAAGAGAAAATGTATGTTTTTTTGTGTTGAAATTTTATTGTTTACATTTTTCCGCAGTATTGATGCAAAAGGTTTTTGAAGGACCTTTTATTGATTTTTTTTCACAGTTTTATATTTTTCAGTTATTTTACCAACAAACTTGATTTGTTCATTCGATTTTCGAGTATAAATAGAATTATATTTACAGAAATTGAAATGAGCCTTGTACCTATCTTGTTGTTATTAAGACAACTGCAACTATTTTTACAGTTTTTATGTGTCCAGGTTTAGGGAGGTCAGATCGCTTACAAACATTTTTAATCCCGCCGTATTCTATATTTGACAGTTCAAAATCATGAGCATTTAGTTCAGTTGTTGTCGTTTGTTTATGTCTGTCCTATTCAATTTTCATCAATTGTTCTGGTATCAATATGGTTCATTGTTAGTTTTTCTCATCTGAGTTGATTCACATTTTTCATGTAGGGGTCTTTTATAGGCAACTATATACATTGTGTTTCTCCTTATTACAGGCCAGACGATTGCCTATAAATGCCTACGCCCACTTTATTTTGTGGCTAGTTGACTCATTGGCAATTAAAACACGTCTTCCTATTTCTTCTGATCTATTCTTTATCACCCACATCCCAATCAAATATAAATTTCAAGCATATTGGTACAAATGAATTTTATCGAATTACAATGAAATTGAAATTTGTTAAGTTTGTTTTGCTGATTCTTTAGTTTGCTATGTTTTGTTTAATGGACTTTTTAATCTTTTCATCCTTTCCGTTTTTGTATCCGTGTTTTTCTTATTAAAGCATAACGTATGAATATCCCCTGGTATCTGCCATCTCTACCTTTTAATGAGGAAAATAGATATTTCAGATCCGTTCAATTTAAAGCCAAAAAAAAAATAGGTTGTTATTACATTTATGTAAAATATTATTTACCTGAAAAGCTTAAGACAAAAATCAGCACAAGTATTCCTTGGTCCATTGTGCCGTGTTAACCTTTTGCATGCTAGACAGTCAAAAGGAATGTAAATATGCCATAATTTTGAACGTATAAGACCAAACACGTGTTGCTTTATAATTCTTTGTACCAGGACATATATCATAAAACTTAGTGTGTTTTTATAATAATCCTTTTCTTACATTCATGTTGTAACTTTTTAGGTTTCTTTGTGCTGTAAAAATACATATGTTTCATTTCAAGCTATAACAAATTCACAATATTTCGTTTCAGGTTATTTGCATCAGATCATGTTAACATAAAATAACCTATTTTAGGGAAAATGCTGACAACTTTTAAAAGAATAAGTCGCATTGTTTGACGTAAAATATGAACTATATAAACAGTACTCTTACACAAATGTATTTAGTCGAACAATATAGCAATTTCACTGTTGTTCTGACAAAAAGTAGTCCCTGAAACATTATCACTACGTTCTTCGTGTTCTCATTGCTTCAATCGTAAAAACAGAAGAAAAGCAAGATCCACATAACATGTAACTAACAATAAACAATGAAATAATAGCAACAAACAAAAACACCAAAAAAAAACAGAATTAAAAGGAAAAAAAAGAATTCAACATAAATTAGCATAACCATGATAAAATGGCATAACATAACAAAATCTTTAGATAGAAAATTTTTGCTGAAATTGATTTTAAAAAATCTAAACAGAAGTGACAGTTTTTTTAGCAAAAGAAAATTTGAGTTCTTTAAACAATGCTCATTAAGAATTTTTTTTTACAGGACGGCAATACATATTTGAAATATTATATAAGAAATGGTGGGCATTCCAATTGACAATTGTTCAATATATTGATGTTTGTGTTTTTGGTGTTGCTAGCAGGCGCGGAAAATCATGTAAAATGTTGTATCAAATGTTTAGGGGAGGGAGACGGAGTGTTGATCCGTCGAAATTAGTAATAATATGTGAGTTTTTATTTGTCGTAAATTTTCTGTGTGAAAAGGGATGTTCAGCATATTATTCAGCTATAGTAACTGTTATGTTTCTAAACATTTCTACTATGAGTTACATGTAACCATTTGACAAAAAATTAAAAACTACAAAAACAAGGTAACGAAACAGCACGTGTATGATGATTCATTTAAAAGAAATTCTAATATGACGTGCTTCTTTCGCTTTATGAATAAACACCTGCTCTAAATTCAGCAATTTGTTTTTGCACATGCGTATATTGACTACTGCATAATAATGAGT
Organism: Mytilus edulis; assembly: GCF_963676685.1. Lineage (NCBI taxonomy): Eukaryota > Metazoa > Mollusca > Bivalvia > Mytilida > Mytilidae > Mytilus > Mytilus edulis. Next base: position 48,571,811 of record NC_092346.1, on the reverse strand, counting down.
TTTATCAAATTGGCAAGCATTTAATATATTTCATTAACTTAAAACACTCCAAATCATTAAATGATCCATATGTAGTTACTTTTTTTTTTTAACAACAAATATAGTCTTTATTCTAAAGATATCTTGTTACAATTATACTTCACTGTCCAAGCGCCAGTGGAGTATTCCTGTGAAAAAACTTCTGAGTTGCCAGGAACATACTCAGAATATAATAAACAATATTACATAAACTATTACAATATTTTCAACTTATTCTATTAAATCAATTTCTTCAAATTTATGAAAAATACATTTTGAGAAATTATTTTGCTTTCCTTCATAACCCTTCTTAATTCCTTTATAAACAATTCATACACATCTATATATTTCAATTTTTGCTCTGAAACATAGTATGACTTGAAAATGCAAAAACCTAAAACTGTCAAAAAATAGTTAAAACCATAATAACCTTTATCTGATATTTTGTATCCAAATACTAATTGTTAAACTGATATCTTATTTTTTAAATTGAGTTTTGCAAGAAGATGTTCCACTTTATCCCAAAAGTCTTTTAAAAAAGAACATGTTATAAAGAAATGAAAGTAATCTTCCTCTTCTGTTTGACAAAAATTACATTTACTATTAGTAGAAATTTTCCATTTAAATAGTAATTGCTTTGTGGGAATAATATAATTTAGCAGTTTCCATCTAAACATTTTCATCTTATTCTCTCTTAAAAATTTAAATATAAAATCGTTTACGAATGACATATTTGGCTTGCTATCTAGCTTTAAATTTTTTGTCCAAATATTGATACCAATCGGCTGTGTATACTTTTGATCTACTAGACTATTATATAACATTTTATTAAAGATATCTTGTGCTTGTATTTGTTTATTTCCCCATCTCAAATTATCCTTATTAATACTAATTTTACTCTTTAAAGAGTTTTCTTTAATTAGAATTTGCTGCCATTCCTTTGGGATGGAAGATTTTAATATTGTAAACTCTGCAATCCAATTAGACTTATTGCTTAATTTTTCTAAAATAAAACCCTCTGATAACTTTCCCTCACGATCAAGTATGTCGTTGATGTAAATCAAACCACTTGCTACCCAGTTTTGAAAGAACAAACTTTTGTTACAATGTTTAACGTATCTATTTCCCCAAATAATCTGTTTTCTTATATTTGAAAAATGATCTTTAAATTTTGTAAAACCTCCCCCTGTTTTCACCCAGCTTGAAATTACTTGCAAATAAAAGTCTGGTATATTTTCAAATTCTTTTAGTGATTTAATGTTATCTAAATTCATGTTAAAGACAAGATAATTTTTTCCCAGATTGTTGAAATATTTGGTAGGAATAATCTTCCAGTTCGGCATAGTGGTTGAATTGAATTTGGAAACCCATGAAGCTTTCAGTGATGTAAAATAGCTATCAAAATCAACCATTTTTAACCCCCCTTTTTGATAATCGCCAATAAGTGTATTTCTTTTTACTTTGTCATTTTTACCTTCCCAAATATATTTAAAACAACAGCTTTCAATCTCTTTTATGTATTTGTTTGGAACAATACACGAAGTAGCCAAAAATGTAAATTTAGGTAAGATCAAAGATTTTATAATTAATATTTTTCCAATTGTTGTTAATTTTCTTTTTTTCCATGCCTTCAGTAAGGATTTCATTTTATCAATTTTAGGTTCCCAATTTAACTTTTCACATTCGTTTATGTTGTGACCAAAATAAATCCCTAAGGCTTTAACTGGTTTGTCCGTCCAGCGTATTCCCTCAATTTTATCTTTACTATGTTTAAGCGCCCCTATCCATATTCCTTCTGTTTTACTACGATTTAATCTCAGACCTGAGAAAGAACCAAACGTTTCTATTATATTCATAGCATTTGATATGTCGGTTTTTGAACTACAAAAAAGAGTTGTATCATCTGCCAATTGAGATATTTTTATGCTATGTGTTTTTTTATCAATAGTAATTCGAATACCTTTGATGTCGGGGTTTTGTCGTAATCTCAAAGCCATAATTTCTACTGACAAAACAAAAAGTAAAGCAGATAAAGGGCATCCTTGACGGATTCCTCTAGAGTTTTCAAAAATCTCAGATACCCATCCATTATTTATTACACATGTTTGTATTCCCTTATATAAAATCAACAAATACGATAGCCCCATCTATTCCATATGATTCTGCATAGTCCATAATGTCTTGAATTTGCCTTAAATTGAATCCAATAAAACGATTTTTTACATACCCAGTTTGATCTTCATTGATTAGTTTAGGAAGCAGTTTTTTAAGTCTCTGTGCCAAAACATGGGATAGTATTTTTAAATCTACGTTTAATAATGATATAGGACGATAATTGTCCAAAGATAATGGGTCATTCTTTTTAAATAATAAAGATAGTACACCTGTTCGTTGGGTATACGATAAAAGTTTTTCCTCGTGTCCCTTATTAAGAACTTTAACTAACATTAGTTTTAATTTTTCCCAGAAAGTCTTATAAAATTCCAAAGTCAAGCCGTCAAGACCTGGTGATTTATTTAGCTTCATCGTGTTTATTGCACTGGTGCATTCATCTATAGTTACTTCCCCATCACATTCTTTAAAGTCATTAATATTTATATCTTTTTCCATAATAGTATCAGCAACGTATGAATGTAACAAATTTTTATCGGGGCATGTTGTAGTGTATAATACTTTATAATAATTCTTTATCATTTCCAAAATTTTATCCTGGTTTGTTGTTACTTCGTTTCTTTCGTTTCTAAGCTTATTAATAGATTTTTTAACCTGTCGCTGTTTTTCTAACCCTAAAAAATAAGCGTTATTTTTCTCCCCTAATTCCACCCATTTTTCCCTTGATCTAATTTGAGCCCCCTTGGCTTTATATTCATAAATTTCTTCTAAATGCACCTCTAATTGTTTTATATCTTGTGTTAACTTTTCATCTTCCTTTAATTGTTCATCTCTTAATTTCGTAAGTTGCTCTAATTCGTTTTCTAACTTTCTTGTTGTCTCCCTTGATAACTTTGATTTTCTTTTACAGTAAAGTATAGATTCGTCCCTGATTTCGACTTTTAAATTATCCCATAGTAAACGTATATCACTGCTGTCACTATTGATTATACGACCTTTAAATCTATTTATCACATTATTGATTTTATCTTGATACTCAATATCTTTTAAAATAGAATTATTCAATTTCCAGTACCCATTCCCTCTTTCAGAATCTAAAACCCGAATGTTAATTACTACCCCTTGGTGGTCCGTCACTTTAATAAGTGCTGGTTTTATTTTACAATTCTCAACAAGAGACTGAAAATCTTTTCCAATTAAAATATAATCTATCCTACTTGCTTGAGTCTTATCTTTTCTTCTCCATGTAAATTGTTGTGTGCTTTCGTGTAGAAAGCGCCAAATATCTATAAGGCTATGACTTTTAATAAAAGTTTTTAAACTATTAACAGGCTCGGTAAATCGTGCATTTTTATTTAAACTTTTTCTATCATTATTTCTTAACGCTTCATTGAAATCGCCTCCAACCAAAATAATGCCAATCGAGTTTTCCTTTAAAAAAATGTTGACCTTTTTATAGAAAGAATTCCTATCAGTCCTGTAATTTGGTGCATACAGACAAACTAATGAAAAAATCAAATTATTCATTTTTACATTTAATAGGATAAGTCTCCCGTCGTTATCACAGAATTTATCAATTACCTCGATATCTGCGTATTTATTTATAGCGATTGCTACCCCCCTACTAGCTGTAGTGCCATTACTGCAGTAGAAAATAAAATCAGATTCTTTTTCAAGATTTTTTTTTGTGTCTTCGTTAAAGTGCGTTTCTTGTAATAAGGCAACGGAGCATTTATTGCGTTTAATCCACTCTATAACCCTCAATCCTTTTTCTTTATTTTTTATACCATTAACATTAAGTGTACAAAAATTGATGTTTTTCATAATGGTATCGATAGTTTAAAAAAGTATTTAATTTATGTGATTTATCTACATGATCTACTACTTTAAGATATAATTTGTCAATCGACAAAAGGTAACAATGTGTGACCTTGGTTAAGCTCGTGTCAATTATCAACTCGTGAAGTACGGACGTACCCAGGTACAAATTATTTGTAACATAGCGTATAATATAGAAAATATGTGGAATACAGTTGATGTTTGAATTGGACTTTTCTGAAAAAGTGAATCTTGTATATCGCAATTGCCAGATGTACTTACATAAGTGGAAAATAATACTATCTGTATCTAGAAAGGATTTAATTAGTAATATAGAATTGAGACAGAATTGCCTGTTTGTTTTATTTTTACATATGTAGTTACTAATTCATTTATTATGACTGTAATGTGTTGCATTCCGAAATTGACATATTTGACCTAGATACGACAACCGTTCATGCTGGATGTTCAAAAACTCCTTCTTATGAAAAATTACAACCGTTTGCTTTTTTACAAACAAAAAAGGGAGGTTCATGGAAGAGCCTACCTAATCGCTTTACCCTTATACACATCAGACATAGAAAGTACCTGAATTTTCCCAATCATAATCGAAATAATTGATGCAAGCTATACTTTATGTAGTTTTAACGTGGGTAGGCATTATATTCGTGTTATTTTAGGCCACACTATCGCTCGGGAAAAAATAATAACGAATATAATGCCTACCCATGTTAAAACTACAATAAAGTATAGCTTGCATCAATTATTTCTTAAATAATATATACATTTAACATAATTATTTGCTTGGTGCAAATACAGGTAAGCATCACCAAATAACATACTACAATAGAAAAGAAATTTAACGAACACGTTCATAACTTTTAAAAATCAATTTTTTGGGGAAATATAGAAACAATACACACATTTAAGAAACTACTAAAAACATCCGAATATTTTCATAATTTATTGTATTTACAAAAATGGAAAATAAAAAAAAAATAATTGAGTTAAAAAACTCTTCTTTTGCCTCAAAACGAGTGTTGGTTTCAAAAAGATTGTTCGTGTTCTGCAGAATATAATGAATATTTCACTTTGATAGAATGGAAACTTCAAAATTGATGTCTAGATTTTGGAGAGTGCATCGCACTTTATCTGCGCATAATAATACAGTGCTATAACTGATTGAGAGTACCCAGATGACCAATTAAAAGACAAATTTCCTGCTCTTAACAAAAAAAACTGAGGCCCAACTCCAGTTGTTGGATTTTTTCGCTTCATTGAAGACCCATTGGTAGCCTTCGGCTGTTATCTGTTTTTTTTGGTTGGATTGTTGTCTCTTTTACAAATTCCTCATTTCCATTTTCAATTCAAAATGTTTAAACACTCTAGATTTGTACGTATGTACCTGTCCCAAGATAGGAGTCTGTAATTCAGTGGTTGTAATTTGTTAATGTGTTACATATTTGTGTTTCGTCCATTGTTTTTTGTACATTAATTAGGCTGTTGATTTTCTCGTTTGACTCGTTTTACTTTAATTTGTGATTTTCGGGCCTTTTATAGCCGGCTATACGATTTTTGATTTTCTTTTGTTGAAGGACGTGTGGTGATCTATAGCTGTTACGTTCTTTTTCATTTGGTCTCTTGTGAATAATTGTCTTATTGGTAATCTTAAAGTTGAAAGGTGAATAGTTGTCTCATTTGCAATCATACAACATCTTCTTTTTATATATATATTGCATTGTCAACATGAGGTTTGGATTTCTTACACTAGTAGATTTTAAAAAACATAAATATTTGTGTAATCTGTTAGTATCCAGCTGAAGCCAATTCAAAATCATTCTTATTTTTTTCATAATTTAGCTACATTTATTCGGTCCTTTGACGATTTTTGAGTGATGAATTTTACGCATGTAACTCTAAGGACGGCGCATTATAACAAAAGAATCCAAACAGCCATAAAAAATTGTTAATTATATTTCCACAGCTAGTCTTATAATTTTTCTTTCAAGTTAATTCTTAAGTTTGGATAAAATTTCCCAACTCACACTATCATAAAATTAATGAAAATGTATCATTATACATTGTGAACAAAACTATTTATGAAAAGAAAGTGCAAGGTTTAATCATTTATCATATGCAGTCATATCTGTTGAATTCAATCTTTTTTTAAACGATTCGTTTGAAATTAAAAAAAATGAATCAAAATCGTCTATCGAAATCTTTTAATAAAGACACAATGGAGATAAAACATTTAAAGATATGTTAGGAAAACTCTTAAGTATATGAAGTATTTTTATTTTCGTTTTAACTGATCAGTTGTCATGTATCAAGGATATTGTGCACTAATGAAATATGTCATGATTTATTTCAGATCTATAATCAATTCACACTATTGTATTTTTATTTGTACTGATCAGAATTGAATACTTCCTTATCAACAGGAAGTGCAAATTATTAGAAAAAGTATGTACTTTTACAAGTCTTTGATTTTCACCCACAGTATAAATGCATGTACCGTATAAAAGATGACAACTATTCATGTAAAGAAGACATACCTTGATCCCTAGAGTGATTCACTTTAATACAAAGGAGTATTAATATAAGCTCTTATTAACATATGTATGAAACTTATTGTTATGAAGCAATTATTAGAATCTTATTTTTTGAAACAGGTTGAGTTTATTAAGTGCAAGTATTTTGAATATTTGCGATATTATATGATATAAAGATATATGAAAAACAAAACATTAGTTATATGTCTTTTTCTTAAAGAAAAACCATTGATATATTTGTTTTATTAAGTTATAATGTGTACACCAAATACCAGTACTTTGGGGATTAGAAAGGCTATACGTTTTTGGTAGGAAACATAATTTTGACTGATATGGTAATAGAAACGATGCGGACAATGACAAAAACATTTCTTTGTTTTGGAGTATGAGTACTGACAGAAAACTCAATCTTCTGAATGGCGATCCTCTGTTAGCTTACGGCAACAAAGAACTTATTGTGTTAAAAATGGGATTTATTACCATGAGGAGCCGCACCGCAAAAGCATACTCGGGGTTCGCTAATTTATGGAAAAATGAATCACATTTCGTACCCCGAAAATTTAATCACATATGGAAAAATGTATCAGCTTCGAAACAAGCCATCATACATATACAAGTTTACGATATGGGCTGAGCAACAGAAGAAAACGTTACCATTACCGCCTATGGAGAAACAATTACGCATATTGCCCCATTTGAATTGTATCCTATATTCTGGACATACTAACGGATATTTTCGACACGTGCTAAGCGGACAATAAAATTGAGAATGGAAATGGGGAATGTGTCAAAGAGACAACAACCCGACCAAATAAAAAACAACAGCAGAGGGTCACCAACAGGTCTTCAATGTAGCGAGAAATTCCCGCACTCGGAGGCGTCCTTCAGCTGGCCCCTAAACACATATATACTAGTCCAGTGATAATGAACGCCATACTAATTTCCAAATTGTACACAAGAAACTAAAATTAAAATAATACAAGACTAACTAAGGCCAGAGGCTCCTGACTTGGGACAGGCGCAAACATGCGGCGGGGTTAAACATGTTTGTGAGATCTCAACCCTCCCCCTATACCTCTAACCAATGTAGAAAAGTAAACGCATAACAATACGCACATTAAAATTCAGTTCAAGAGAAGTCCGAGTCTGATGTCAGAAGATGTAACCAAAAAAATAAAAAAAATGACAATAATACATAAATAACAACAGACTACTAGCAGTTAACTGACATGCCAGCTCCAGACTTCAATTAAACTGACTGAAAGATTATGATTTCATCATATGAACATCAGGCAGAATCCTTCCCGTTAGTATCATACCATCATAATATATATGAGAAGAACATAATCCGTGTCATGCCAACAACTGCTTTTAGAATAAATGTGTTTAGTTCCGATGCAAAGACCTTATCGGTGACTCAATATTAACGCCAACATATGCAATCTTTAATGACTTGACAACAGTATCGTAACCATATCCCTTCTTAATAAGTCTATTCAAAGGTTTTGTAAGTTTCTGAGTTGAATACTGACACCTTTGTGCTTTATAAAGAATATTTCCATAAAAAATTGAATGTGAAATACCTGAACGTATTAGAAGTCTGCATGTTAAGCTATATTTACGAATGATGTCTTTATACCGATGATAAAATTTAGTAAATGTTTTGACTAGTTTGTGATATCGAAAACCCCGGTGTAATAATGTTTTCAGTAATACATAAATTTCTCTCGTTTAAATCTAAAACAGTGTTACATACACGAGCGAATCGTACAAGTTGAGATATATAAACACCGTAAGATGGTGACAAGGGAACGTCACCATCTAAAAACGGATAATTAACGATAGGAAATGAAGAATCATCCCTTTTATCATAAATTTTAGTATTCAGCTTTCCATTAGTGATATAGATATCAAGATCGAGAAAAGGGCAGTGGTCATTGTTAGTATTAGCTTTATTTAAAGTAAGTTCAACAGGATAAATTTCATTAATATACATACTGAAGTCGTCATTATTGAGAGCCAAAATATCATCCAAATATCTAAAAGTATTATTAAATTTGTTTATCAGATGTTGTTTCGATGGGTCTTTGCTTATTTTTGTCATAAATTGTAACTCATAACAATACAAAAACAGGTCCGCAATAAGTAGTGCACAGTTAGTCCTCATTGGAATTCCGATAATCTGACGATATACGGAATCCCCAAAGCGAACAAAAATGTTATCTAGTAAAAATTCAAGGGCATATATAGTATCAAAGCATGTCCAATTAACATAGTTTTTTTGTTTATTGCTACTAAAAAATGACCTAGAAGAGTTTGAACATATATATTCACATTCTGATTTTTTGAATGCCCATTTAATTAGGTGTGTGAATTTTTTCTTAATGAGAATGTGAGGCAATGTGGTATACAGGGTAGAAAAATCAAAACTTTGAACAGATTCAAAATCACCAATATAAGCATGCAATTTATCAAGTACTTCCAACGATGTACACAAAAGAAGGTGCCAAATATAATAAATTATTGACACTCAAGCAAATTACTATACATATCAGTGAAGTTCTGAGCTTATTTTGATAGAATTGAACTAAACAGATTGCTACATGTAATAGTTAAATATCATTCCAGTGTTCTGCTTTTAGTTATGTTTGAAACAAAATAATCATAAATAAATGATAGTATTTGTCCATGTAGGAGCTTATGTCCCTTTAATGCAAAATACATAATAAAGGCATTGAAAATAACGCTTTATAAATTGTCAGCGTTTGAAACGCGTGTCCGGATTTATCTTCTATATGATAGCTAAACTCTCTATGTTGACATGATTTACAATTGATATGATCGTGATATTAAATAAACTGTTGACAAAACTTTTCTAGATACTGAGAATTCCCTAACCCATGTATAGATTAATAAAGCTGTATTTTGCAAAACATTTTGTCCATGTGTCTCCTCAATTCTCTTCAATTTCTTACTTCTTTGTTATTTGTTTACTGCGTTGATTCGAGCGTCACCGATGAGTCTTTTGTAGAGTCTGGTATATAGATTTCAATCCTGGTATCGACGATGAGTCTGTTTGAAAGTCAAAACTGAATAGAAATCGATACATGTGAAGAGTTATATGACAAATAAGAATGAAAACGTAATAGCGAGTCATGTAAGGTAAAATTTGCATGAGGGAGTTGGAAACTTCGTTTCATAACAATTTCTATATTTATCAACAGATAGCTGTTAAGAACGGTTTGTTACAAATCGTGTCAGTATCTCTATGATTGCTTTCGAGCAAGTAAACTATCGGGGACTAAAAGTCCACAAGCAGCGGAATCAATACAGTGCTATAAAATGAAAGTAACACCCTATATATATATATGGACCTGAAATGTTTCCTAAATTTTCCTTAATCAGAAACGCTTAAAGCCAAATATGTTAAAGACAAGAATGGATTGGTACATTTTCGAAGAGATAAACGGCCTATTCAATCTGTCACTTAAAAGGATAAAAAACAATGCCAAATCAATTTTTTGACTAACGGATCATTATTAAGCTTTGGCTTAAACAGTACTTCGCAACAATACAATATGCTGCAGGAAACACGATTTTTTAAAGTATTATTTATTGAAAGGGGATAATTCCGTCGGTAGGATTATGTAGGAGTGCAGTTTTAGATTGAATAATTCCTTGCTGTCAACGGATATGAAAGGAAAATTACAAACATGGCATGTATGGAGCACGTTATCTGACTTTTAATATCCAGAAATAATAGTACACATACAACCGATTAAACCTCGCTGACTGATATAAAATTCAGACATGTTCACATGAATATGTAAGACAATACATTACCATAAAAAAAGGCGGGAAGTGAATTTCTATTTGTCATGTGCTCCGAGCACGTCAAAATATACAACTCTCCATACAGCATGTCGATATTTTGTCAAGATACAACAAACAGCTGTGGTTACTAAGTAAACTTCTATTTTGATCCTTCCTTCTAAATTATATAAGTTCTTTCTTTATTTCTTTGTTCAAATTAGTGTTAACCCTGTTGGTAGCGTTGTTTACCTTCTAAACATGTCGTCTTCATATTTGTTTATGTCGAAAACTGAAGTTCATTGGCATGGTGTTGGTTTCCAAAATAAACCAAATATGTAGGTTTTTGCGCATGTAAAACTGGTATTATCCCGCCAGCATATGTACCAGTACCAAATACACTTATATTTTGATCTTTCCTTCTAAATTGTGTTCTTTACTTTATTTCCTGATTGTAATTTGGGATTAGCCCAATGTTAGAGTTGTTTACCGTCTAAACATGTCGTCTTAATATTGGTTTTTTGTCGAAAACGAAAGTTCATTGGCATATTGTTGGTTTCCAAAATAATCCAAATGTAAAGGTTTATACGTATGTTAAACTGTTGTTACTTCGCCACCATATGTACCAGGACCATGTCAGGCTATCTTGATTATATATTTATGATCATTATTTGGTGTTTTTTTTTCTTTATTTGATAATTATCTTGGAGAACGTGAAATAATTGTGGGTAGTTTCATATTGTAGTTTTCAATATTTGTATGTTGTTGGTTATTCCTGATGTTTTGTTTACGTATTGTTTAGTACAGTATGATCCACAAATTGGGAATAGCATTTTTTTTTTGGTGAATATTTCGATCATGAGAATATTCCTCACAATTTAAAAAAACAAACCTTTTCTCGATATATTTATTGCGTCATGGCTATCAACTGTTGTAATGCGGATTTTCTCCTGTCGAAATCTTATCGCTTGACGAGTTCAAGGTAAATTCTGACCTTATTGGCATCCATCCTCTACTTTTAATTTATAGGAAATACAAACTCTGGAATATCGTATCGTATTGAAGATATGTATATATGCTCCATATGCAGGCACTCTATGGATATTGCAAGATCGAAGTCATCCCTTTATTCGTAAAGCTTTATTCTCAACGTACCTACATTGTCATTTTTTAAAAATTAATTCCAAATATGAAGCAGGCATAATAGTATTTGATGTTAAACATAACTTTATTGTTGAGATATGGAATAATCTGATTAATGAATGTGTGATTGCATTTTCAGCATGTTCCATGTAAGACAATGTTGAATATTGAATTCTTGATAATAGCGAAAATAAACTGATTAAGGAATGACTGTAATATTTTTTCTGTCTATGAAGAAATAACATAAAAAATTTGCTGCATACTGAATAACGCGCGTAGCGTTATATATAGTTCTTTGACAAAACCTGGTTCATCAACTTTCTGCTCAGACACTGGTGACGTTTCACAAAGTCTTGGTGGGATCTGCAAGCTCTTGAATACCGAATAAGTTTGGAAGTATGTATCCCATATGCAGTTGACGTTGGTTTATTGCTACTAATGTGTAGTGGGGAAAACTGATAATTTCAAAATTATAATCATAGACAAAAGTTTATAGCACAGAGAAAAAAATTGCAATCGTTGTGGATTTGTTTATCGTATTATACACCAGCAAATAGATTGATGTATTTTTCTGGTCACTGCAAACGTTTATTTCTGTTTTATGTAATGGGGATTTATAGTCATCATTGCAGAAATAAAACGTGTGACGTCGTTTTTGTGTGCCTCGTTCCGATTTGACATTTTGAAAAAAATATTTTGTAACAACAACTTTTTTTACTTTTTTTTGTCGTAGCTCCAATTCAAAAAGGCCAAAAAATAATTTGTTCATAGAAATTAGAAATGCTTGGAAACGGGTTCAGTTTAGGTAACCAACACTGTTTTATCGAGTGTGAAGTTTCGTTGCTATACTAGGTGTCTCGGTATTTTATACATTCATCATTCATGTATATATTTTTTGCGATTCTGCTGTGGTTTCGGTTGGATAATGTGTTATGTCTTATCGTTTGTAGTCAAAATGATCATCAAATGGGGTTAATTTCAATATCGTCACTGTCATGCTAATTGTTTGGACTAGTGAAAATAATTTCATAGAGCTCAAAATGCCACATTCGTTACATAAGTGCGTCACTGTTTTATGCCCAATTTATGGGCATTATGTTTTCTGGCCTGTGCGTCCGTTCGTCCGTTCGTCAGTCTGTCCCGCTTTAGGTTAAAATTTGTGGTCGAGGTAGTTTTTGATGAAGTTGAAGTCCAATCAACTTGAAACTTAGTAAACATGTTCCCTGTGATATGATCTTTCTAATTGTAATGCCAAATTAGAGATTTTTTCCCAATTTCACGTTTCATTAAACATAGAAAATGATGCGGATTGGGCAGCCGTGTACTATGGACACATTCTTGTTGGTGTCATGTGTTGTCTGTAGTTGTTAGAAGATGTTCGTTGTTGATCTGCGGTGTTTATCGTATGTCGACTATCATACTATATGTTTCCCATTTCTCTTTGATGAGTGTTCTTGCTTGTGTTTGTATTGTATTTTTGTCACAAAGTGTTGTCATTTTTGCTTTAGATTTCGTAAAATGTTCTGTACCAAGTCAGGAATATGGAAGTTGATACCAAACAGTTCGTTTCCATATATGTTGGCGTTTGGTGTTGTTGCACTTAAGTGTTTCTGTTGTTCCTTTGTTTTTCTCTTATAGTTTATGTGTTTCCTTTGGTTTAAGATTGTAACTAGGGTTGTTTTCTCTGAATAGATTTATTTGACTTTTGAACAGCGGTATACTACTTTTGCCTTTATTAAATTTTGTATATGTAACTGTCTAGGCCTAAGGTAAGCATATTTGTCATAATTTATTACACTTCAAAAAATTTGAGGTATCATATATTGGCCTCTTAAACCTTAATTGTTGTAAAAAATTCAGGACAGTATTCCTGAAACACATGCCATTCTAACTGAGAAACGATTTTTTTTTGCTGCAGCCACACAATTCAGTTCAGTTCACGTGTTAAAGATCTACAGGTTTACATGGAAACATCTTTTTCTTGATTCAGAGTCGTTAAGTGTTTGCTTTTATCTTAAATACCTCATGCTTAGAGTCAAAGTTTTAAACTCAAATTTCTTTGTCTTTCTTTTTTTTATCCAGATATGCACTCAACTCTTCATCTTCGTCTAGTCTTTCATTTCTGCTATGTGCCTTGTCTATATGCCTTTTTGTTTTTCTTTCTTGACATATTTTTTTATATAGGGATTAAGAATATAGCACAATGTTGACTGCTGTACAGTTATTTTTGACATTTTTTACTATTATGTTTGTTTGTTTTATTCCCACATCATTGTTAATTTCATGAAATTTTATGTGACTAGCATACAAGTGAGAACTTTAGCTAGTTCAAAAATCTGATGTAATCCATCATATTCTCCATACGGAAATGACTGTTCTGAGTCAGGAATATGACAATTCTTTTCTATTTGTTTGATATCTTTCAGCTTTTGATATTACCATTTGACTTTCCGATTTGAGTTTTTCTTTGGAGTTCGGTTATTTTGATATTTTACTTTTTTCCTCATATGAGCATCAAACCACTTATTATATAACTATGTGATAATTTCATTTAGAAGATGAAAGAAGAACAATAACAACAATATATATACTGATCAATTATTTATTATTATTTCTATATTATATGGTTTCCAGCAGGTATTTGAATTCTGAAACAGAAAAATAAGCGTTATTATTTTAAAATAAAATGAATAAATAAATATATGATTGTGTTGCTAAAAGACCGTCTAGTCCAACAAAATATTTTTTTATAAAGTTGTATGCACAGCAATGAGAAGCTTTCGATTTTGGACCCGATCTCCTTTCGTATTTCCACGATACACTAATACCAAGTTCATGCTTTATTTATATCTATTATGCTGCAGAGTACAATTCATTTACATAACGACAAAAGATCTAATAAAAAAGGCACGCACCTTACGATTGTATTCACCATTAAATACTGTTTGATCAAAAAGTTTTATGTATGTACTAGTATGTACCCTCTTCCTCAATACATCTTCAAGTAAATACTTCAAAAGTTATGACTACTGCGTATTCAATAGTAGTTGTGGGATTCTCGTTTCATATATTAAATAGGTATATTGCCGTGTCCAAAGAAGTACACATTACGTAAAGGCTTGTTTTCATACTGTTGCAAAACCACATACTCCATCGTAAAACTTCTTTCTTCAATCAAAGAATATTAATCCCAGGCAAATAAATAAATACGTTCTTAAAAAGGAACATTTCTTACTTAAAAATGCAATTGAAATTGAACATTCTTATTTTATTATTTATTATTTTCCATACGTATTGAAATCTAAATGAATTTATGAAATTTAAACATTTACAAACTATTTTTACCTTTAATTCAAATAAGCATTACAATTGTATACTATACTTACTCTTTCCTTTCTATTTGTAATCTCCGTATGAACCATGGCTGACTGTCTTAATCACTGTTCCAGCTGGTGCATACACACCTCCCTTTGCATAGTGATGGGCTGCTGCGATTGCGTGCTCATGTTTGTGATTTAATATTTCTTTATTAACAACATGGGTTTTGTGTTGGTTTTCACGCTCCAATAGATGACGCTTGTGTTGTTCTTCTAGAGAGTGTAGATGTATTTTTGAATGTTTCTGTAGACGGTAGAGATGGCTATTTGCAATTTTCAAAAACCTTTTAATGTGACTATTGGCCTCAGATGATATTCTGTTAACATGTGTCTTGGCCACGTGGTTTATATTTCTGGTATGGGTATGGGCTACAATGTTTATCCTTCCTACATGAGAATTGGCGACAGCATTGATCCTGTTCACATGGTGAGCTGCAATCTTTCGATGAAGGTAAAGATTCTTTCTCAGAAAACTATAATCATAATCTGGACCTTAAAATACAATATATAATGGAAATTTAACTGCTAAGATAAGGGAATATTTTACAGTCGCATGGTTTTTGAATTGAATCGAGCATATGCATCGAAATTGATTATGCTGAAGTAAAATGCACCTCATTGTAGCGTAGCAAAAGAGACAACAATGTATATGGAACCACATTTACCTAGACATGAGAAATATGAATGAGACTGTCGTTGAAATTATTAAATTTGCAAACAAATAGAAGAAATTACGTATTTCAGGTACTGAATAAAACAAAAGATTATATGTATAGGGGGATGTTGAGATCTCACAAAACATGTTTAACACCACTTGTCCCAAGTCAGGAGGCTCTGACCTTTTTAGATTTTTTTCTTCATTTATATTTTTAAGAGTTAGACTTTACACTTTAGTGTGACGTCCATTTTCGCTGACGTTTTACACATTTTGATTTGGAGGCTCTTATCCTGGTGAGGTACTTCCTCTCTGAGCTGAAGACCCAGAAGTGACCTTGGACTGTTTCTGTTCTTTATTCTGGTTGTTTTCTCTTTGACACATTCCTCGTTTCTATTCTCAATTTCATTTTATGAATCTATAATTGTGTTAAACTAAGTTAAAACGCCTTTACTTAAGGATGCATTGATTGTTTCCTTTTTTTCCTTTTTTATGTGTGTGTTTTGGGTGTGCTACTATCATTTCTTCTCTTCATTTGCGTTTTTGAATAAAACAATTAATAAAAACGTAGCTTTTGATCTGGAACGAACCCATCGAAGATTTATCTAGATTACGTATTGTTTCAACCATATATCATTTTATTAACTCATAACCCCAGCGATATTCTGGGAGGGTATAAGCTGTATATTGACAATGAAATAAAGAAATAACAATTTCTGCTAAATAACTATTGCGTATTACTTGTTAAAAAAGATATTAAACAAGTAAATAAATAGTAAATAAATATGTTTTACCTGCTCTTATAAAAAGATGTGCATTGAAAAGTGTACCAAAACATCGATCAACATTATGGTATGATCGGTAACAAGAATTCCATGCGCTATAAAAGCGTGCTTTGCTGCAACTCAGTTTGAAACCTGGTAAAAAAAAATGTTTAGATTTTGTTGTATGCTCTTGTTGATATTGGTCTTATTCTTCTTGTTAATACAAAATATAGTCAAATCAAAATAACCCAAAAATATGGTAAAAAGTCATCACAGTTATGTTAATTGTGTTGCTGTCTTATTTAGACTTCTAGTTTTTTGTCAGTGTCGATTAAAAGAGCACTAGTTTTCAAAATCGTGTTCACTGATTTGATTCAAATTCTCATCTTTGATTTAAAACATGCTAAAACACAAATTCAAATTACAAAATGTCTAGAATAAAAGGTTAACAGTGCATATACTAGATAATATATATCAGAATTTCATGTGTATTGTAGTCTTGACGAAATTTTATTAAGTATCGAGATGACACTGAGAACTTCCGATAGTCACATGACATGAGAAATATTAACATATAAATACATTACAATTGCTTTGGTAAAGACCTTTTTTAGCGATACACAACATTGGAATGCTTTAAAGTATCATTATATCTTACACCATTATTTGTCATCGGACTACTTATTCATCGACCGATATACCATGCAGAAATAAATATTACCTGCTCCTTTATATAGGAAGTTCCCGCCAACAATACTAAATCCATGGTGTGTAGTATAATACCCATAGTCTCCACGATAACTAGCACCTATGTGGGCATGAGCGTATTCACCATAGTAATCTAAAATTTAATATGAAGTACATATGAGTAGTATGGGTTAATTTTAATGAACACATCACTTTTCCTCCCTATCTATTCACCCTGGTCATAGGTTTGACTGTTTAGCTTTTTAAGGTCGCGTCAGTGTGTTCAATATTACCATTTTAACAAATTTCTGAACAATTATCAAAATATTATTGTCAGATATCATCGAATTTATTCAATCCCGATTATTGAATTATCGAAATTAAAGTTTTTACCAAGACCCGGCCTTGCGGTCATAAAACTTTCGAGTCAGTTTTTTTGTACTTATACTCGAAAATCAACCAATGAAATTGCTTGATTTCTTGTTTCGAGCATGATTTTTGTGCTCCAAGCACTGAGCAAAGTTTTATGCCTTGAAGACCCGGACTTTAAAACTTAAGTAAGTTGACTATCTCAATGGTACAAATCTAAGCATCTATATTCAACAATACGATACCTCATCTGAATGTTAACTTCTCAAATCTTATAAAAAAATAGTTAATGTGTTGATTGTAAAATTTTATAGTCATATCTAAATATATAAACATGTTACCAAAGATGTGTCGTTTGAAGAGATTGCCAAAGCAAACACTTCTGTCATGGTAGTGGTTGTAGCAACTGTCCCACAATCTATAGAAGCGCCTTCTACCACATTTCAATCTGTAAGCTGAAAAGTGTAAAGAATATAACACAAAGAAATCTTTTTTGAATAATAAACACTTCTAAAATGAATATCTTGAAAACATTATATAACGTGTTCATATGTTAATCTACATTTATTTTTGGAGAGATTGGGTATTGGCCAAAAAATCAATATTATAAAGCAAAAGCATACTTAGATAAACAGTGACCTATTCAAAAATATTTGAAATATTATTTTGTTATTTGATTAAAAGTAATGAAGGTATCTCCTCCATGCATATCACTTTTTACTTAGGCTTTTTATCTAGTCCCTTTTGCTTTAATCAGCTCTCTACTTTTGTATACACATTTTTATTTTCTAAAAATGAGGCTTCGAAGCGTCTCTGAAGATAGATTAATTGTCGAAATGCGCAAGTGGCTCAGTAAAACTGGTAATATTAATGTTAAAAAAATGAAATGAAAACAAATATCGATTGAATTATGAGACAACATAAGTTTAATAGTGCTTCTTAGAAGTAATTATGAATTTTACCTTTTCCAAGATAAGTAAATCTTCTGTGACGTATCCTGAATCCGAGGTATTTATATCCATGAAAATGAGCATGTCCAAAGCCTTCATTTGAAAAGATTAGAATCAAAGTAGTCAATACATTATTTTATAGAAAAGCATAATTTATCTGATTTGTTTTTCAAATTCAATAAGTTAAGGTTAAATCAATTAGTAAATCAGACCTAACTAAGGTGACACATGACTGGTTATAGCATATTGTATTGCAGAGCTGAATCTTTATCGTGTTAGCGAATTAACTGAAAAGTGAGATTCACAATGATAAACAGACATGGTCAGGAACAATATGATAAACTCTATTATTCATACAAAGACTTGTCTGATCTCAAATCCCATTTAAATAACATATAATGTGTTGATTGCTTAAATTTTATAGTCATATCTAAATAAAAAAATACATGTTACCAAAGATGTGTCGTTTGTAGAGATTGTTAAAACAAACACTTCTGTCGTGGTAAGTATTGTAGCAATCGTCCCACAATTTATAAAAGCGCCTTCTTCCACATCTCAGTCTGTAAGCTGAAAAGTTAAGATTTGCGCATTTAGCAAGCATTCAAGTAATAATAAATATCACACTTCAGTAAAAAGGTTTAACACCTTTTTTTATTGTTGATTAAACTACAGAAGACACTCGCGTATGAACAACGTAAAATTATAAGTCAAGTTTTCAAGCGTAGATTTTCATTCAATTGCAAAGTCGTTCAAAATATCATAAGGCCAAATGACATAAAAAAAAAAAACCCAAAACAACCCAACAATATTCTTTTTGCATTTATCTTTTACAAAACATGTAATAATAATCTATGTTTAAAATAATTTAAAGAAATTATATTGATTTGATTATAAAATGAATCGAGTTTGACATTACATCATGTACATTATTAAAACCATTCGTATTTACCTTTTCCAAGATATGAAAATCTTCTGTGACGTATCCTAAATCCGAGGTATTTATATCCATGATAATTATGGTATCCATGGTGACCACCTAAATAGATAAAAAATAAAACATTTGATACTTTAATACATATACTGTTATGTAAGACTTATTCATAGAAAATTGTACTTTTATAAAAGAGGGACGAAAGATACCAAAGGGACAGTCAAACTCATAAATCTAAAACAAACTGACAACGCCATGGCTTAAAATGAAAAAGATAAACAGAAAAACAATAGTACACATGACACAACATAGAAAACTAAAGAATAAACAACACGAACCCCACCAAAAACTAGGGGTGATCTCAGGTGCTCCGGAAAGGGTAAGCAGATCCTCCTCCACATGTGGCACCCGTCGCGTTGCTTATGTGATTACAAATCCGGTAAATAGTCTAATTCGGTAGGTCACATTAATGAAAGGGAAGGGGATTGTAGTTACGACGTAAAGAACATATCCGATATCATTTGTGAAACGGTTATTCCATAACGGTCAACCAACTCGTGATGGCGTCCGTAAAATTTACGAAGGGATGATTTCAATTTCACCATTTGGAACTCTTGGTTTAATAGCTTCCTTGTGAGCAGTAACCCTCTATCAAGAAAATCATGATAGGAAATGCAAGCACGGGAATATCGTATCAATTGGGAGATATATACCCCGTATGCAGGTGCTGCTGGAATGTTGCTACTTAGAAATGGAAAGTTCACAACTGGAAAGCTGAAATCATCTCTTTTGTCGTAAAGTTTTGTTTTCAACCGACCCTCATTGTCAACCTGTCTATACTTTTGTTAGTTTAAACAAAAATATATATAAAAGCTCTTTTTTCAATATGGTTATAATGTGCACATTTTATGGCAATTGGAATATAGAGTTAAAATCTGATTTCAAATAGACTGCAATGCAAGATAATTCAAAACTAACCTTAATAAAATATCAACTGATTTATACAAAAAAAACTCAATTACCTAGGGCAACAAAAAGATGGTCTTTCAACAAACGTCCGTAACATACATCTACACTATGATAAGTGCCATAACAAGATCTCCAAGCTTTGTAAAAACGTGTTCTGCTACAACTGAGCCTGTAAGCTAAAGAGATTTAAAAAATCAAGATGAAATATGATAAGTATCATTGACTCACATATATGTAAGTTGTATTGATTAAGGTACTAGTGGAAAAACGATGAATTTATCACATTACAAAAATACAAAGTATAATAACATATTTACTAATATGAATTTCTCTATAAAAAATGTTAAATTTCTCAAAGATAGACTTTGTTCTTCGTGTATAATTTTACTGAAAAAACTTAGATATATTTTGTAGAAAACAATTATTCTTAATATATCAACTATTTCCGGATTTGTACAAAATTAACAAAATAACACACCTGCTCCATTGTAGGAGAATCCTCCATTAACAATACTAAATCCATGATGAGCCTTATAGTATCCAAAGTCGTTAATATAATCACTACCATGAACAACGGAAGACGAACCATGGTAGTAGCCTATAACCAGTTTTGAAAGAAAAATAATTATTTTAATAAAAGAATACAAAGTTTTGCATTCTTGAAATGATTCTAAATGAATTCATTTAAGTTAATGAAAACAAAAGTCGTCCAAAGAACTGCGTAATATATAATTAAAATACAATGATTAGTTTGGCTGCAAAAATAATTCGAAATGAAACGGCTAACAATAATAAAGAGGTGTAATATGGTTTAACAATTGTATGTGTGTATTTTTAATTTTATGTGTTTCAATGAAATTGAATTTGTTATAACACAAAAATGCATTTACCAAAGAAATGTTGTTTATAGATTTTGTCGAAGCTCAGACTTTTACTGAAAGGAAAAACGTAATAGAAAAGCATAATTAACATAGGTGAAATATGACTTTCTATAACAGTTATCTTCTAAACACAATAACTGAATAAGAAGATTCCGAATCATTAACAGAAATGGTCAGTCACAATATGATAAACTCAGTTATCCATACTATGACTTTTCCGATCTCAAATCTTATTGAAATAACATGTAATTTGTTGACTGATATCAATGCATTGAAATACATATAATATATAAACATCTTACCAAAGATGTGTCGTTTGTAGAGATTGTTAAAGCAAACACTTCTGTCGTGGAAAGTGTTGTAGCAATCGTCCCACAATCTGTAAAACCGCCTTGTTCCAAATTTAAGTCTGTAAGCTGAAAAATTAAAAACAAATACACTCAAAGCAAGCATTCAGATTATTCTTATATATCACACTAAGGGATTTTTTTCACTCACTTGTTTATTGTTTGTTTGAGGTTTAAATTTATGACCCCTTCTGTAGCCATTTTTTTGTACGAACTTTTCAAACTTTGATTGTATCAAAACTACAGATAAAATGATAAATAAAGATAGGCCATTTTGAACATATACCAAGGGGAAACTTGATGCAAAGCATTATTATTTACTGTTTCATTGCATTTAATAGAAAAAAAGTAATTTGTGGCAAATAAACCAAGATTTTTATAGAAAATCCACAGCCTTTAATATAGACATTTTTGTTATTCAATTTGAAACATAGATTACTCACTTGCTTTTCTATGATGTGCTAGTGTTTATGTTTTACAAAAAGTTCTAACCAACCTGTAAATTCCAAAATACCTCGTACTGAGTCACTAAAGCCGAGCGCACCCTAAAGGGTGTACTTGATTTGGTCCATAATTTTTATTTGTTTTAACCAATAACTACATTGATAAACTTGTTTTAATGAAATCAACACTAGCACTGCATGCAATAATGCTATATCTATCAGTCATGCGCGTTATCCAGTGTGTACCACATTTTTTTTTATGTTATTTCTTCATGGACAGAAAAAATATTAGTCATTCCTTGAATAACAAAAAATGTAATAATAATCTATGTTCAAAATAATTTAAAGAAATGATATTGAATTTTTTTTAAATGAAACGAGTTTGCCATCATTGACACTATTCTTAATTTACCTTTTCCAAGATATGAAAATCTTCTGTGACGTATCCTGAATCCGAGGTATTTGTATCCATGATAATTAGTGTATCCATGACCACCACCTTGAAAGATCGAAATAAAACATCTAATACTTCAATACACATACTTTAATGTAAGACTTATTGAGAGAAATAAACCGTTTTCCTATTTTTTTTAGTTTAAAGCAAAAGCTAGGTAATAATATGTAAATTTTATGGCATTTAAATTTTTGAGTAAAAATCGTATTTCAAACAGGTTGCATTTCAAGACTCTGCAAATAGTACTTCGATTAAATATCAATTGCTGAAAATAACTGTCATATTAAATTACCTAGAGCAACAAAAAGATGGTCGTTCAACAATCGTCCGTAACATACATCTACACTGTGGTAAGTGCCATAACAAGATCTCCATGCTTTGTAAAAACGTGTTGTGCTACAACTGAGCTTGTAAGCTGAAAAGTTGTGAAAAAAAGTATTTGATGAACTATGGTAATTATCAATGCTAAACGTTTTGGTAAAGTTAGTGACATTGAGCAAGGTAATAGTTGGAATAGACTCACTTATCAAATATAAGGAATTATTAACCAACTAAGTGCATTATTGCCAAAAGTGACTGTTTATTATAAATTACATATTTTCTGTAATGGCCCTGTTTTTCTGTAATGGCCCTGTTTTTTTTCTGTAATGGCCCTGTTTTTCTGTAATGGCCCTGTTTTTTCTGTAATGGCCCTGTTTTTCTGTAATGGCCCTGTTTCTTCTGTAATGGCCCTGTTTTTCTGTAATGGCCCTGTATTAATGCCCAGTTTGTCTGTATTAAGCCCTGTTAGCGTTTTTAATAAAGTTAATAAAACTAAGTTGTAAAGAGTATACTACTTTTTTGTATTTTATTTAATTTAGTAACCAGCAACCAACATTAAAGAACAATATATTAAAGGGATCACTTTTCATCATTTTTTAACACATACCTCTTTCAACTTAATATCTTGGATATTTGGTATATTTAAAGCTTTATAATGGTGAAGTACAAATTATTTTGTTCAAACTAAACTGTCATTAAAAGAGTAAGACAGTACATCACGTTACAACAACACATACACTTTTGTGCAGTTGGTTAATAAATGTATTAAGAAATGGGTGTTTTTATAATGGCCCTGTTATATGTCCTCGGTCAGTAATAATGACCTCGGATGTCTGTAATAGGCCCAGGCGTCGCCTCGGGCCATTACAGGCTTCCTCGACCATCATTACAGACCTTGGACATATAACAGGGCCATTATAAAAACACCCATTCATTAATACTATAATAACAAATCAATGAAATATTTACTGATATGATTTTGTCTATAAAAAAATGAATTGATTTCACAAAGGGATAATTTTTTTCTTTCTTTTATAGTTCTACAGAAAACCAAGATATACAATTATCCTTAATATATCAACTATTTTCGAATTTGTACTGGTGATTTGGTATAGTATTTTAACAAAGTAACACACCTGCTCCGTTGTAGGAGAATCCTCCGTTAACAATACTGAATCCATGATGAGCTTTATAGTATCCCAAATCGTCAATGTAATCACCACCATGAACAATGGAAGATGAACCATGGTAGTAGCCTATAAAGTATTTTGAATGAAAAAAAAAAACTAAAATGAAAGAATACATAGTTTTACATTCTTGAAATTAATTAAAAGGACTTATTTAAGTTGATGTTAACAAAAGCCATGCTCGTAAAATCTTCGTTCATAGATCAGTGTAGAATGATCATTGTGGTTGTACAATAATTCGAATTTAACGGCTTGCAATAATAATGCGGTGATATATGGTTTAACCATTGAATAAGTGTATATTTTTTTTTAAAGTTTTTAATAAAAAAAAATAAAAAATGCACTATGGTCAAAACATTTACTAAATTTTATCACCGGTATAAGGAAATAATTCGTAAATATAACTCAACATGCAGACATCTTATACGTTCAGGTATTTCACATCCAAAATTTTATGGAAATATTCTTTATAAAGCACAAAAATGTCAGTATTCTCCTCAGAAACTAACAAAACCTTTAAATAGACTTATTAAAAGGGGATATAGTTACGATACTGTTGTCAGGTCATTAAAGATTGCATATTTTGGCTTTAACATTGATTCACTGATAGGGTCTTTGCATCGGAACTAAACACATTTATTTCTAAAAAAACAGTTGTTGGCATGACACGGGTTATGTTCTTCTCATATATTTTATGATAGTATGATACTAAACCCCTAACGGGAGGGATTGTACCTGATATTCATATGATGAAGACATAATCTTTCAATCAGTTTAATTGAGGTCTGGAGCTGGCATGTCAGTTAACTGCTAGTAGTCTGTTGTTATTTATGTATTATTGTCATTTTATTTATTTTCTTTTGTTACATCTTTTGACATCAGACTCGGACTTCTCTTGAACTGAATTTTAATGTGCGTATTGTTATTGTTTTACTTTTCTACATTGGCTAGAGGTATAGGGGGAGGGTTGAGATCTCATAAACATGTTTAACCCCGCCGCAATTTTGCGCCTGTCCCAAGTCAGGAGCCTCTGGCCTTTGTTAGTCTTGTATGATTTTAAATTTTAGTTTCTTGTGTATAATTCGGAGTTTAGTATGACGTCCATTATCACTGTACTATTATGCATATTTTAGGGGCCAGCTGAAGGACACCTACGGGTGCGGGAATTCTCGCTACATTGAAGACCCATTGGTTGCCTTCGGCTGTTGTTTGCTCTATGGTCGGGTGGTTGTCGCTTTGACATATTCACCATTTCCTTTCTCAATTTTACTATGTATTTACCAAAGAAGTGTTGTTTATAGATTTTGTTGAAGCACAGACTCCTACTGTGGTAATGGTTATAGCAGTCGTCCCACAAACCATAAAAACGTCTTGTACTACATTTCAGTCTGTATGCTGAAAAAAAGATGATCATTTTGAATATTCCGTTCACAAATTTCATATACACTTTTGTTGATGAAAGGTTCAGTTTCCTAATTCGATATGAAAACATATAGCTTTGTACAAATGTAACATTGACCGTAAATTAAACTGTTCTTTTTAAATTGATGCTGCCAAATGACCAGAAACATTGCATAAATAATTGAAATAATACTAAGCAAATGAAACAATTGTAACACATTACAAGGTAAAATTGCAGTAGTGTAAAGTTGACGAGAAAAATGTTAGAGGTACATCTTACTTTTGACAGGTTACTAGGCATCATGTGTCGTTAATTTGTTAATCCCTTGTGTTTCTTTCAGTTGCAGGGGAGCAAGCCATGCATTCCTATTATTACACACAATTAAAGTAAATATGCAAATATCTAGCGCGAAATGTTGTTCTATTTTACTTGCCTTTTCCATGATAGCTAAATCTTCTATGATGTAACTTAAATCCAAGATATTTGTACCCATGGTAATTGGTGTGTACAGAGTAATTATCTCCATGGTCTTAAAAAGATAATAAAATATATTTGCAAATCTTGTTTATGTTTCATACAAAAACGAATTTTCCTTTTAACCAAATTGTAAAAAATCGTTGTTTTATTTATCTAAAGTAAATTTTAATTACGAAATTTACATTCGAAAAATAGCAATATGTTTGCATTTATGAAAATTATTATGATATCCATGGCATTTAATTTAAAACTGATTTAAAAAATGTTGAAATTCAAATTATTGCAATATTAGCCTCGACGAAATACCACTTGCTAAATTAGATTATTTACAGTTACAAAAAAAACATCCTAAATTACCTAGGGCAACAAAGAGATGATCGTTCAACAATCGTCCGTAACATACATCTACACTATGATAAGTGCCATAACAAGATCTCCAAGCTTTGTAAAAACGTGTTCTGCTACAACTGAGCTTGTAAGCTGAAAAATCGTGAAAAAGCATATGGTGAAATGTGATAGGTATCAGTACATATGGTTAATGTATGTATATATCAAGCAAGGTACTAAAAATTCAAGTATAAGAAAATTACAAACTAATAAAAGATTAATACTAATACGAATTGGTATATGAAAAATATTGATTTCTCAAAAGTTTATTTGGTCCTTCTTGCATAGCTTTAATACTGGAAACTAATATATCACTTATATTCAAATGTTATGCCTTATTTTTCAATTAAATATGATTTGTTTGGTGATTTGACAATGTATTATAATCTGAAAAAACAACAAAACTTACCGGCACCGTTGTATGAAAATCCTCCGTTCACAATACTAAATCCGTGATGAGCCTTATAGTATCCAAAGTCGTCAACGTAATTACCACCGTTCACAATGGAAGATGCCCCATGGTAGTAACCTGTAAAGATTTTAAAAGAAAACATATTTCAAAAGGAAAGCATGTGAAGCTTTGTACTATATTAGTGACTAAATTTCAAGGATTAAGTAAAGATAATATACAACAATGGTCTCACAATATGCATTTGTTACATTCGTATTATATAAACAATTTGGCTGAAATAATAGTTCAAAATAAAACGACTCACAGGAATTATAATGCAATTATTGTTTAACCATTGAATAAGTGTACTTTTCTTTTTAGATATTTCAATAAAATAAAATTTTATTGCACAGATATGTATTTACCAAAGAAGTGTTGTTTATAGATTTTGTTAAAGCACAGACTTCTACTGTGGTAATGGTTATAGCAGTCGTCCCACAAACCATAAAAACGTCTTGTACTACATTTCAGTCTGTATGCTGAAAAGAGATGCAACTTTATATATTCGTTGCAATAATAAAATATGCAACTTTTCTGCTGTAGATTGAAAGGCCAGTTAGTTAAAACCACAAGACAACCTATATTTTCGAAGATCTTTAACATAAATCTTAAAATAAGCTCTTGTTTCTAAATTAATACAGCCGTTTCAAAAGTGATAATAAACATATTGTTTAAATTATACAGGTAAAAAGCACAAGAAACAATTGTAACACACAATCAGTTTAAATTTGACACACAAAAAATTATAGAACTACCCCTTGCTTCAGACATTATTTGTCAAATACGTTTATATAATAGTTCAATCTTACAGTATTTAATCACTTTATTTGATTTAACCACTAACTCGAACGACGTGAATCGTATGCGAAAAAGGATATGCTTATATTTAGAGCGTATGGTACTAACTATTAATTCGTGCTGCATAATAACTGCAACAATGTACTGTACCAAGTCAGGAATATGACAGGAATTTTTTATTTGTTTGATGTGATTGAGCTTTTGATTTTTCCATTCGAAAGGGCAACTTTCCGATATGAATCATTTTCTTTTCAATTTTCAATCATTACACATTATCAAAATATTATAAATGTTGGGAAAAAGTCATGTCATTTTTACCTTTTCCGTGATATGTAAATCTTCTATGATTTACCCTAAATCCAAGATATTTGTATCCATGGTAATTGGTGTGTACAGTATGCACATCTCCATGATCTTAAAAATATAATAAGTTTATTTGAAACTTGATTACGAAATATACAAACATGACAAATACGAATTAAAGACCTAATTTTCAACAATCATTTAACATAAATCTAAAAACCAATTTAGATTTAAAAATACAAAGTGAAATACCGAAATATGCTTCTTAGTCTTACATGTTTGTGTTAATTGCCGTTCAAGTCTTCAATTTTTAAAATCACTTAAACTTCCAAATATAGAAGTAATCATTGTATATTGCATATATGAATGCTCGTTTTAAAATAATTAACTGAAGAGAAATTTCAGATATCAAACCAAATTACCTAATGACACAAACAGATGGCTTTTGTACAATCGTCCAAAACATACATCTACACTGTGGTATGAGTCGTAGCAATCGTGCCATGATCTGTAGAAACGATCTGTTTTGCAGCTCAATTTGTAAGCTGTAAGAAAAACATACAACTTATTAGTCATTGAAACTGTCAAAAGCTCAGCCTTGTATGAACATAACTTGCCTAGTATGTGAATTAATATTGTCACAGTGGTAAATGTCAGCTTTTGTGTCAACATTGGGTATGTGTATGCATTTATTGATTGAATAAACAGAGACCACAAGCGTCGCACAAAATAAAGTTGATACACTTAAATGGCACTAAATGTTGAAATTTTTCTTTTTCGCAAAAGATTTTACATAATTTTCAATTTTAACCAATTTATAGTAACTTTTGTCTTTTCAACTCATACAAGGCGTATATTTTAAACAAAAATGATACTTTTTGAAATTTTATTATGGTGCAAATGGGTTGGCTGGAGGTCCATTTCACACTAAAAAATGTGCTAACAATTCCCCCTTTTGGGACTCTATGAAATAAAAAAAAAGAGCATCTCATTCTTAAAATTATATTTACACGGTCAGGACAGTAAATCATTTTGTTTTGTAGTAGCATTGTTATTAATACAAAATAAATCAGGCATTACCAACATCCTTGTAAGTGAATCCTCCATCGACTAAGTGAAATCCGTGATGACTGTTGTAATAGCCAAGGTAATCGATGTCGCCATGGGCATAGTCACTGTCTACATTATAACCTATAATAGGTAAATTAGTATAACGTGCATACTATCAAATAAAAATCATCACCACATATTTAACAATTTGTGATATACATATATTTTAATTAGTTGATTCGTAGTTAAACGTCTAATATCTAGTGTTGTTCCTGTTTCTTAAGACTTTTTATATATCTATAAAAACACAGCTGAAATTGACCAGGACAGATCTACATGTCCATGTATTAGTTGCGGTTGTCTTCTTCGGATAGGTTTTTGGTTATATTATTCATCTATATATATTTCAAGAAAAATATATTCGAAAGTAGTTTTAATGGTGGGATAATTACATTCGTGTATTTTTTTGTAAATAAGTCTGTCTATTATTGAAGACGATACGCTTACTTCTTGGTGTCTTTTTACATTTTTGTATCGTTGGGTTGCTGTTCATTTAAGTATAACCCCCATACTATCTCCATTTATTGATATGATTTTGTTATTGACATGCTTTTGGCAAAAACTAAAACCACAATTGTTGCATTGGAATAACTTCACTGATCAATTTTATTTTTAAGTGCTTAATTAAAGAAGTAATAAATATGTTTACCAAAAAGACCCTGTTTAAATAGTCTGTCAAAGCACACACTGCCTTTGTGGTAATGTCCATAACAATCATCCCATACTTTATAAAATCTGCTCTCACTACATTTCAGTGTGTAAGCTGAAATTAAAAAACATAGTTATTTCTATGTAAAAAAAAAACAAATTCCTTAATCATAATAGTTATCACACAGACCCAAACTTCACATGGATAATGAACTATAAGATTTTAGAAGAGACAAATGTTAGAAAAGGAATACACATCGAAACAAGCTTTCAATATTTCAGTCAAATCGTAAACCATATGCAAACAATTTTCCATGTGATGAATTATTGAAAGCCTCAAAGTATCTCTCAACTTAGTCTTTATTTTCGAAGCCAATAGAGTAGCGATTTTAAAATATTTGTGTCGAGGTTTGTGTTCCATATTTTCAGCTTGATAAGCTTTTCAGCAGAGTTTTGTTTATAACTATTTCACTATTTTACCTTTGCCGTGATATGAGAATCCTCCATGAACTATTTTGAATCCAAGTTGATCATATCCATGGTAGCCTACTTTGAAACCAAAACAAATAAAATAGAAGTATTTCATAAAAAAAAACATATCAATTAACAAAATATATATGCTTTTTGCACCAATAAAATTTATATAAAAAATAAAAAATATAATAAGTTTATTTGAAACTTGATTACGAAATATACAAACATGACAAATACGAATTAAAGACCTAATGTTTAACAATCATTTAACATAAATCTAAAAACCAATTTAGATTTAAAAATACAAAGTGAAATACAGAAATATGCTTCTTAGTCTTACATGTTTGTGTTAATTGCCGTTCAAGTCTTCAATTTTTAAAATCACTTAAACTTCCAAATATAGAAGTAATCATTGTATATTGCATACATGAATGCTCGTTTTAAACTAATTAACTGAAGAGAAATTTCAGATATCAAATCAAATTACCTAATGACACAAACAGATGGCTTTTGTACAATCGTCCAAAACATACATCTACACTGTGGTATGAGTCGTAGCAATCGTGCCATGATCTGTAGAAACGGTCTGTTTTGCAGCTCAATTTGTAAGCTGTAAGAAAAACATATAACTTATTAGTCATTGAAACTGTCAAAAGCTCAGCCTTGCATGAACATAACTTGCCTAGTATGTGAATTAATATTGCCACAGTGGTAAATGTCAGCTTTTGTGTCAACATTGGGTATGTGTATGCATTTATTGGTTGAATAAACAGAGACCACAAGCGTCGCACAAAATAAAGTTGATACACTTAAATTGCACTAAATGTTGAAATTTTTCTTTTTCGCAAAAGATTTTACATAATTTTCAATTTTAACCAATTTATAGTAACTTTTGTCTTTTCAACTCATACGGGGCGTATATTTTAAACAAAAATGATACTTTTTGAAATTTTATTATGGTGCAAAAGGGTTGGCTGAAGGTCCATTTCACACTAAAAAATGTGCTAACAATTCCCCCTTTTGGGACTCTATGAAATAAAAAAAGAGCATCTCATTCTTAAAGTTATATTTACACGGTCAGGACAGTAAATCATTTTGTTTTGTAGTAGCATTGTTATTACCAACATCCTTGTAAGTGAATCCTCCATCGACTAAGTGAAATCCGTGATGACTGTTGTAATAGCCAAGGTAATCGATGTCACCATGGGCATAGTCACTGTCTACATTGTAACCTATAATAGGTAAATTAGTGTAAAGTATATACTATCAAATAAAAATCGTCACCACATATTTAACAATTTGTGATATACATATATTTTAATTAGTTGATTCGTAGTTAAAAATCTAATAGCTAGTGTTGTTCCTTTTTCTTAAGACTTTTTATATATCTATAAAAACACAGCTGAAATTGACCAGGACAGATCTACATGTCCATGTATTAGTTGTGGTTGTCTTCATCGAATAGTTTTTGGTTATATTATTCATCTATATATATTTCAGGAAAAATTTGATCGAAAGTAGTTTTAATGGTTGGATACTTACATTCGTGTATTTTTTTGTAAATAAGTCTGTCTATTATTGAAGACGATACGCTTACTTCTTGGTGTCTTTTTACATTTTTGTATCGTTGGGTTGCTGTTCATTTAAGAATAACCCCTATACTATCTTCATTTATTGATATGATTTTGTTATTGACATGCTTTTGGCAAAAACTAAAACCACAATTGTTGCATTGGAAGAACTTCACTGATTAATGTTATTTGTAAGTGCATAATTAAAGAAGTAATAAATATATTTACCAAAAAGACCCTGTTTAAATAGTCTGTCAAAGCACAAACTGCCTTTGTGGTAATGTCCATAACAATCATCCCATACTTTATAAAATCTGCTCTCACTACATTTCAGTGTGTAAGCTGAAATTACAAAACATAGTTAATTCTATGTAAAAAAAAATTCCTTAATCATAATAGTTATCACACAGACCCAAACTTCACATGGATAATGAACTATTGAAATATTTTTTGCCATCCTTAATTTGTTTAAGATTTTGGAAGAGACGAATGTTAGAAATGAAATACACATAGAAACAAGCTTTTAATATTTCAGTCAAATCGTAAACCATATTCAAACAAACTTTTCCATGTGATGAATTATTGAAAGCTTCAAAGTATCCCCCATCTTAGTCTTTATTTTCGAAGCCAATAGAGTAGCGATTTAAAAGTTTTAGTGTCGAGGTTTTGTGTTCCATGTTTTTCAACTTGATACACTTTTCAGCAGAGCTTTTGTTGATAACTATTTTACTATTTTACCTTTTCCATGATATGAGAATCCTCCATGAACTATTTTGAATCCAAGTTGATCATATCCATGGTAGCCTACTTTGAAACCAAAACAAATAAAATATAAGTATTTCATAAAAAAAAAAAAACATATCAATTAAAAAAAATATATATGCTTTTTGAACCAATAAACTTTTGTCGCCTTTTTAAAAGTCCCTTTTACTGAAATTGGCATTAAACACCTACACCAGTCATTCATAAATAGCTTTTTGTTATGAATGTTCACAATATTTAGTTTATTCAGGCGGTTAATGAGCAAAATAATTTTGTCGTACGATATCATATTCAAGTTTTTGTTTTAAAAAGCACAACTCTACTTCACACCAATAATTTTTGATATGTGATCATTTGAATAAAATAATAGTTTCATATTTTGAAAAGAACTTTATGAACAAAATAATGATACTAGAAATAATTACCTATTGAGGTGGAAGAATATGAGACAAACAGATGTTTTTGTTGTAGATATCCGAAGCACCGACCCACACTGTGATAGTGGTTGTAACATTTATTCCACACACTGTAAAAACGAGTTGTACTGCAGCTCAACTTGTACGCTAAAACATAAGTAAATACACTAGGTTTTTTTCTTATGTAGTGCTGTTATACAACTGTTCAAGGGTTGGAGAGAAATTATCATTTAAAAAATATTTTTCACCCCACTACATATTTTATTTGCATGTCTCAAGACAGTTGCTCGTTGTCTATTTTTGTCTAAATTTGTTATCGTTTATTGTTTTAAACACAAAAAAGGCCGTTGGTTTCTCGTTTTAAATTTGGTAGTATCGGACCATTACTTTAATGCAACGCAGATAGGTCTCGTGTTTGAAGACCTCTTTTTTCGCCTGCATTGATCGTTCGTGGATAGTTTTCTCATAGGCAATCACTTCTCCATATTTTTATAATTATAGCTTTATTATTAATAATTATCAAATCAATGAGAAACAAATTTTACAGAAGATATTTAGAGCATTGTTTGCCTCTTTGAATATCTATTTCTAATGGATAGTGAACACAGGTCTAATATTTTCTGTTCCTTTTTTTTTAATTTTCCACACAGAAAATTTCATAAAGATCAACACAGTAATACGATATTAATAGAAAGATTGATCTGAATACAGCGCATTTCCCTGTTTGAGTATAAAATGTATCACTATATATAAAGTTTGTTAGTTGACGTTATTTCAGTTTGAGTTATTTCCCTTTGTCGTCATTTAGGCGGGGAAAATGTTTTGCTATATCATTTGAATAACAAAAGTGAGACTTGTGGTACAGAAAGTCAAAATAATTCAGAGATCCTAACGAAGCTGTAGAAACGAACTTATCAAGGCTTAATGAAATTAAAATTAGGTCAACTTAATAAGGGTTTGGTTGATTGGTAACCGAATTTAATCATGAATACCTCTAACATGGCGACAAATGAGAAATAATTATTTCCCAAATTGCAAATGTTAAATTGTAGAACGATTTTTCTATCAAATATGTTATCTATAATATTACCATGTCCATGGTAGCTGAAACGACCATGTACTATTTTAAAGCCATGATAACCAGTATTGCGTCCTACATAACCTGTTAAAGGATGGGGTGCTCCGATCAAACCTTGCTTTTGTAGTTTTTGCACACAAATGCTTGCATGATGGAAGGAATTATAACAAGATGTCATTGTCCATATAAACTCCAGTGACCTTACATGGTAATGGTAAACTGAAAATTAAACATTAACATTAATGGATATAGAATTACAAGATATGCTACAAATATTCGTATTAAGTAATCCAAGGATAAAAATTATTCGGAATATGTAAAGGCAGATTCAAAGTAGAATAATTATTTATGCACTTTCAGATCATGAAATTACAATATTATAAATTAAATTTGACAAATTGTAAAATGAAATATCAGGATGAGGACGACATCTTATTGCAAACACCAAATTCATAAAAACTCTGATACATATTACATGAATGTTAGAATAATTGTTTTGTTTACTGACCGGTTTTATGGTAAATAATGCCTCTCCTCACAAATTTAACCCCGAGTCCATAGCTACGACCATATCTCTGGTAGTGGTGTTGATGTCCAATCAGCCCATCCTTGATAAGACCTGGGAAACAATCTTCTATCCTTCCATATTCATTAAAGCATGAACTGAATGCGTTGTATAACTTCAGGGGTTCACATTTACGTGCAAAATCTGTGGAAATATTGATTGCATTTAGATTGTTGTGAAAATGTGGAGATCTTTATTTTCTTTAGTTTTATAGTCTTGTCTTTTCTAGTTCACATGCAATTGGTATTTATCTATTTGTTCGTCTTCTTTTTTGTCTTGTTTTTCCATAAATAAGATTTCCTGTTCTCTTGTTTATTTATCTACATCTCTAAGTATGTGATAGAAAAATCAATAATACCATTTTGAATCGGATACAACATATTGGAAATTAATAAATGCATTTCTCATCAATACTGTTCGACTTCAAATATAGGAAATGCAAATAGGTAAAACAATATAGCAATTAATCCAAAACACGACACAAAAAGGA
Source organism: Mytilus edulis (assembly GCF_963676685.1). Classification (NCBI taxonomy): domain Eukaryota; kingdom Metazoa; phylum Mollusca; class Bivalvia; order Mytilida; family Mytilidae; genus Mytilus; species Mytilus edulis. Next base: position 48,537,091 of record NC_092346.1, on the reverse strand, counting down.
CAAACCCAAAGATAAAGCTTATAATACTTCATTACTTTTTGGCATGATTCACATTAGGTTAAATCTAGTCGGATTTGAAGTAATCCAAATGAACGTTATACTGAATATAGCGCCCATGATATTGCAGGTACCCTAATTCATATTCTGGTAGCCTTATTTAAATACTATATATCTACTTACAGTAGTTTTTGTATCGTAGGCCATTTCCTATCAAATCGATACCAAATTGATGAAAGCGTCTATAAAGACGTCCAACCACTATTTTATGAAAATGACCTGCATAGAATATAGAAAATAGTTATTATGAAACTCAATATCAGATGGGACAGATATGTCTCTCAAGATAGAAAGTCTCAATTCAAAAGAACTTATTCGTTGGATCCCGATTGAACTAAGCATACAATTATACAGTTCGTGATTAATATATTAATTAATTGTGACTTGGATGGAGAGTTGTTTCATTGACACTCATACTACATCTTTACATATATAATCAATGTTGTGTAAAAAGGTAAAAACAAAAGAAAACAGAACTCCATGCTACAAGTTTCAGGAATTAATTGTAAAAAAACTCATTAAAAAACACTTTTGTTGAATCTGAATTTATTTTCGCAATCTTTGCATGCGATAATAATAAAATCAAATGTATTTATTTGTAAACTCTTGTGCAAAGGTTTTTTTTATCAGCGCATGAAAGTGTTTTTATATGGTTGTTTTTATTGGCTCAAATATACGGAAATGCATTTTTATCGGTTGCAATGTCATCAATTATTATCTGATACGTAAAATGTATAAATATGCATAATTTCGGTGAATAGTTAAAGGAAATTATCGATCGTTTTGAAATCCCTTTGAGACATTTTATAGAAATAAAGGTTAACATGTGTACCAGAGTGGTAAATGTGACCTGCAGCATGATCGTTGCCATATCCAGTTAACAGATCCTTGTAACTAGTAAGATGGTTCTTGTATAATCCGGTGTGTCCAACAATGCCTCCATGGCGGTAAGAGCCGTAACCTTCAGTGATAGTGGCTGTAATGAAATATTGACGATGTTATTATATATAAAACAGTTATTCAACTAGCTATAAAAGGTGAGGGTTATATTAAAAGACGAAAACATGAAAACTCCCTCCGTGAATAGAAAATAAAGAGAAAATCAAAAAAGAAATAACATTTTATACCTGATGAGACAAAAAATATAGTAAACGGTACCATAGTCATGATTCGTCTCGATAAATAAAAAATGTTATGCCTTGAATGGCTGCTTTAAATTTAGAAATACTTCAAATGAATTATTTTTTCTAAATTTGGGGGTTAATGTCTAATATTCAATTTCACATTGTAGAATGTAAAAAATTAAATTATTCCTTCACTGTATAAATATTCCCAAACCGTCTTAAAAATCAACCAAACATCTCAACTTTTTTTTAGATTTTATGTCTACATATGGACAACTTCTTTTGAAAATATTTCCTTTCAATGCTTTGTCACTACCTACGGATATCCCTACACATGTTGTTGTTTCGATATCCCAAAAGCAAGAGTTTATATTCAAGCGAGGCAACATACAAAATTTGCTGAAATATTGTGTTGATATTAAGAATAGTTATGTTCCATTATACGATCGTGTAAAAGTTTACCCTCTTTATACAGGTACAATAAGAAGATTGAAAAAAATAATAATGACATAGATAATCATTTTTATTAAAAGCAGCATGATTACGATTTTCTGTGTATCACCGAGAGAAAAAACGAAAACTGCTCAAATCTTCAGATTATAAACCTAGAACTTATCTCTTCCTTAAATAGTTGTCTTTCATTGTAGAATGCTTTCTGCATAGAACAAATCTTTGAAATACCACGTTTTCGAGGCTAAGAAAAATATCACAATATGCAATGATAGTTACAGTTAAAACTGACATTATGGAGAGGTGACTTATTTAAAAGTTATATGTAAAAACACAACGGAGAGATGCGTTAACAAACATACGAAATGCATATACTGTCTTATAGTAAGCCAGCAAACTTACCTGTCACACAGACAACCAGTAAAAAAGTGAACACTCCTCGAGTCATGTCGATGGTTATGTTGCTGTATCATCATCAAGTTTCTTTATATAGTGTTTTTCACTACCATGTGTTACATTAAAAGTATCCTGACTTTTGCACATAATCATGTAAAGTGTCATAGAGGTTATTTCATGCGCAGTGTTATCTTTTTCATTTCCTCATCAAGGACTTATTTTGTTTCCATTTCATTTGCGCTAGATGATCCATCTCGCATAGCCTTTCTGTTTTTGTCGTTTATTTACAGTTCCTTAAGTTGAAAGGACATATAAAAGTAGCAAGTTCATTGTTAAAGGTTGATTATTAAACCTACAATTACATTTACTGAGTATAATGTTTAGGTTAATCTTTAATGCTGACCTATGCAGCTGAAATTCCCTTGAATATTGAATAACTTAGAAGAAAACTAAAATGAAAATCGTTAATTGTATGTATATATACCTTTAATCGACTTATATATTGTCGTTGACAAAGTTAATATTGATTTCAATGTACAAGATGTATGCAGATGACAAGGAGAAAAAACAGTACTAATTCAACTCGTTGATACATGTATTTCTAAGTTTAATTTGAATCATAAATTCAAAATTCCTTATTAAACTAACTAGATTAAACGAAGAGTGTAAAATAATAACTGTATTCTATGAATTAAGAAAAAATCATTGTGCTGCCACATGCTTATAATGTGAAAGATCACACCGCTGAACATTTGTTTTTATTTTTTAACAAAGAAAATCAAATTTAGCAGTTATCAGAGATGTACTCGGTGACGCTTAAAGTTTAAGTCATGTTAACTTGACACTGGACCTCAAAAGATTCTCAAATGATATATAGAAGAGGGACTGTCAAATATGGGTCTTTTTTCTGATATGGAATAAATCCAATTCGTGACTTTGACACCTTAAGTTACATAAAATTGAAAATAGACAACAACCCGACCAAAGTGCAAAACCAGACGAAGGCCACCAATGGGTCGTCAACTCCCACACCCGAAGGCATGGTTCAGCCGGCCTTTTAACAAAAAAACGTACTAGTTCAGTGATAATGAACGGCATACTTAATTCCAAAATATAAAAGTGAACTAAAACCATACATGTCTAACAAAGGACAGAGGCTCCTGATTTGGAATAGACACAAAAATGCGGCGGGGTTAAACTTTTTTTTATGAGATTTCAACCCTCCCGTATACATAAACCTCTAGCCAATGCAGAAAAAAGTAACATACAGCAACACGCACAGTAAAACACAGTTTAAAAGAAGCCTGATTCCAATGACATAATACAAAACAAAAGAGGAAAATAACAATGCTGCATTAATTACAAAGGATTACTAGCAGTTAATGACATGCCAGATCTAGACCTCAATTGAACTGATTTAAAGATTATGTCTCCAGCATATGCATACCAAGCACAATCCCTCCTGTTAGGGGTTTAGTATCATACCATCATACAATATATGAGAAGAACATATCCCGTGTCATGCCAACAATTTATTTAAGAATAAGTGTGGTTTTTTCCGATGCAAAGACCCTATAAGTAAATCAATATACCAGCAAAAATATGTCATCTTTAATGACCTCACAACAGAAACGTATCTTTATCCCTTCTTGTAAGTCTGTTCAAAGGTTTGGATAGCTTTTGAGGTGAACGCCGACATTTTCGTGCTTTGTAAATAAAGGATGTATGGGGTTCACGACAATAACACCGCAACATTACAACAGAAGAAAACCAAAAGATATCACCTCCATTTAATGTTTAGACATGTAAATCATAAGACTGGTATCTCATATTGTATTGTTGATATATAAATAAATTAAAGGATATTTGGAGTATACGTAAGTGAAACAGTAACCAATCGACACAAATAACAGACTATTTTAAGTTAGCATACAATTTTCAGCAATAGATTTGTGAATATACAATATGTCATGCTCTTCATCTTCCATATCCTACTTAGCAGTAGGAACATATTCAACAGAAACTATTTGCCATTCACAACAAGTTTTCAGCAATAGATTTGTGAATATACAATATGTCACGCTCTTCGTCTTCCATATCCTACTTAGCAGTAGGAACATATTCAACAGAAACTATTTGCCATTCACAACAAGTTTTCCTCATACATACATACATACACATATAAAAAATATGACAAAAGAGAACCGAAGGCGAGGTTATTGACTTGGGACATACCAACGCAGGGTTAAACTTGTTATTGTAAGCTTATTTGAAACTCCTTCAATAGTGATCAGTTGACTTACAGTACAAACAACACAACGTTGTACACGAAACAAATTCAACTCTTTCGAAGAAAGGAAAAATGTAAACCTTTAAATAATGTATAAAACCGTATTAAAGAATTACAAAAGTTATTGTAGAGGTGTGTCTTGATGTGCAATTCGGACACAAATGACTTTAAAAATTTCTATTTGCTTACCCTAAGCTTGTACTTCAATTTGCATTTCCATACTTTTTTATATATTAATCGAGAAAGAAAACAAAGTGAGGGTTGTGTACTTTAAACGGTAAGAACTATCTACGACAAAAACATTCTTGTTAAGGTTGATTTTGAAATGTCTTTACTCAATCAAAACGAAAAATCAAGTAAACATGCACTGAACAAAACAAAATTATATGACACACACTAAATACAATATATAAATAAACGTCCAAAGTATATTTATGAACTGGGACCAAATTAGATAAAACCTACACTGGTAACGTTAACATTTTTTTTGTTAGAAGTACGAAAATATTTTTTAGAAATTAAATAAATTTGTTGGTCATAATACGAGAACAGGAGTGAAAATATATCATAATTCTATATACTTATAAAATATGGTACACATTAAAAAAAAACAGTCAGAAAACAAACTGAGATCGGCAAAATATAAACGGTAAGTACTTTCAACGGCAAAAGCATTGTTGTTGATATCAATTTAAAAATGGCTTTTCTCGATCAAGAAGAAATATTAATAAAAGCCAGTAAACATACACTGAACGATTAAAATATTAATGACACAATCAGGTGAAAAAAAATCTACTTCCAAGGACAAAATAACGTACATTGGTAACCTTGAATATAATATTTTTGTTGTAAGGAGTACGAGAAAAGTATTTTACAAAAAAAAATTGTTGATCATAGTACTCAAACAGAAGTAAAAAATATCGTGATTCTATATACTTATCAAAGCTGGTTCAACAATATAAAACGACATAAGTACTACAAGGAACAACTAAAGTATATTATAAATTGTGACAATAGGTAAAATAAACAGTACGATTTGAGAGTAATCATAGATACTATTATTATGTTAAGGTTGCTCTCCCAATGTAATTAATGTATCAAAATTTTGTCAGGTGTTTCTTTCTCTTGCTCTAATAAATAAAAACGTTTAATTTTGTCTTTTTTCCTGCGGAATTTGCCTTGGAGCTCGATTATTATTATATTCTTTTTTTTTTTTTTTTTTTATCAAAAGCCAAGTCAAAGTGCTTAACCTGCTGATAAGAATTCGAATCGAAATGAAAACCTTATCTTTTAGTGAAAGTATTCACCATCATTGATCGGGTTGTATCTCTTCATATCAACGTTTTTATTCTCGATTTTACGTCTCCTAACCAAACTGATTGGTTCGAGAAGTCATTAATCAGAAAAGAAAATAGTTTTAAGTATATTTAGAAATTATGTTCATTAGCAAACGAGTTATGAATACAGATTGAAATAACAGAATATAGATAAATAAATAAATAAAATAAAAAGAGTTATCTACAGTCAACCAAGTGGTTTTCAAAACATGGACATAACACGGGGTGATATGAACACACTTCTCCATTGAACAATTCACATATCAATAAATTACTAGTGGTATTAATCATTTAATTTATCTCTGAAAAAATCACATCAAATTCGTTATTACACTGTACATTATCGCGTTAATTTAATTCATTTATCAAGGAACCAATTCTGACAGTTGTTTTCCCCTCATGATCTTATTACATATCACATAGACAAGCTTATCTTAGACAAGTTTGGAAATTTTTATCTACTCTTTACGATTGCTATACAAATAATAAATAGTTTGTTTTTGAAATAAAATATAAATTTTTTTATAATCGCTTTGTTTTGTTGTGTTTGTTGTGTTTATTGGTATTTTTTTTTTTTTACTGTTTTATAATTTCCATTTTTTATGCCTAGTTGCGTAAACCCCTAAGGGTTTACGCAGTATATATTGGACGAGTGATGTAGTCTTTCGGAACACCGGATGTTAGTCGGAACACTTCTGGTCTTTCTATGACCACCTTTCAAATACATGCGCAATAGCTATGACCACCTTTCAAATGCATGCGCAATAGCTTACAAATCTGTTGAATATGCATTAGCATCTTAAGTTGCTATAGAGATATTTTACGTATGATCTGAAATTTATTATGATATAATATTTTCTTGCACACGATGACAAGCTGCTAATATTAACCTACATGCGTAGTATTTTAATTAGTCAAACGATGTAACCAGCTGTGTTTAGATATGAGATAAGATTTCATGTAAACAATGCGCTTTATATTCTGAACGAGAATAATTAAAAATAAAATCTTTAGAAAGAGTTTTAGTAGCATTTTATTTTAGATTTTACGTTTAGTGAAGATGTACATGTTGTAAAAAGCAAGCTTTTTATTTTTTTATACTGAAATTAAAGGGAAGTCTTTCTTGCATATGATTAAATTACAGTTTTCTTTTCGGTTATATATTGCAACTTTAATTAAAAAAAAATGGTTATTAAAAATAAAATTAAATAGATATTGAATATGAAAAAATAAAATATTTTGAACGAGAACAATTAAAAATAATATCTTTAAAAAAAGTATTAGCACTTTTTGAAATTTTACGTGTAGGATAGACCAAGGACATGGAAATATAATCATAAATACGTGCCTCAAATAGGTGTAAAAACGAGGATTTAAAAAAAAAATCGTTTATTGAAAATAACGTTAAAATTAATTATGAAAGTTATGTCCGTATTTATTTTCATTAATATTGCAAATTTAAAGCTATTTTCTTTGTTTAAATATTGCAACATTATTTACTTTTTTTTAATAACCTCTGAATCCTTTTCGTCATTAAAATGCGACTGATAAGTATAGATATTCAATATGAAGGGGGAAAAAATAACCGTGACTGAAATCTAAATCTAAAATTTATTTAAAAAAAATATACATTTGACCATGCAGATGTAAGAAATGATACTTCAAGCAATGAAACAACGAATTAAATGTGCCACTTTAATTACGACTGATAACCTAAAAATGAATCATGCATGCATTTTTAGCAGACTTAACCAGGTCGGCGATAAGATATCGAATATAAAAAAAGAAGATATCGGGTTTGGTGTCAATGAGACAACTATCTGCAAGAAACCAAAATAACACAGAAATACAAACTATGGGTCACCGTACGGCCTTCAACAACAGGCAAAGCACGTACCGCATAGTCGGCTATAAAAGGCCCCGAAATGACAATGTAAAACAATCAGTCAAAAAAGAAAATTAACAAAGTCCGTATCGTCGTATGCGTAACTTAGTTGCTCACCAGAGGAACTTTACGCAAGCGTTTAAACACGCGTTCCATAAGTGTTCACTTACGTCGAAATGCAAAGGTATACGCTTGGTGAACGCTTTTACTTCAGGAAAATTTTAATGGAACATAAAAAAAAATCATTCCGCTCAAGCGTTTGTCAAACGTATATACATGTACCTGTAAACTGCACGCACATAATATACACGCTACACGAGCGTTGAAAACGCTACAGATAAGTTTTAGACACGTTAAGGGCACATTGCATACAAAAATACTCGTCGCCTTAAAGCTTTCATTTAGGAAAAGAAGTCCGATACGGGTGAAACTTCATCAAACCTACAGAAGATATTACACCCTCTCTAACCATGCAACTTGGGACTAGACATAGAAGTACAGGAACTACTCACATTAGTTTGAGCTGTACAAGATCTACAAAAATATCCCGCCTGCCTCAAAGGTGCATATAAGATCGACCATGGTCCAGCACTAATGATACAAATACCAACCAGAGTTACAATGACGTGGTAGTAAGTCTTTAAAGGCCACCGAGCGGCCTCCAAAAATGAAAAAAAACCTACTATTTAGTCGGCTATTAAATGCCCCGACCATTAAGATTTAAAAACAAAAATCAAACAAAACTAAACAGCCTTATTGATAACAAAATAATTTACGAAAACAACTTGACCGACATGAATTATGAACAACAACCACTGTACTACATGTTTCTGGCTTTAGAATGGACATTGGCACATAAACAATGTGGTGGCCATAAACCCAACCCTCCCAAATGAACCAAACCTTAAGGACAACACATCGCAAGAAAAAACTGTAAAATATCAGTTTGCAATTCGCGTCCCTAAAATTATGGGTACGGTGCACAATAATCACTTACATAAAAACAATAGACACAAATCACTGAAATAATCGCACTTACCGAAAGCTATTTCAAAGCTAGTGAACATGTAGACGAACCAGTGGACATAGACGGACTGGTAAACATGTAAACAGACGGGCGAATGTGACAGACTTATTGACAAACATTCACATATAGACAGACCTGCAGTTGGGAATGTAGGAAGACCAGGAGAAACGCTAAGGTACGCTTTACGCACACCCAATACACGCTTTAAGCTCGTTGTGCACACGATACAGATATGATTGACAGGTTGAATGCATCAAAATTACTAGCGTTTTGGTAGCGTGCATGATTTTTTTTACCTCGGCCGACGTACGTCGGATCTATACGTTGATGTGTGAAGCCGGTATTACATTATTTAAACCACTAAACAGACAATGTCAGTTTCTAATTCTTATGCACAACAAAAGTAATATAAGACAATACATCTTTATTAAACAATTATCTAATATATATATAATGCCAAACAAGCATTTGGGTTTACGATTGCATTTCTTTTTTTAAAGAAAGCAACTTGTTTTAAACAGTTAGATATCTTTGAGATAAAAATATTCAAAATAAATATTGCTAAAAAGTATTTGTGGTGCACATTCAGAATATGTACTGACTAATTACTAAATTCTATGTTTGAATGTAAATGTTTTTTAAACCATCCTCTTCCTAAGTTTTATGTTCAATCGAATTTGTTAAATCTGCGTCTCATGTACAGAAAATATTATTCATAAATGTGCAAGAAATATCAGACAATAGTGTCGACTGAGTTCGCACTAGGTAATGAATTGGAAACATACTTAGATATATTTTCTGAGGAGGAAATTCAACACAGGATCAGACGTTATAAGACATGTTAACATACACTAAGACTAATATACAAATAGTTTTATTGTTTTAAAACAATAAGATGCAACATATGGTTTTTGCCTAGGTATATAAGTAAATTCTTTGATTGACGAGAGTGCATCCGTCAAAATGGCTTGTGGGATACTAGTCCTTCTTATTGCAGCGATTGCTGCATGTAAGTATTCATGGGGATTTCTATTTTTCTTATAAATTTTACTGATAATTAAGAATGAATCTACAATTTGAACATTTTCTAACAATGATTTTTTTTATTGTTACTAGTAATTGAAATTCTTAAACAAAAGACTAAAGCCTTTCCAAAAGTGAAAAGCTTAGATTACTTGTTGGCTCTAAGTCATATTGATGGCTAAATAGGATAACCACTCTCTCTATATTTTCTACACTTGTTTAATTACACTTAAAACAAAACGCTTCTATTTTAATTTGGGTATTTACAAAAATATTATACGTTTTATATGCGTATAGTTAACGTGTTCTCGTCCTGCAAGCAATATTCAATATCTGAAACAATTCACCGATTAACAGTTACCATCATTGCTAACAGTAGGACTGTACAACTGCTGGTGCACTTTATGCCATTGTGGAAATCAAACAAATTGAGCATTTCGTCTTTATTATATTTAAAAATTATAAGATTAGTTAGACTCTTCACTGTTATTCTACCTATTGTGAGTGTAAAGTATATTTCTTTTAAAAGATATACATTTAGGTCACCATACCTTGTGGCAGGCCTTACAAACATTTTTATAGATATTTTTATCCGAATAATATTCAACTTATCAGTAGTTCAAGCTGTAAGATCGGAAAAACACCATGCTTTCAAGATATCCCGTTTGATTTTTTTTATTTGTATTAACAAATAATTTATATTACATTTTAGCTACTAATGGGTATGGCAGTAGTGACTATTATCCTGATAAAGACGACTACAGCTACAAAGGTGTCAACTCATACAGCTACAAACCTAAATTAGTTAAATCAAGTTCATACTCAAGCTCAAGCTATGTTTCTCACGGTCATCCTGCCGGTTATGCTGGACATAAACTTATTACTGGTATGACTATTAGATATTGAAGTTTTAAGTTATCTTTTTCAAGACCGTTAACCCGGGTATGTGAACATATACTATTAAACATATATTGTCACAATATAACAAACTATGTTGAATCAATTACCAAGTTAACTTACATACATAATAAGCATTTCCAAAATATACAGAAGACTGGCATATTATATAGACATACATATCATATTTGAACAAACGTATGGAGTAGATTACCTTAGCCGTATTTGGCACAACTTTTTGGAATTTTGGGTCCTCAATGCTCTTCAACTTTGTATTTGTTTGGCTTTTTAACTATTTCGATCTGAGCGTCACTGATGAGTCTTATGTAGACGAAACGCGCGTCTGGCGTATAAAATTATAACCCTGGTACTTTTGATAACTATTTACACCACTGGGTCGATGCCACTGCTGGTGGACGTTTCGTCCCCGAGGGTATCACCAGCCCAGTAGTCAGCACTTCGGTGTTGACATGAATATCAATTATATGGTCATTTTTATAAATTGTCTGTTTACAAAACTTTGAATTTTTCGAAAAACTAAGGTTTTTCTTACCCCAGGAGTAGATTACCTTAGCCGTATTTGGCACAACTTTTTGGAATTTTGGGTCCTCAATGCTCTTCAACTTTGTATTTGTTTGGCTTTTTAACTATTTCGATCTGAGCGTCACTGATGAGTCTTATGTAGACGAAACGCGCGTCTGGCGTATAAAATTATAACCCTGATACTTTTGATAACTATTTACACCACTGGGTCGATGCCACTGCTGGTGGACGTTTCGTCCCCGAGGGTATCACCAGCCCAGTAGTCAGCACTTCGGTGTTGACATGAATATCAATTATATGGTCATTTTTATAAATTGTCTGTTTACAAAACTTTGAATTTTTCGAAAAACTAAGGTTTTTCTTACCCCAGGAGTAGATTACCTTAGCCGTATTTGGCACAACTTTTTGGAATTTTGGGTCCTCAATGCTCTTCAACTTTGTATTTGTTTGGCTTTTTAACTATTTCGATCTGAGCGTCACTGATGAGTCTTATGTAGACGAAACGCGCGTCTGGCGTATAAAATTATAACCCTGGTACTTTTGATAACTATTTACACCACTGGGTCGATGCCACTGCTGGTGGACGTTTCGTCCCCGAGGGTATCACCAGCCCAGTAGTCAGCACTTCGGTGTTGACATGAATATCAATTATATGGTCATTTTTATAAATTGTCTGTTTACAAAACTTTGAATTTTTCGAAAAACTAAGGTTTTTCTTACCCCAGGAGTAGATTACCTTAGCCGTATTTGGCACAACTTTTTGGAATTTTGGGTCCTCAATGCTCTTCAACTTTGTATTTGTTTGGCTTTTTAACTATTTCGATCTGAGCGTCACTGATGAGTCTTATGTAGACGAAACGCGCGTCTGGCGTATAAAATTATAACCCTGGTACTTTTGATAACTATGACTATACAGTAGTTTCATTCATTTTACTAAAAGAATTTATATGGAAGACGGAAGATAAACATGATACATCATGTTTCAATAAGTGTATGAATATACAGCTACGTACTAAAGAAAATTTGATTTTACAACATTTGGCAGCTTGAAAATAACATGATCATAATAGTCGACGTCTTGACTCAACAGTATTATTGTTTCTATAACCCTTAGTACACTTCACACCCATATAACAAATAGATACGTCAAACATTCGACCTTGAAGTCTTATTCTCAATGCATAAATTCATAACCAATACAAATACATAACTTCTCTTTATATCGAATAATTTGGGTTTTTTTCAAGGTAATGTCATAGTTTACTTCGTTGTGATATGGTAGCTTGAAATAACTAATAAAAAAATACCATGTCTAATGCTTAGTCCGTTGCTGTGTGTGTTACATTTTAATGTTGTGTCGTTGTTCTCCTCTAATATTTAATGCGTTTCCCTCAGTTTTAGTTTGTTACCCCGATTTTGTTTTTTGTCCATAGATTTATGAGCTTTGAACAGCGGTATACTACTGTTGCCTTTATTTATAACTGTGTACACAAGACGAGCGTTTCGTCTTTAACAGACACAACGAAAAGCTCTAGTAATGAATCATAAAAGTTTAAAAGAGCAAAAGAGAATAAAAAACTGAGCTTGTCTTTATTTTAAACACACATTTTATTAATTATCATAATTTCTTACATACAACAAATATCTTATTATTTTCGCAATATTCTTGTATATCTAGGACACGCCTACAGATTTAAAGTCAGTCATATATTCAGACGTTTCCACAGACTTGGTGTTGAACTTATTGGACGTGGAATCAGATATAACGGATTCTGTGAGTACTAGTAATACAATTTATTGTATAGGCTATTTGTGGATTCTTATGAATTCTTCATGTAACTTTTGAACTATTTTCAATCTCGGTCTGTTTCTGATGTTTGTTCTTATATGCTTTTGATGTTTTAACCCTATGTCCTATGTGCTAGCATTGCCTATGTAAATTTTGAAATTGTTTGCATGCACATTGAACGACAAATTTTATGAGACATATAAAATTTTCTGACGTCAGACACAGAAAAGTGTGAAAGTGTTTGTAGATAGATGTTTTTGTGTTCTGTTGAATTGTCCCTTTTAAAATTGTTTTACGATGATGACTGATGTACCCATATTTTGACTATTTATTTATTGTGTCTGTTTAGTTAACGCATCAATGTAAATATAACAGAATTTGATTAGACTGTCATCAAAGAGAGAGTGTTAGCGCTATAAAACCAGGTTTAATCCACCATTTTCTACATTTGAAAATGTCTGTACCAAGTCAGGAATATGACAGCTCTTTTCCATTCGTTTTTTATGCGTTTTGTTATTTGAAATTGCCATGTGATTATGGACTTTCCAAATTGATTTTCCTCTAAGTTCAGTATTTTTGTGGTTTTACTTTTTACTACGTTACATTAGAATTAAAAAACCTACTTTTCAGGATAAATTAGTTTATCATTGAATTAAATGTGACAAAGTTTGTATGAATATTTCCAATTATTGAAATAAAGCTATTGAAGCTAACAGAAAGTGCTAATAAAAACGTGTAGTTTCAAATACAAGTTGCATTCTTCATTTTAAATTTTGCTTTCGTGTCAAATATTGAAGTACAGATACAGAGAATGAACAAATTAGAAAAGTGCTATAAGATACAATTAAATGTCATTTTATAATTGCAACTTTTACCTTTTTCTTCTTTATTTTAAATCACGAACAGTTTACAGTCGTCTTTCATGTTAGTTGTTTTTTTCTATGGTCGGGTTGTTGTGTCTTTGGCCTTTCCCCATTTCCATTCTCAATTTTATTACATTCATGAATAAACAAATATACATTCTTCTATTACAGACTATGGACGTCTCTGCAGTGCAACAAAACTGTACAGCGCACTAAATTCCTGTTATGACGATTATGGTGATATAAGCGATTGTTTCCCTGGTCTGATTAAACAAGGGTTGATTGGTAGACGCCACATTTACCATAAATATGGTCATGGATTTGGCTTAGGTGTCACGTTTGTGAAAAGAGGCATTGTTTATGGAAGATCCTGTAAGTAAATTTTATTTTTTAGCAATGGAAATACATTATGTTCGCCAAATGAGCCAAATAAAAATAAACTATGCACACAGTATCGGGAATCGAAACATAAAATAAAATAATTCGTGCACATTATAAAAATGATAACATGTTATGTTGAATTATATGCAAATCGTGGAAATCTTGTAAATATTTTAAAGAGTCCTCAAGTCAGATAGTACTCTCTCAACTATTAGTTTAATATACTGTCATAGACAGGCAAAAGATACCAAAGGGATATTCAAACTCATTAGGACATTCAACACAATAGGAACAAACGTAAAACTGAGCATCATGAACCTCACCATAACCTGGACGTGATCTCAGGTGCTCCAGAAGGATAAGCAGACCAGCTCCAAATGTGGCTACTACAAGTCGTGTTGTACAAGCCAAGTCTAATTCGTTCAGTCACAAATGAGAAATAGCGTATGGTATTGTCAATGATTTTCAAGCATTAACAATAAGCGTTCCCGTTTTTAAAGCTTACTAAACGGAATGAGTTTTGAATGATTGTTGAACACTGTACTGTGAAATATAAATGATTACAGCTTTGTCATTGATATCTGGTGGTTAGTTGTCTTCTTTACAATCATACCCTATTTCCTTTCTAATTATGTTTTATTCAGTTTACAAATTCGGATGCCGACGACATAAGTTCATCCGTTATATGACTTCCTGTTACAACAAGATACATCATGCAAGCACTTGCGTATCTTTGTTGAGAAACCGACATCTTATTCGAACACCTCATTCATATCATGGTCATATACATCTGGCCGGGTACACACGTTTCCGAAGATTTACGATTTCCCATGGGAGATTTAGATATGGAGGAAAATGTAAGTAATATTTATATCAAAAGAAAACAAACAGTTTAACTATATTAAAATGAATTATGTTATATTTGGAATTAATTTTGATTACTAGTAGTTATAGACACTTGCTTAACATTTTCAAAACATTGGAATGAACGCATTCAAATGATTCATCATCTAAAAACTGCTTGTTAAACATTTATTTTAAAATATGGTTTGTGTATTGTATCTTATTCAAATGGAAAAACACATTGGTGCAATAATTCAACAAAATGTTTGTCAATAGTTAACTGCATCTTTTACTATAAGAAATAGTTAAAACTTGAGAACTATTGGGCATAAATGTTGTCCTTGTATTATTTTGATTATGATTCATTTATACAAATATTGAATGTGATATCTTCATAATTTTGTCCATGGGAACTTTAATATGTGTCACTTTATAGTTTTCTTCGGTCCTTTTTAAAATTGATTACTAATATGCCTGATCTCTAATATACTATAATATTTTACCGAACCTACATAGTACCTTATGTCAGGTTTTTTTTAATGTTGTTTACAACTTACTGTTGTTTGTCTGTGTGTCTTTTTTTTTGTCATCAGTTTTTTTTCTGCTAATGATTTTCTTTGCCATCATGTCATTTTGTAAATGTTCGTGTCTTTTTTTCAAATAGATTACAAACTGAGCTGCAGTAAGAGACGTTTCTACAGTTATTGGAACAGATGTTATGGCCGATATCATAGTGTTGGTAGATGTTTTGGATACCTAAGAAGAAAACATCTGTTTTCATATTATAATGGTAATTATATGTACATGTATTACATACAAATTTTAGGCAGTTCGTATCCTTAAAACAGTAAATGCTATAATATACGCGTCGCTAGTTTGACGACAGCAAAATCTACGTTCTACGAAAAATACTATATGGTTATCTCCAGTATAACCACACATTAAACCAAATTATATTATAGTGAATGTTTTGGCTTAAAATGTCTTAAATAAAAAAAGTCCACACACCGGCCTGTCTTCGGCGTCTACATAACCTGACAACATACGTTTACCCTAAATGTCAAACATAAACAATGGACGTCTTTGAACTTTTTGTACGCTTAAAAATGGTTTACAAATTTACAAAAAAGATTAAGCTTTCCTTTGGTTTAGACAGATATGATGTCATTGTGAAATATAAAACTTCAAAATATTTTTCAACGTCCAATGAAAATTATCGTTTCAAACAAATTGCTATAGAAAAGTGTAATAATCAAATAAGTCATTTCATTCAATCCGTTAAACAATTTATTATAAATTGTCTGTGTACATATTGTTAGCAGGTTACTCAAGTGTAGGATACGGAGCTGGTTACAGCGGTGGAATTATATATGACTATGGTTATTACAAGAGCCATCATGGATTTGCAATTGTAAATAATAGATTTACATACGGCGGAATTGGTAAGCCAATCTTGAATTATTGATATATTTTTGTTTCATAAAGGTGATAACGTCGGAAGATGAAAAAAAATATCAGTATAATCACTTATTATCTTAATTCATGACACTGAACAGCTGGTATTAAAATGTTTGACTATTCTTAATGTTCAATTGAAAGTAATAAGGTACAAAAGATTAAAACATTTGATATGCTTATGCATATTTTTCAATTAGAATCATATAAATGTAAATATGTTAAACAAATCAATTAGCATGCTGCTGATTATAGCAATAAGACGCGTTTGAGAAATTCATTCGTATTTTATTAAAATCATTTTGGAATTTATATTACAGGATACCGACTGAAGTGCTCAAGAAGCCGATTTTACACACTATGGGGCCAATGCTATCACCGATACCATAGTGTAGGCAGCTGCTTTGGACGACTGAGACGACAACATCTATTCTATAGATACGGTGGAATTACATATGACTATGGTTATTACAAGAGCCATCATGGATTTGCAATTGTAAATAATAGATTTACATACGGCGGAATTGGTAAGCAAATCTTGAATTATTAATATATTTTCGTGTCATAAAGGTGATAACGTCGGAAGATGAACAAAATATCAGTATAATCACGTATTATCTTAATTTATGACACTGAACAGCTGGTATTAAAATGTTTGACATTTCTTAATGTTCAATTGAAAGTAATAAAGTTAAAAATATTTGAAAATGTGATATGCTTATGCATATTTTTCAATTAGAATCATATATATGTAAATATGTTAAACAAATCAATTAACATGCTGCTGATTATATCAATAGGACGCAGTTGAGAAATTCAGTCGCATTTTAATAAAAGCATTGCTGAATGAAAATGACTTTATATTACAGGATATCAACTGAAGTGCTCAAGAAGCCGATTTTACACACTATGGGGCCAATGCTATCACCGATACCATAGTGTAGGCAGCTGCTTTGGACGACTGAGACGACAACATCTATTCTATAGATACGGTGGAGGTATACCTTCAACTCAAATACTAAGTATTGACGAAAATAAAGATACATTTTTTGTGTTTCTAATACCTCTAACAAATCTGTTTGAGTTAAACGTTGCATAATATCGAAAAGATAGGTATCTATGTTTTTGTACCTTTGTTTGTAATAAGTTTAATAACACAATGTATTTTGTTTTTGTTTTAATATAAATCAAACTATTTTGTTCAATAACATCACAAATTGAAGGACTATATTCAATATTTGGATATATGACAGTCAAAATATGAAAAGTCTAGGTTTAAACAAAAAAATATACATTATGGATGAAAACCATTCACATCTTCTTTCATGGTAAGTATGGTGAATCTACAATTTAGCCTTTTCAACTCTTTCCTGACAGAACATATGTAAGTAGAAGTTCCTAGTTCTCTACTCTCAATAAGTTGGTACTATATTTCCCCCCATTAAAATGGAGTTGATACAAGCTTAAAATTAACATACCTAACAGAAGTGCTTAATTCCTTTATATTTATATTTAAAAGAATCCAACCAATTATGATTATTTTTAATACACGCACACAACCGACAAATAATACAATTTACCAAAATCATTTCATGTCTACGGCTAACTTATCTTCCTCCTACTGGATGTGCATATAACAAAGAGTTTGCGATTGATCAATACATTGTCAGCTTAAATTGGATTAGCTCTCAAAAGCAAAAAAAAAAAAAAACACAACACAACAAATTAACATTCTGCGAAAAGGTTATGCACTTCATTTTCTCATTACGAGTGATGCTGAAATTTTAAAATTTATCTAGAAATCAATGAACCAACAAAAATTTGGTCCGTTCTTAAATTTAATTGAATTTGTTCTTAAAGATCTTTTATTAAAACTGGATGATAAATTTAGCTAAACGGCACCTTTAAAATAATTATATTGATTCTAATATTTGTTGAATTTGACACCAAAGCGTTTTTAAAAGGTATAACATTTTTTCATCGTTGAGTTTAATTCTTTATGTTTATTATTATCTAGACGATTATTCCGTAGTTGATGGTGATGTCTATGGATCCGATTATGGTTCCGGGCCTATATTCGACTATAGTTATTACAATAGCCATCATGGATTCGCAATTAGACATCACAGATTTTCATATAACGGAATTGGTGAGTGAATTCTAAATACTTCTACATATTTAAATGGATAACGTTTGTTGTAAGATGATGACCTTAGTAAAATCAATGATTGTATAATTAATAATCAACCCCAAGCTAATTAAAATATATGTATGAAACTGTGAATGGGAATGACGAATGTGTCAATGAGACAATGAGACAACAACCCGACCAAAGGGCAGAAAATTTCCGAAGGCCACCAATTGGTCTTCAACACATCAAGAAAGTTCAGTACCAGGAGGCGTTATATATTTGTAAATAAGTAAAATATGGATAAACTTATAATATAAATGACTTTTTGGTTAAATGGTTTCAGGATTTATTTCATGTATATCGTTTATCTTATTTTGTAAATAAAGAATTATGAAGAAATTTTACGATTTCAACAGCGTAGAAAAAAATGTAAACTTCAATTGCAGCATACAAACTGAAATGTAGCAGAAGCCGATTCTACAGGCTATGGGGTCAATGTTATCATCGTTATCATAGTGTAGGAACATGCTTTGGACGACTTAGAAGTCATCATCTCTTCTATAGATACCTGGGAGGTAATTTTTTTTTATCCTTATACGTCAGTCAATAAACCTTATCAAATACAGAATATATCTTATTCTTTTTTGATTAGTTTGCATATTTTCTACTTCAGGTTTTGATTTCAAAATATACTTTTTTAAAGAACAAAGGTACGAGTAGACCTTTGCTGCTATAGATAACTATGTAATTTTGTTGGGTGCTTAACTGTTATCAACGATATTTATGTATTCAATATTAAAGAAAATTTCATTTTGAAATCTATCTTTTAACAGAGTTATTATTCGTTGTTGTTTTGCATCAAAAGGAAATCTTAATTACTTTTATAAAACCAAACAAGTTATATGTTTTATATTATTAGTGGTATACTAATTTTTCTTATCATTTTGCAGACACTCATGCTATTCTGAACAAGCATCTGTATCTTCACAAAAAAATTGCCAATCACCACGTAATAAGAATCCATAATGTAGCCAAGACTCATGTCGCAACAATATCACGCGTAGCAAACAAACATGTTCACAACATTCAACACCAAGCTAACAAACACGTTAGCAGAATTGCAAACGAGGCTAGAAGTCACATAAATAGATTCAAACAAATGGTAGATTACCATATTAAACGACTCCACAAGCACACCAAATACCATTTGTCAGCTGCTGAACATCAACATAAGAAGCATTTGAATGAACGCCAGTATCAAAACAACAAACATGAGTTAAACGTGAGATATCTCCATAAGAAACACGAATATAATCTCAAGAAACATGCAATCGCTTATGCTCATGGGCTTGTAGTAAGTTATAATGACTACTTTACGAAATATCATGGATTTAAACTGGATCATCACAGATTTTCATATGGTGGCAAAGGTAAGATCAAATGTACCAGAATATTTTAATAAGAATTCATGAAATATTTACTTACGCATGCCCACAAATACAATATGAATACTTATATTCTCAATAAAAGTATGTTCGGTTTCATTGCATCACAGGTTCATGTTTTATCAAGTGTAACTGTGTCGCATACGTGAGATACATTTAATTTGTCTTTTATATTACCAATATCGTACAGACAAAAACATAATGGAAAGCCTTACACATGTACACTTAATTTTGAGTAGAAGAGAACAATACTATAATAAAAAAGAAACATGTGTATATATTAATATCATTATTATTACATGTAACGAATATAATTACTAAGGAAGTGAATTGAAGAACTGTGTACAAAACTAACAACTGTATACTTAGACCTATAATCATATATTGTATAAGTATCAACTTTGTTACTCATCAATAACTCATTTCGTACTTTCAAACTGATAATAATATTTTGTTTATGTTTTTAAAGCATACCAACTGACATGTGGAGATAAACGATTCTATAATTATTGGAGTGATTGCTATTCACATTATCATAGCAGAAGCGTTTGCTTCGGAAAACTAAGGAAAAGGCACCTGTTTGATGTATACACCGACGGTAAACCACATTATATAAGCATATCATACACGTATTTTGGTTAATGCAATGTATGCTATTCACAGAATCACTTTATATAGTCTATTAAACAAGCACCAACATATAGTTCTCTTGTGTAATTGACTATAATATGTATAAAGAAGTGGTCAAGTGCTGATATGTCTGCAATATATACCTGCTGTTTCCGGACCCTAAACAATTTAGCATTATATATAGATTTGTTCATTTGTTATTAATTAGGCTTTTATATAGCTTTAAACAGCTTCAAGTACTCTCAAATTCATACCTTGTGTTTTGGGGGTTTTTTTTGTCGTTGCATCGCTTTAAAAATTAAATTTCTTTTCTTTATCAACTAATTTTGATAGCTTCTTCTTTTATTGTGCTGTTTCGTGTATGTCCCATTTGGGTCGGAGTGGTTTAGCGCCAGCAAACATATTTCGTTGCCTTTTATAGCTGATTATGCGGTATGGGCTTTGCTCATTATTGAAGACCATACGTTGACCTATAGCTGTTAGTTTCTGTGTCATTTTTGTCTCTTTTGGAGAGTTGTCTCATTGGCAACCTTACCACATCTTCTTTTTTATATATCAATAGAGCCAGAAATGAAAAGTTTGAGTGCATGTATAAGTATTATTGTAAACTGTGTATTTGCGTCATGCAATCGTTTGTGAGTTGATGTGAAATTTACTTATTTCTTATTAATTAGTTTTATAAACTTAATTTTTACATACACCTTGTCTGGTTTACAATACAAGAACAAAAAGAAAACAAATTCAAAGACTGCATCTAATAATGATGTGCGGGCTTTGTCAAAACAGAAATGTGTAGTTGATATTTGTACATTACTTGTAATCACTATTGTAACTTGTTTCGTTTTCCCATTAGGATATGATGACGAGGATGATTATGTACCAGCAGGAAAATCAGCATACTATTGTAAGATATCAAATATCATGATTATGTTCAATTATGTGTTTTACACCGTACAAAACACAAGAGACCCACATTTATATCCATCATTGCCCTTTTGAATCTTTCAATTATTATATAAGGTAGGTGAATGATATCAAAAGAGATAACATACTTTCCTCCGGTTATAAAGACAATTTGAAACTCAAATATTTTAATATTTCTTTCCTCTAAAACACTTTTTGAAATCCTTTTGAACAAGACGGAAGAATTATATAACGTATGTAATATTTTTATTCCGGTCATAATGAACAAAATGTTAAACAAATGATAAATGATATGTCGTATCAAGCCGATTTTTATTATTATTATTTTTGGAGGGGGAGGGGTTAACCTCAAGGAATACATCCCTCTTTATTTTGAACAATCAATCAGAAACGATATACTCATAAGATAAGTTCTAAACCAAACGTTAATAGAAAAATGGATATATTTATAATGTATCTTTAAGAAAATAGGAAAAGGTATATTTGCTTATTAACGATGAACACATTTGGACCAATATGCCTCAATAATGAAGTATTTGTTTTGAAAACGTGATACAATGCAACGCCATCCTGCACACGCAAAGTAGCAAACCTAGTTTCTTTTATATTTACTATTGTGATGTTACATGAATGTTATTAGTTAGTTTACTCATATTCCTTTATAATAATTTAATTTTGGATGTAACGCGTCTTCTAATTGGCTGACGTTATTTTGTTATGAGCCCATAGACATAATTTAGTCATGTGACCGTGACGTCATCAACGTTTTTTCATGGTTTTCTACGGTTTAAAATGGAATTTAGAATTAAATTATAAAAAATGACTGTAATATTTTTTCTGTCTATTCAAAATAACAGAAAAAATGTGGTGCACACTGTTAAATAACCCGCTACGTGCGTTATTCAGTGTGCACTAAATTTTTTATGTTATTTCTTCATAGACAGAAAAAATATTACAATCATTCCTTAAATGGATTGGGTAGCAAGTTATAAGAATTAGTCATCTGATTTTTGTTTTGTAGCTTTGATGCGAATTAGAATAATTTTTTATCATAAAACATACACAAGAACAGTTTTGAATAGTACGAATGGTGTGTTCAGAATTAACATCGTAATCGGTGCTAGAAGAATTGTATGCCTCCGAAGTTAGATATTATGAAGTTGTGTCTTTGCAATATAACTGAATTAGAGTGTATGTACCAAAAATCTTTTTAGACTTATTTTGACTTATATATTTTCTTTCTTTTGTAGGATTACCTCTATATTGTATATGGAAATATGAAATGAAATTAATAAAGCTTTATATGATTTACTTCATTACTCTTTATTGAATTAAAGACATAGCAATGCAATATGCAATATACTCAATACGGAAAAAAATATAATACTGAAAAGCCTTAGTCACGCGTTTGCCAAATAAGAAACAGACAAACGACAATAACAGAATGCAAAACACAACACAGAAAACTAAATAATGGCCAACACGGATCACACCAACACCCATTGGCGCTATCCAAAAGATCGACAAATCGGCAGCCTAAATCCATCAATTAAAAATATATAAAAATATTGATGGATTCAGTCAGCAATCGGTGCCAACAATCAGTAAAACGGGAAGAAGTAAATTCCCTTTCTAAATGGATGAAAGCTGTGAGGTAGTTGATACAAATCAGATTAACAAAACGTAGAGGGTCTTTTAATACATATGCTTCATCAATGGGGCAAAAACCTAAATATTGCAAAAAAGAGGCGAAAGACACCAGAGGGACATTCAAACTTAATAGCCGAAAAAAAGCCTGACAACGCCATTGTTAAAATTGTTAAAATGAAAAATAAAAACCCAAACAAACAATAGTAATACGATTTAAATATCACCAGTCAAAAGTACAAATCATTTATTTATATCCATTATATAACTTATCTCTTGAACTGAATTTTAACATGTTTAATGTGCGTATTGTTATGCGTTTACTTTTCTACATTGGCTAGAGGTATAGGGGGAGGGTTGAGATCCCAAAAACATGTTTAACCCCGCCACATTTTTGCGCCTGTCCCAAGTCAGGAGCCTCTGGCCTTTGTTAGTCTTGTATTATTTTTAATTTTAGTTTCTTGTGTACAATTTGGAAATTAGTATGGCGTTCATTATCACTGAACTAGCATATATTTGTTTAGGAGCCAGCTGAAGGACGCCTCCGGGTGCGGGAATTTCTAGCTACATTGAAGACCTGTTGGTGACCTTCTGCTGTTGTTTTTTTCTATGGTCGGGTTGTTGTCTCTTTGGCATATTCCCCATTTCCATTCTCAATTTTATCAAATGTTTTGGTGAACATAGTGTATGGGAAGCAAGTATCTTACTTAAATCGTTATCAGTTATAAATAGATGATATGTATGGCCTTTAAAACAGGACTTGGCAAACGAGATGAGAATTAAACACATCGACAGAAGTGGTAACAACAACTCAACAGTCCAAACGTGGAACACTAACTCCTGTGTGAAAGGGTTATAACCAAATCTAGAAGTTTAATCAAGTTGAATCATTCTAATCATATCAAAGTAACAAAGCTCATTTTTGTGCATACAATAATCAACACAGTTTGAAGTTCAACTTTAAACACACACATAAATTATAAAAAAAAATATTATTATAAACTGTTCGATAAACGGTTTGGGAAATCTATCTATCCTTAGGGGTAGAAACCCTAAGTCATGTTAGTGTTTCATGTTTTTTTAATTGAACAAACAAATTAAACAATCTTTTCTTCGTTAAACGAAAAGAAATACTCCCGGGCTGGTGGTACATTGGGAGACGTAACTTACATCAACACTGGCACCGACCCAATGATTAACATTAACTGATCAAATATGGTAGGCTATAATTTATTTTCCAGACGCAAATTTTACCTTTTAAAAGTAAAATCACAAAAAACGGGAAGTACCTAATCAAGTGTCAAGATCCATAGCTCAAACAGATCAAACGAATGGATAGCATATGTCATATTCATGACTTGGTACATACTAATTAGAAAAAGACGTACATTGTATTAGTAGCGTTCAACATAAACATGAAAAATAAAAAAGGAAAATGCAAACAACAACTGGAAAATTACAGATAAACGTTCACTGTTTCGTAGTGATGATATTTTTTTCTTTCGATGACAAAAGTAAGATCCCAAAAATACCAATCTCTGATAAAAATTCAAAAGGAGAGTCCCTAATTAAATGGCTAATAAAAAGCTCATACACTTCAAAGGAATGGACGATCACTGTCCTATTCCTGACTAGGTACATGCATTTTCTTAAGTAGAAAAGTTTATGTCCATGTTACCTTATACTTAAGTAATAAGAGAAGGAGAGAAGAAATAAATCAAAGGAATTTCCAAACTCAAGAAGAATCAAAATTGACAACCCATGATTAGAAAATAAATGTCGAAAAGATAAACAAAGGTCTGCACAATATTGAAAAGACTGAGCAACACAAACCTATAAAAAGAAATGAGGTTATTCTCATAGATGACACCTTTTACCTTGCTCAGAAAATAACAACTGCAGTGATATGTCGCATTTGGTGATGTCACTTTTGAGGACAACAATAGAAGATTTAAGTTAAGACAATTAAAACATACCACCCGTAAGCACCCGTCGTGTTGCTTATATGATAACAAATCAGGTAAATAGTCTTATTTGGTAGGTCAAATTCATGAAAGGGGAGGGGATTGTAGTTACGACGTAAGGAACATATCCGATATCATTTGTGAAACGGTTATTCCATAATGGTCAACCCACTCGTAATGGTGTCCGTAAAATCTACGAAGGGATGATTTCAACTTCACCATTTGGAACTCTTGGATTAATAGCTTCCTTGTGAGCAGCAACCCTCTATTAAGAAAATCATAATAGGAAATGCACGCACGGGAATATCGTATCAATTGGGGGATATATACCCGTATGCAGGTGCTCCTGGAATGTTGCTACTTAGAAATGGAAAGACTTTTCATTCGAAAAGAACAATTGAACTAACTTAAAACGATCTTAAATTAAAATATCAAAACAAATTAATAAAAGCTGATACTGGTGGTCTGTCAGTGTTTAAGAGAACTTTAGTTATACTTTAACCTACGATGCAATTTTAATATTCCAATGTATAAACCATACAAAAACACCTATACTAAGGTTAAACATATTATCATCAGTTAATCAAAGCAAATTGATTTGTTCTGTTGAAATGTTTTCTACTTGTATTTACTTTATATTGAGTGATCAGCTTGACAAAGTGTATACAGAGACATGTATTCTCTTGAGAACTGCATGTGTTGCTTAGTGTTTATGTTATAGTAGCTTTACAATTGTCGTTTACTCTGATTACGTTTTTCTACATTACGTTCAGTAGCAGTTTTGTCTCTTCATTTGCATTTATCAGATTTTAAAAAAAAATGACAGGTGTATCTGTAAACATATTATAACTATTGTGAATAAAATGTTGTTAATGTCAGCAGTGTCATCGCATTTTTCGTGTCCCCTTTGAAATAGACGTTAAACTGCATATTTTGTTTTAGAAAATGGAAAAGTTCCAGCAGTTAGCATGAACAAATTTCAATTTATAAAAATTATTAATTTCAATATAACATCATATATAATCACTTCTAATTAAAAATAATGAAGGTGGCAACACTGATAAGAATGAAGGGAGTTTTCAATCTTTATAAGAAATCAAATTATATGTTGTGTACATGAAACAATTGCCAAAATATAAAACAACACGTTTAATAATTTATTTCGTCCGAAGCGCTTTTCTGGATTTACCTTCACCAGGAACGCTCAAAGCCAAACATTTGACATCCGAAGATGTCAACTTGAGACGAAACGCGCGTTTGACGTATCAAACTATAAACCCGGTACCTTTTACTACTATTTTGCATCTCATAAATATTGAAGTATTTAAGTTAAATATCTCTATTGCCTAGATAAATTTATAAAGAAAGGTTTGGAATTCAGGTTGCTACAGTAGTTTCTATTTGATCCCTAAACTTTTTTATATCAAAATATACATCATAAACTGCGGCAGATAAAGGATAAAAATAAATTAACTTGTGTCTTATTTAAAGATCTTAGGTTGCGAATATTCAGTACCTTGATTTTTTTTTTTATTTCGGTTCAAATTAAGTAAGGATTGAAAATAAATTTCCAATAGTGTCTTTGCATAGGAATTAAACAAATTTATTCTAAAACCAATTGTTGGAATGATACGGGTTATTTATATATTTTCTTCTCGTATATTTAGCGTCAAAACACCAAGAATCAAAATCAAATCAATCTCCTATAATTGTTGTTGATAGGATAATAAACCCCTAACAGGAGGGATTTTACATGATCTCCATATGGTGTAGAAATAATCTTTTAATCAGTTTAAATGAGGTATGGAGCTGATGACGTATTGCCTCTGAATGACAATTTTGTCCCATTTAAGTATGAAGAACAGGACGAAATCATAGCTGAAATCATCAGTTGAGTCCATATAGGTAAAGGCAATTAAAGAAAAATATGTGTTATAAGTAAGAATAAGTAGAATTAAAGATCTTCAAAGTAATCATGATATTTACCAGAATCAATTTAGTTTACATGTTATATACATTGTGTTCTCATTAATGAATCAGTAACCATGTAAAATTTACTAGTGACTATTTTGGCACATTTATATGTACATGTATTACCCACATATCTATACTATTAAATAAAGGCAACAGTAGTATACCGCTGTTCAAACTCATAAATCCATGGACAAAAAACAAAATCGGGGTAACAAACTAAAACTGAGGGAAACGCATAAATATAAGAGGAGAACAACGACACAACACTACAATGTAACACACACAGAAACGGACCAAGCATCAGACAAAATCCCACGAGAATAACAAATATAACATCAAAACCAAATACATGAATTTGGGATAGACAAGTACCGTGACACGTCTTATCGCAATGTCAATTTACACTCAAAAATAAGAGAAAACAAACGACGCAACGTTAAATTGTAACACACATAGAAACGAACTATAATATAACAATGGCCATATTCCTGACTTGGTACAGGACATTTTTAAAGGAAAAAATGGTGGGTTGAACCTGGTTTTGTGGCATGCCAAACCTCACACTTTAATGGCAATGTTAAATATAACATTGAAATGACAACATAATATTACAGGACTACAATACAAATAAATAGGAGACCGTATTAGACAATGAAACACATGATTAATGAATAACAAAAAGCATCAGGTTTAAAACTCAATACGCCAAAAACGCGCCTCGTCCACACAAGACTCACCAGTGACGCCCAGATATAAAAGATCGAAAGCGAAAAAAGGTACAAAGTTGTACAGCACTGAAGATCAAAAGTTGAAAAAGGTTTTGTCAAATACGGCTATGTTTCTATGCTTGGGATAAGAATATCCTTATTATTTAGAACAATTAATGATATTGCAAACAGTAAATTTTATCAAATAAATATAACAGATATACATAATGAAACTGAAATATTAACTCATTACATAAAACAAACACGAATACATAACACAGACTAGACACACCCGACTCAGTCCAGGCCTCAACGCAGTAAATTATGAAAATGACGTCACATACGATGGTGAAAAGGCATTAAAAATTACGTCACATTTGAATATATGAAACGAGAAGACCTCATTTTGTGTGTCGCTTCTCTTCCTTCAACAATAAATTAATCATCATGCCTCTTTGTCCTATAGGTACCATGTATTGTCGCATTTGTCATCCATTCTTGTGATTATTCAGTTTGGGTTATTTTGGGAGAAAAACGAAAAAAACTGCGTCCGGATATTTTTCAGTCATTGGACGAAATTTTAAGTCAGACTAGACATCCGGTTTGCGTTTTTTTCTGTACTTTGTTAAATAGAGAGGGTCTATATAATATGTCAATGATTAGTAAATTGGGAGTTGATAGTAAAAAGCAAATACACTTTATTTATAGTAATGTATGTTCATAATATATATACAGATAAACGCTACTAACATTATTAAAATCAATAGAACAAAATTATAGGAGTTTTGAGGAAAAAAATTAGGAGCCTGGCTAGGAAAACAATTGTCATGTCTAAAAGTAATTATTACTTTCTTTTTTTGAAATTCTTCATTCATAAAATCTTTTACAAAAATTCATCGGGTCACTAAGTATATTAAATAGAGAGGGTCTATATAATATATCAATGACCACAGTGGATTGATTAGTTAACTGAAAATTGATAGTAAAAAGCAAACACACTTTATCTATAGTAATGTTTGTTCATCACATATTAAACGTATGTTCATTTTGAAATAAATAGAAAACAAAAATTGGAAATTTTGGCCCGAAAAGGAGAAGGGGTTAAAAAACAATTGTCCTGTCCCCAAGTGCCTATAACTTTTATTACCTTTCCTGAAATTCTCCAGTCATTAATTCTGTTACAAAAAAATCATCCTACAACACATTACATACTTTCAACCACGCTCTGGATGCTCGCCATTTCGCGGGTGTGTTCTAGCATTTATCACCCTTGCTTAAAGTATTTTAGTTTGGGTTATTTTGGGAGGAAATAAATTGTTTCCGTCATCGGACTGACTTTTTGAAAAATATAAAAGACTTCCGCTGCCCTTTAGGCCTGTTTTGAAATTAAACATAATTTGCTTAAGTACTTGGGACAGAACAATCATTTTTTTTTTGCGTTTTTCTGTATACTATGACCATACATATACTATAAACAAGGACGTATAACTAACATCTAATATACGTCCTTGCTATAAATAAAGTGTATTTGCTATTTATATATATGAATCAATTGCAATATTTTTTTTTATCCACGGCGGTCACTTCAATATTTCTGTATACTACATAAATATATACTAGGAATAAATTGTATAAATTTGCTGTAATTTTCTATAAATTGCCAATAGTTTACTGGGATGACTTTTAATATATCAGTGACAGTTTTAAAAAGTAATTATAGTATATATATATATATGTATGTCCATATTATACCAGTTATATTTTTTTACAGTTTACATAAGCGCTATTTCCCCGCGATTTCGCGGGTGTGTTCTAGTGACTTTAAAAACGAAATAAGTATGTTCACAGCAGAAAAATATATCCTTTTACAGTTGATGCTTTCTCTCGGTTTTAGTTTGTAACCCGAATTTGTTTTCTCTCAATGCATTTATGATTTTTGAATAGCGGTTTACTACTGTTGCCTTTTTTCGACGATAACAATATTAAAATAAACTAGTCTTATAATGAGTAAAAAAGATTTGTCCACCACACGAGAACCATGTGATTATCTCTAACCCAATATATAAATTAATCGTCCTCTGTGCAATTTTATTCGTTCTTTTTTGTTTTTCATTTTGGTCCAAATTGATATTGAATAACTAAACTGGACAACCGAGTGAGTTCATTCAACAATGCGGCGAACCAAATGCGTTTTCTGGAAGATTTATACAAAGAAAAACTGCTTGTTTGATAAATTTGCTCGATTTGTTTCTCAATGAATTCAAAAATAAATTATCGCTACGATCTATTTTACTACAATTGAATGGCTGCTAGGCCTTTTACCCATTAATGTTGATTTGTTGGTACGTAAAATGTAATGCCTGACCTTTAAAGTATTGTCTGGTTAATAGTCCATATGGTCCTGAACCAAAATATTAATGATATTATGTGTCCAATAATCACATGGTCAATTTCTAAGGTAACAGGCAAACATGACACATTTTGATTTATATAGCAACCATTCTAGCACCCTTATTCCAAAACTTTTCATTTTACGTCATTGACAAGAATTATTGTTAGTTCTAATGAATCAACAATTTATATTGATTGATTGATTGTTGGTTGCTGAACGTCCAGTGGCAAACATTTCATGCATATTCAGGACGAGAACAAGTTCACAATAAATACAATAGGTAGGTTGACATGAATGTGACCTACCGAATTAGACTATTTATCGGATTTGTTATCACATAAGCAACACGATGGGTGCCACATGTGGATCAGGGTCTGCTCACCCTTCTGGAGCACCTGAGATCACCCCTAGTTTTTTGATAGGGTTTGTGTTGTTTATTCTTTAGTTTTCTATGTTGTGTCATGTGTGCTGTTGTTTGTTTGTCTTTTTAATTTTTAGCCTTGGCGTTGTCAGTTTGTTTTAGATTTATGAGTTTGACTGTCCTTTTGGTATCTTTCGTCCCTCTTTGATACAATATAGACCATCTGGGATGATGGTCGGAGAAATTTGGACTGCCACTGGTAAATGAGGGTATATTGGATAGGGACATAAATTTTGCTTTCAACAGGTCACCTACGTAACCCTTAAAGAGTTGTTGTAAGGGTTCTTAACGTGCAAAGAGCGTGGCACTCTCTTTACACGAGACATCGGATTTAACGTCCCCCTTCTGTCCGGACGTGACTGCAAACTTGATACATCCCGCACAGCCAAACGGACGGCAAGCGTTTTACTGCCGGTCGGGAGGAGAGCAAGTGATCATATTTCTGTACCCCAGTCACCCTTGGGAGAATCAACAATTTTAATAGAAATCGATGCAAACATGTGTAATTTGTCAATGTTGTATAAACATTTTATAAATATGACATTGCTGTGTTATTTGCTCGGTCTTATGTTTCGAAACAATATATTAACAAATATATTCAAATGAAATCTAGTTTTTCTTCGGAATGACTGCAAAATAGGTGAAATTTCAACGCTGACTCTCATTGACTTATTTATAATGGCTACCTACACAAATGTAGCAGTATTGTTTGTGGCCTTTTTATGACTTTTTCACCTAATTATATGGAAGGTTTAATTTTCTGGAAAATCATGACTATGCGTACCGATCCCCCTATATGTATATAAGATGACTGAAGATTACATGTCGTAATTGATCTTAATGAATTGGAAACATACTTTGATAAAGTTTCTGAGGAGGAAATACAACACCGGATCAGACTTTATACTACATGTTAACATACAACAAGAAAAAAATACAAATATGTTTATTGTACTTAAACATTTTAGATGCAACATATGGTTTTGAATCTAGTATATAAGAAGGTTCTTTGGCTGATAAAACATCATCCGTCAAAATGGCTTGTGGGATACTAGTCCTACTCATTGCAGCGATTGCTGCATGTAAGTATTCTCGATAAGTTTTAATTTAATAATTAGTTTGATTTTTTTTCTCTATTGGTCAGCTTAAATTCAAACCTTAACTGCCTTCAGACAGTTAGTTTTTTTTATTTGTGTGTTCCAAGTACTAAAACTAAAAATATTTACAAAAAAAGTAAAAACAAAAGATTAAACAACTTTCAGAACTCGATAGATTGCAGACTTTTGAGTTTTGAAATGTCCCAGAAACTTAACTATATATAAATTAATTTAAAGTCATCTCATGTGCGACTCGTGTGTACAATGTACAGAATTTTTTTTCTGGAATGTCTCCATCTAACCAAAATTGAGGTTAAAGCTTTTTATATAATAGAAAAAAAAATATCAATCTTTTTTTCTATAGAGCCATTCAGTACCTTAAGAGTTATACATATTTTTTTTTTTTTTCGTTTTTTGTATAAGATCTTGTAATTAAGGAAATATTATTTGACTGTTGTTCAAAAATCATAAAGCGATAAAGCCAAAACAAAAAAAAGTCACACACCAAAATCGAGGGAAACACATAAACTAGCAGAAAACCCAATAGAAACTATTTTGGACTAATAAATAACATCGGCATTAAGATATAGAAATAGATATTTTTTTTAATTGATATACAGTAATTTTTAGTTGAGAAACAATTTTATGAATAAGTTCAGTTTAAATGTGCGTGAAATGAACTGTTGAGGGATATCATCGTCAACGATAGCACATATTATTTTCGTATTTCAATCAAATTAAATGTAATTCATTGTGTGACAAAAAAGCATTTTTTATATATAAAAAAAAGGTTACTAGAAAACTGGAATAAGATGTAAAATACTTTCCAGTGGCAAGTCTTTTTTACAGTTTTATAGTTTTATCTAATATTTTAAATAATATGCACATTACATGTATCTGTGATGGACATTAAAAGATCGGGGGGAAATCTGAAAGTTGCTATATTTACAAATTTTTATTTCTGTTTCATAATTGTTTTTTTTTTTTTTTTTTTTTTATCAAATTTCAGCTACGAATGGGTATGGCAGTAAAGACTATTATTCCGGTAATAAAGAAGACTATAGCTACAAACCTAAAGTAGTTAAATCAAGTTCATACTCAAGCTCAAGCTATGTTTCTCATGGTCACCATGCCGGTTATGCTGGGCACAAACTTATTACTGGTATGACTATTTGAGCGTTATATTTTTTTTGTGTCCGTCTGATATTGAGTTGATTGAATACATGCACGTCATGTGAACATTTTGAATATGTGATGGATAAATGTCTCATTGTCTCAGTCATACTGCATCTCCAAATTATTATATTAAGTGAGAGAATAATTGAAATAATCTCAGAAGATGATATGCTATATACTCATTCTACACCAAGTACTGATTGTATGTATTTAACCTAGTATGTAAAGGAAATTCGTCATTTTACTAAGTGATGCCCTTAGTTCTGTACTCGTGTTATTTGGCTTTGTGTACTTATTTTTGTCAACTTCCCTTACTTTATCAGGTAATAACTTTATTACCAATCGTGTTTTTGTTTTATTATTAACGAATATCTGGTTCGAAAAAAAGACAGTATCGATGCGCATGAGTTAATCGTTGGCCATCATCAGTGTTTTTGTGCTGTTCTAACTTTCATATTTTACTTTCATAATAGAAAAACAAAGAGTATGAGGTATTCATTCATAACACAAAATCAGTACAAACAGAGCAAATCCCACACAATAACCAAAAAGACTGCATTTTTATTGCTTATCTTCATCTTAAAGGCATGCTTGTGTTGTTCGGGAGTGTGTTTATATCAAAGATTTAACGAAATGAAAACATGTTCTTTTTATCAATGACAGGCATTTCTTGTGATCTTTGAGAGTCCGATTAGAATTAATACATGAAAGCTCTGACATCTTTGAAAATTGATATGAACAAATGTAATCAGTTGACAAAAAAAGAAATAGGTATTTGAATCTAAATAAAAGTGATTATTTCCATTTCTATTTTGTCGTCTGGTGTATGTCTCATTAAAGTCTGATTCATACCGATTTTTATTTTAAGTTCATCATAAAAAGAGGGAACAATTACCATTTTAGAAAAAACAATTCCCTTTAATAACAATGCTAAAAATACACGGATTTGGCAGATTCTACTTTCAGTTCTAAGGTTTATCAAAACTTGGGAATACGTGATGAAAAAATCATAAACATTACCAAATTGATAACTGTAATGCATTATATATAATGTTCAAATACAGCTGTAAAGTAACGCCAACGCCGTGATCTAAACAAATATCATCTCTTTGGATACTGATTATATCATGAACAAACTTTATTGGTATAATTGGAATTCCGACTCCGTGTCCAAACAGTTATTAACGACACAGTTCACATTGATGTCGACTTCACAGTCGTTGTCAAAGCAATATGTTTATTTTTTTTATTTGTGCATATTACAGAAAAAAGGTTAGCTAAGCTTGGGTTTTCGTCCTGCTTTGGAAGCACTTAAGCTCGTTCTTATGTGCATTTTATTGCCCTGAATTGAACATATATTTTATTATATTTTTGCTATTGTCTTGTACTTTTAGGACATGCCTACAAATTTAAAGTAGGGCGTATATTCAAACGTTTCCACAATCTTGGTGTTAAACTTATCGGACGTGGAATCAGATATAACGGATTCTGTAAGTAATATTGTACACTACGTTCGACTTTAAGAAAGAAACTTTTACGGGACTGTTATAATGTCAATGAATTTTAGGTGTGGTACATTTTGTATGAAACTTTAAGTTTTATAATTAAAGGTAAGAAATACCGAAAAAGGACTAATAAATAAAAAGGTAAAAGATCATACATTTTGCTGCAAAAATTCCAAGGAACAATTATGCGTGTTCCAAGTCTGGAGCCTTTCGCCTTTGTTAGTCATGTATGTCTGGGTTTTTTTGTTTTTTTTTAAATTTTGTCATTAATATGTTTCGGTGTTTTGAGTAACGTCTTTTTCATTGACCTAGTACACATTTGTGTTTAGGGTCCAGTTAAGCCCGCCTCTGACTGCGGGAATTTTTATTCACTGTTTTGCCTTGGGCAGTTTTTTACACTTTCATCTGATCGTTGTCTCTTTGACACATTTCCCATTTCGATTCTACATTTTATAGTGTCAAATATTGATTGAAAAATAAAAATGAAATTAATGAACAAAAAACAGTTCTTCCGTTGAGTGATTGTTATCATAGTATGACCGTAAATTTGTGTCTCTTTTTATTGTCTTTATAGATTAAGATTAAGTCTAAGCTACCCTTCATGTTATATTCATTTGTCTTTTGTTGCAGACTATGGACGTCTTTGCAGTGCAACAAAACTGTACGGTGCACTAAATTCCTGTTATGAAGATTATGGTGACATAGGGGATTGTTTCCCTGGTCTGATTAAACAAGGGTTGATTGGAAGACGCCACGTTTACCATAAATATGGTCATGGATTCGGTTTAGGTGTCACCTTTGTGAGAAGAGGCATTGTTTATGGAAGATCATGTAAGTACATATTTATTGTTTTGTAATTGAAAAATATTCCTCGAATGAGTAAACGAGAACACATCGTCTGACGTTACGTCTTGAACATATATTTTATTAGTTTACCAACATTTAGATACATTGATTTAAATTAAAAATTAGTGTCCCCACGTTATATGAGTGATTAGAAATGATAAGTAATTATTCAATAAGTATTGCGGAACAAGGGAAATGCAATTTACCCTATCGCATTTAATTACAACTGTTTCAATCTTTAAAACTGATGAGATTGTCTCCAACCATATAAAAATGACAATATGTTATATGGATTAGAATGTAAAAAATGTAGATTTTATACATGTTTTTCGTTATTTGACGTAAATTCAGTTTGACTGGGTAATCTCTCAGCTGCAAATTTGAAACACTTGAAAATAGTTTTAGCTATCTTAAGTATACATTTTGCGTACGTTGAACCGTTTCAAGCATTAACACATTGACGAACCTGTTTTCTTTATTCACCGAACGGTATGATGGTTTATGATCATTTAATGCAGTATGGTGGCCCATCGTTTTTAACAGGCTCATTTTTTAGGATCAGACTGATTGTTTCCTCATTGCCAATCTTACACATCTGATTATTTTTGATAAAATTATTTTTCAGATTACAAATATGGGTGCCGTCGGTCAAAGTTCATCCGTTATATGACTTCTTGCTACAATAAGTTCCATCATGCAAGCACCTGTGTGTCAGTTTTGAGAAAACGACATCTAATTCGATCACCTCATTCATATCATGGTCACATGCACCTTTCCGGGTACACACGTTTCCGAAGATTTAAGATTTCCCATGGAAGATTCAGATACGGAGGAAAATGTAAGTTATGTATATTTTACACAAAAACAAACGAAAATAAACAATTGACCACATACAAAACAAAAAATAAGAAAAGTACCGAAACACTATAAACGGGTGAACAGTTGAGTACAAAATAAATGCTCAACGTTATTTTGTAGTTATGTATATATGCTTCAATCATACATATATTGAATAGGATATCTCCGTGTTTTCAGCAATAGGGAACTTTTTTTTTGCTCTTAAAATCTTGAAAGAGTTCTTGATGACTTTGTAAAATTGATTGACAAATTGTCTATTCTCTAAGCAGTATGAGGTTATAACTTATCATAAGGGGTGGACGATCGGTAGTCTTTCAAAACACTTTTTTTATTCTGTTAAATATTTCTTTTGTTCTATAGATATCTTCTAGCCTCTTGTGTCTTTATTTCATATAGATTACAAACTGAGTTGCAGTAAGAGACGTTTCTACAGTTATTGGAACAGATGTTATGGTCGATACCACAGTGTTGGTAGATGTTTTGGATACCTTAGAAGGAAGCATCTGTTTTCATATTATAATGGTAATTACATGTACATTTAAAAAAAAGAAGATGTGGTATGATTGCCAATGAGACAACTCTCCACATGAGACCAAAATGACAAAGAAATTAACAACTACAGGTCACCGGACGGCCTTTAAATATGAACAAAGCCCATACCGCATAGTCAGCTATAAAAGGCCCAGAAATGACAATGTCAAACAATTCAAACGAAAAAACTAACGGCCTTATTTATGTACAAAACAATAAAGAAAAACAAATATGTAACACATAAACAAACGACGATCACTAAATTACAGGCTCTTGACTTGGGACAGGCACATGTAACACTTACAAATTCAAAGTTATAAATGCAAGGAACTGTTTTTGTTTTTATTACTAGTAAGTGGTCCATAGAATTTTAGGTTCCTAATCATGTATACATCAATGACTTTTCAGTAGTGAATTTTAGTACATTTATTTTAAAATTGGTAGAAAATTCACATTGTAAAGGCGTGAATTAATCTTATTTGTGGCAAAAAACATTGTTTTCAAATTAATATGCATTGACATTTCGTTTTGTTGTTTCGATTACTTTTTGTGGCTGTCTAAATCAGTTTACTTATCAAGTGAATATTTAAATGTTGAATGATTCTCCCCATCTTTTTCACTATCTGTTTTTAATTTTCCATTTTAATATAAATAGCAGGTTACTCAAGTGGTGGGTACGGAGCTGGTTACAGGAGTGGACATGGTGGAATTGTATATGACTATGGTTATTACAAAAGTCATCACGGATTTAGTATACACCATAATAGATTCACATATGGTGGAATTGGTAAGTAAATCTAGAAACATTAGTAGATCTATATTGAAGTAAGGTAAAATAAGGGACAAAATGGTAAACACACTGGTGGTTTAATGCATAAATGCATAACAATGAACAGCTGACATTTAACATTTTACGTTCCTATACAATTTTAATGCAATGATTTTGAAAGAATAGTAAAACAAACATGTTTAACCCCGCCGCATTTTTGCGCCTGTCCCAAGTCAGGAGCCTCTGGCCTTTGTTAGTCTTGTATTATTTTAATTTTAGTTTCTTGTGTACATTTGGAAATAAGTATGGCGTTCATTATCACTGGACTAGTATATATTTGTTTAGGGGCCAGCTGAAGGACGCCTCCGGGTGCGGGAATTTCTCGCTACATTGAAGACCGGTTGGTGACCCTCTGCTGTTGTTTTTTTTATTTGGTCGGGTTGTTGTCTCTTTGACACATTCCCCATTTCCATTCTCAATTTTAAATGGTAATGTTCATGTTAATATGATCGAACAAAACAACATACTTCAGTACTGTGGATTAAATCATAAAGACTCGTCTGAGAAAGCATATATTATTTGATAAGAAGATTATACCCAATGACAGTAATGTACACGGAGTATTGAGTCTACCTTTAACTATAGTAATTCCAGTAACCATTATGCATTTAGAATAAGACATCATAAATGTCCATATAAAGGAAACATATTGATGCCCGACTCGTAAAATACATTAAGTTAAATTGAAAACCCCAATATGATTGTATAAAGTTATAGCAATTAACTGCTTCTCATTTGTGTATTTGCAAATAAAGATAATAAAGACAGTGGCTAAAATATGAATATGGATAACATCATAATAGAAGTTGCTAACATTTCATATATTAATTTTTATCATAATACTTGCCATTGCTTTTTTTTTAATTGCTCCCATTTATGAATATTTTTATATCCAATATTTCTATCATGATTAATAACCGAGGATTCATCGTATGCAGTTCTTTTAGTTAATTAAGACTCAATCTTGCTTTTTTATAATTCAACACCCTAGAAACAAGATAGATTTTAATTACAGCATACAGACTGAAATGTAGCAGAAGCCGATTCTATAGACATTGGGGTCAATGTTATCATCGTTATCATAGTGTGGGGATCTGTTTTGATCGACTAAGAAGTCTTCATCTCTTCTACAGATACGTTGGAGGTACATTTTTCTAAATTTATATGACAGTGTATCTATTTCACTTCCTTACAAAATGAAATTGAGAAAGGAACTGTTGATGGTGTTAACGAGAAAAGTTTATAAAATACTATTTTATTTTTTTAATTTATTCTTCACCTTTTTTTTATTCATTTGTTCCATTTCACAATGTACTTCGCAACAAATAAAATTACAGCCATATCATTGATGCTATCGATTATTATAGAAATTTAATGGTTCTATCAATTTGTATTGAATACTATAAATTGCTGTTAACATGGTTGTTTTTATTTTTATTTTCTCAATTGAATGCTTTGCATAAAAAAAAAAAATCTTGAACATTTTTATATTGCATACTACATAAAACGAGCTCGATATGACATATATAGCAATAGTACAATATATGCTTCTATCATTTTACAGCCACTCATGCTATTCTGAACAAACACTTGTACCATCACAGAAGAATTGCTAACAACCATGCAAGAAGAATCCATAATGTAGCTAAGAGTCATGTCGCGAGAATATCTCATGTATCAAACAAACATATTCACAACATTCAACACCAGGCAAACAAACACGTAAGCAGAATTGCAAGCGTGGCTAGAAGTCATATGAATAGATTTAAACAACTCGTAGATTACCATCTTAGACGACTCCACAAACACACAAAATATCATTTGTCATCTGTTGAACATCAACATAAGAAGCATTTGAATGAACGCCAGTATCAGAACAACAAGCATGAATTAAACGTGAGACATCTCCATAAGAAACACGAATATTATCTTAAGAAACATGGTTATCGTTATGGTCATGGTCACAGCCTCATTCATCACAGATTTTCACATGGTGGCAAAGGTAAGATCAAATGTACCAAATATGTTTTTATCAGTCATTTTTTGACTCAATTGAATCAGTAATTTGTAACTTTTGACTTTTGCTGTGTTAAATTGATATTAATTCAGCAAACAAAGCACATAACTCCATTTAAATCAGATATTTATGAAAGGCAAACTCAAATTTATTTGGCAATACTGAAGATAAAACAAATAATACATATATAAAATTTAATAGAATCTGCAAATATATTATGCTTATTTCTGTCGACTTGTGTCTTTCACATTTAAGTTTGCTTCGTGTCTCTTTTCATTACCAAATCATAATATCAAAGGTCACACTATATTTTGATGTCACAATTTCCTACAGTTAAGGTAGATCTTATAATATTTCGCTATTGTCTTTGACTTTCAGGACATGCCTACAGATTTCATGTAGGACGCATATTCAATCGTTTCCACAGACTTGGCGTTGAACTTATCGGCCGTGGAATCAGATATAATGGATTCTGTAAGTCAACTATACACTGCACTAGACTTTTGTTGCAGAACTATTTTTTTTTCGGGATTATATTACTTAGAAATCTAATGAGGCAATTTCGTATTTACATTTCTAGTTAAATCTTACAAAATCCACAGGCAGTAAAAAAAACCTGTTCATTTCAGGTGCAAGTAACATATTTTTATTCAAAATGTTCCCAAAATTACTGTAGAACTAATATGTTTCAGTGTCAAATACTGAATGAAAAGTAATAATTATGAACAAGAAAGACAACTTTCTAAAAGTAATGGTTATAATGATTGTATATTTTCCAGGTTGAATCGGTTTTTTTCTTTATCATTTTCTTTTTAGATCTGAGCTGCATTGAATGTGTAAATGCATGTATTTATAATAATAAGTTTTTTTTTATGTCAGACTATGGACGTCTTTGCAGTTCAACAAAACTGTACGGTGCACTAAATTCCTGTTATGAAGATTATGGAGATATAGGCGATTGTTTCCCTGGTCTGATTAAACAAGGTTTGATTGGTAGACGACACGTTTACCATAAATATGGTCATGGATTTGGCTTAGGTGTAACTTTTGTAAAGAGAGGCATTGTTTACGGAAGATCATGTAAGTGCCATTTTTGTTTAAAATTGACTAATTATAATCGAATGAGCTAACAAGAAAAAGAAATTCGACAATGCTTTATCTCTTTGTATGTCTTGTACATATATTTCTAGTAGTTAACCAAAGTTCAACACTAAATTCGTTCATTTTTAAATAATACAATGCATCCATTCATATTACATTAAATCGGTTCCAATATTTAAAATAAAAATGCATTGCCCACAGAGCAGCTGTTTGTCAATATAAACAAATTGTGTACAAAATTTAATCCCAATTATGCCGATTTGTCTTCAAAACTTATTTGTATTCAAACCAGTTCTCTTTTCAATGATACACATATTTGAGCATGCACAGAATTGCTGTTTCTCTATTTTTAATTACCAAACGGTATGTTTTTGGATAATTGTAGAAGGTCGTACGGTAACATATAGATATTCACAGTATATTCCTATAGTCTCTGTTTGAATGGGTGGCTCATTTAAAATCATATTAAATCCCCTTATTCTAGAATAAACTAAACTTTTTTTTAGATTACAAATTTGGGTGCCGACGATCAAAGTTCATTCGTTATATGACTTCCTGCTACAATAAGTTCCATCATGCAAGCACCTGTGTGTCAGTATTGAGGAAAAGACATCTGATTGGATCACCTCATTCATATCATGGTCACATGCACCTTGCCGGGTACACACGTTTCCGAAGATTTAAGATTTCCCACGGGAGATTCAGATACGGAGGAAAATGTAAGTCATTTATATATCTATACATATGAAAAACAAGCAAGAATTAACTATTTCTTACACACAGAGCAACAAACAAGATAAACTGTATAACCGTATGAAATTATATATTTGGAACTGATTTTGACGATAAGTTGTGTCCATTCGCTTCATCACTTAAAAATAATAAAATAAAAACAAAAAGTTAATAATAATGTTACATTATAAATAAATACTAGAACACACCCGCGAAATCGCGGGCACATACAGCTTGTGAACTATTGTAGAATTATTTTTTAAAAAGATATTATGTATGAAGAATTTCATAAAAGGTATCAAAAGCCCTCTCCCTTTTTCCAAAGTCCGATATTTGTTTCCTTTCTGTTAAATTCAATTATTTTCGTGTTTCTGGCCTCAGACCACAATTATTCGTCTCTTTTGCTACAATGCTTTTTTTGGTAAAAGTCAAATCAAATTAAAAATTTGCACTGTTTCAAACATCAAATAAATGTAACTGCTTATATTTCAAACATCAAATAAATGTAATTGCTTATATATAGTCCATTATAAGTCTAATAAAATATGCTTCAAGGACAATCCATCAGTGCTTTTTTTCTTTTGAGTCTTACTAACATGCCAATGGTAGGATATGAATCTTGTATAAATGACTAAGACCGACTAAGGCTAATTTGAGGGGTGGTCGGAGGGGTCCTGATCCCGAAATCCCGAGATGCAGAATTTAAAGAAATTCATATTCCGAAATCCCGAAATCGAAAAATATATTCCCGGATCCCGTAAGGATCAATCCCCAAATCTCGAGTTTCAAAACACCCGATCCCGACGCCCGAAAAAGGCCCTGCCTCCTCTAATCTCTACGGCTTACTTTCATTTTTGCCAAATCACTATTTTCACTTTCAACAATAAATTGTTATGCCCCATCTAGTCTGTGCATCCGTGCGTTCGTTCGGTCGGTCGTCCGTCAGTCCGGCTTCAGGTTAAAGTTTTTGGTCGAGGTAGTTTAAGATGAAGTTAAGCATGTTTCACTTATTTTAATATATATGTAAGTGGTATGACCCCTTAAATAGTAAACATTTCAAAGAAAACAGTAGACAGAATCAGGGACTTTCTATACTAACATAGAAAGTCCCTGACAGAATACAGAGAGTCTCTATATATTAAAGTAGTATAATCGTAGTTTACATGTAGATAAACGCGAACAATAGTTGTCCTCTTTAAGGAGGTATAATAGTTGTGGTTCTTGCGATCTTTACACCATGAAATGAAACGCAAAAAATAATTGTCCTCTCTAAGGAGGTATAATAGTTGTTATTTTTGCTATCTAAACACCATGATATGGAGAACGCTCTGAATGGCTTATTTATTTTTCATTTTTGTTATCTATCATACGATTGTTTTTTTTAAATGTGTCACATGTTTTACTTATTTTAATATATATGCAACTGGTATGACCCCTTAAATAGTAAACAATTGAAGGAAAAACAGTAGACAGAATACAGAGAGTCTCTATATTAAAGTAGTATAATCGTAGTTTACATGTAGATAAACGCGAAAAATAATTGTCCTTTATAAGGAGGTATAATAGTTGTGGTTCTTGCGATCTAAACACCATGACATGGAGAACGATTTGATAGGCTTATTTATTTTTGATTTTTTGTTATCTATCATACGATTGGTTGTGTTTGTGCATGTTTCAAACCGGAAGTCTTATCTATGACTAAAAGTCAGTCTGATGACGGAATCATATCCGGACTCCTTTTTTGTCGTTTTTCTCCCAAAATAACTCAATCTGAATAATCATAAGAATGGATGACAAATGCGACTATGCATGTTACCTATAGGACACAGAGGCATGATGATTGATTTATTGTGGAAGGAAGAGAAGCGACACCCAAAATGAGGTCTTCTCGTTTAATAGTATAGATATAATATATACATGTATATATATATATACAGTTTATAACTCATTTATATATGAATATAAATGTGTATTTTATTTTATTGAAAAGATTGAGAAAAAAGTGTTCGAAGTTTTTTTATACATCTATCACTTTTCGCCGAAATAAAGAAGTTTGTGAAAAGTTGAGTAATTTTTAAATGTTCAATCTATATATGTAGTAGTAGGTACATGTCACAATTATACGGCCATTGATAGCAATGTCTTCGTGATTTCGTCCATGGAAAGCTTGATTTTCTCTTAAAAAGATTCTAAAAATGATTGAAAATTTGTCCATTCTCCAATAATGTATGGCTAGAACTCATCATAAAGACAGGCGATTGCCAGGCATTT
This sequence comes from Mytilus edulis, assembly GCF_963676685.1. Lineage (NCBI taxonomy): Eukaryota > Metazoa > Mollusca > Bivalvia > Mytilida > Mytilidae > Mytilus > Mytilus edulis. The sequence continues at coordinate 48,493,533 of NC_092346.1, read as the reverse complement.
AAAACATTCTCATTCCAACTGGCTTAGATGATTGGCAGATAGAAACATATTTCCCTGCGGCGTTTTTGTAAATTGTAATTTAGATTTTTCTTCTATATTAGTTGTGCTTAAAATTTTTGTTGCCCATTGGTATGTTCTTACTTTTCGTGTCTTTATTTCACATAGATTACAAACTGAGTTGCAGTAAGAGACGTTTCTACAGTTATTGGAACAGATGTTATGGTCGATACCATAGTGTTGGTAGATGTTTTGGATACCTAAGAAGAAAACATCTGTTTTCATATTACAATGGTAATCATATTAAATATATCATGTATACCACATACAAATTAAAGTTTAAAACTGAAGTATTTTGTTTTGGTTTAAAACATAAATGCCCTTAGGTGAACATTAGGCTATTCTTTAGAGTATATTAATTTCATTTTGCTGCCAAATATTTTTACATCATTGGTTTCAAAATAGTGATTTGAGTGATATCTGTTTAAATAAGAATAAAGGTACTGATGTTTTTTTTAAATTCGAGGGAAAAATATTTTTTTAGTCGTGATTGCTAAATAGATAATTTGTTTTAAAAGTGGTAAAAAGACAGAAATTTAATGCATGCACAAAGTATTTATTTGTATTTTGTTTTATTATTTTATATGAAAGTTAGAGAAAGCTATTAAACCAAGAGTTCCAAATGGTGAAGTTGAAATCGTCCCATCGTTAATTTTAGGGACCTCATCACGAGTTGGTTGACCGTTATGGAATAACCGTTTCACAAATGATATCGGATATGTTCCTTACGTCGTAACTACAATCCCCTTCCCTTTCATGAATTTGACCTACCGAATTAGACTTTTTACCAGATTTTTTATCACATAAGCAACACGACGGGTGCCACATGTGGCGCAGGATCTGCTTACCCTTCCGGATCACCTGAGATCACTCCTAGTTTTTGGTGGGGTTCGTGTTGATTATTCTTAAATTGTTCTATGTTGTGTCATGTGTACTATTGTTTGTCTATTTGTCTTTTTCATTTTTAGCGATGGCGTTGTCAGTTTATTTTCGATTTATGAGTTTAACTGTCCCTTTGGTGTCTTTCGTCACTCTTTTCAGAATCAATATGTTTATCAAACGATTAGTAACATGTGATTTTTTTTGTCAGCTCTTTTTAATATCAATTTTGAATTTTCTGGTTTTATATAATTAGCAGGTTACTCAAGTGTAACTCACAGTGCGTACGGAGCTGGTTATAGCAGCGGAATTACATATGACTTTGCTTATTACAAGAGCCATCATGGATTTACCATTAGAAATAATCAATTCACGTATGGCGGAATTGGTAAGCGAATCTTAAAATATTAGGAAATTCTTTTTTTTATGTGTAAAGTATATTAGAGGGTAAATCGTACATTCCTATACAATTTCCATTTAAATGCAATGCTAGAAATAATAGTAAAAAATTGAAAATGATCTTCATATTTCATCTTAATTCATATAACTTACTCGTTTGAGAAATTCAGTAGTATTTTAGTATAAACATCTGGAAATGAAAATCTCTAAAACTTCAGGATATAAACTGAAATGTGGAAGAAGCCGATTTTACAGACTATGGGGTCAATGTTATCACCGATACCACAGTGTAGGAAGCTGCTTTGGACGGCTACATCGACAACATCTATTCTATAGATACGGCGGAGGTATACTATTAAATGACAGTTTAAATATATATATAAAAAAACTGTGGTATAATTGTCAATGAGACAACTCTCCGCAAGAGACAAAATGACTTTACTTCAGCGCACGGCCTTAAGGTGGTACCAAACACCTTCACTAAGATTAATTTGGCTCGTTGAATTTTCATAAAATTTTTACAATGTATTCACTTTCACCCTATGACAAAAATATAAAAATTTCATAAAATTTGAACCTACTATTTTATCAGAAAAATTACACTAAGGCCGTGTTCCCATTGACCTAAACTCGGTGTTGTGTAAGTGTAACTCACACGTAAACTAAACAAAATTAAGTTCCCATTGATCAAACTCAATGTTTACATGTAGTGTAATTCATGTTTTGTCTACATGCAATCGATACTCGATGTAGGCCTTGTGTAGATTAAGTGTACATAAAAATAGGCATTCAAAACATTAGTTTCATCGTGCATATTTAAAGAAGAAACGATTTTTAAATACAATGGATATTTATAGCAATTATTATAAAGTTACTTACATAAATATTTGTCTAAACTTGATATATTTAATTGTTTTGTTTAGAAATAAAACTTAACGTAGCTTTATAAAGCCCTTATCAAGACTCAAAGCAGCATCATTGCCGAACACATAATTCATTTGAAAATTAAGGTCTTTCCGAATAAATTTGACTTACACAGAAATATTTGCCACTGGTCTTTACTCAAACAGCGGTTCACTCATAAATGGATTACTTAAAAAGTGTGAGGTAAATGTATTGTATGTGTAGTATCTCGGATCCTTGAAATTACACTTAGTTAAAGTTAAAAAAAAAATTACCCCCCACCCTTTTGCCAAATACTTCTTGGAGAAGAGTACCATTTGAACAAACAGAAAAGATAGAAATATAGTGATCCCTAATATATCAATCCTCCCTCTTCGTCTGTAAGCACGCTGTTCCAGCCTACGTTTTCTAATGTTGAATCGAGACATCTTTAGTATCTTTAAACTACTGCAAATCATCAAAATGGCTTTCATAAAGAAGCAACCACATAACTTTAAAAAAAAGAGGGGGGGGGGGGTATTTTGTTTATTTATCTGAGTCAGAATTATTTCCGTGCAAACGTTTTATTCCGGGTTTTTTTTTCGATGCTGGTAATCAAATTTTTTTTCTTCAAACTGTTACATTTAACTCTATCATGTATGGGGAAACTCTTGATTCACAATATTTTTTATCATCTGTAGAACCACAATTGTTTTCTTTATCCAATTGGGGATCGGAATATTTCCATTCCCCCTATTCAGAGTCAAATGGTCGTTCCCTTACTGCTAGAAAAGTTGTTCGAAAACTTTTCATTCGATTCTACGTAATGAACATTTAAATGACATAGAGTTTACAAGTGTGAACAAATCTTATGCACAGGTAATTAAACAAGGTGTATAGATGTGAACAAATTTAATGTGAAACCAATGTCCAGTGCATTACACTAATTGTAAACAAGTTTACTGTACATGGAGTTTGGTGTGAACACGGCCTAATTTTGATCATTGAGAAGCTTAATATACCCTTTACAACACAACGTAATTAAAACGTTTATCTGATTTTACAGATTTTATGCCTGTAGTGTTAGGTTCCACCTTAAGCATGTATTTTCTTTGTTATTCTTGTTTCATTTACAAATTCGATGAAATGTTGGTCCTATTATATTTAACAGTTAGTTGTCCACGTTTTTTTAACCTTACTGTATTTTTCGACATGAACCAAGAAAAAAAAAACCGTAACGAAACATTTATTCTGAGGATAAATTTTGTTCAAAATGTTCTCCGTGAAATTAAAACTGGATGCTGGTTAATATGAAAAAACTGGTATACATTAAATATTTAATTGTGAATGATTACATCGAAACATTGAAAACATGCTTTAAAACCTTTCCATCATTGAGTTTAACTATTATGTTTATCATTATGTAGAAGATTATTCCGAAATTGGTTACAGTTCCGGGCCTATATATGACCGTAGTTACTACTATAGCCATCATGGATTCAGAATAAGACATCATAGATTTTCATACAACGGAATTGGTGAGCGAATTTAAAAATACTTAAATATTTTCAAAGGGATAACGTCAATGGCGGAAATATTAACACAGTAACCATTTTGGTCGTTTATATTCATAGCAGTGATCCGCAATTTGTCCAGAATGTATGTTTATTTGTAAACAAAGAACACAAAGCCATTTGCAAATAGTATGAAAACATAAGAATATTAATAACTTATAATTCATATTTTACATTTCATACACGATACTTTTTAAATTGTGATTTATTTACACAACTCGTAATGAATGTTTGTAGTATACTTTTTAGTAGTTTTTTCATATATTTTAACTTTTTTTCATTGAGCTGTCTTATTTGACAATCCTCTTCAGGACATTTCAAGCATTCGACAGTTTTGAAAAAAAGACATTTTTTAATTGCAGCATACAAACTGAAATGTAGCAGAAGCCGATTCTATAGACACTGGGGACAATGTTATCATCGTTATCATAGTGTAGGGACCTGTTTTAGACGACTAGGAAGACATCATCTCTTCTATAGATACGTTAGACGTATGTACTTTAAACTTTATATGACAGGAGATATATTCGTATTTGTTGCTTATACTATTATTTTTGTTTGATTTTTTATACTTTTTTTATTCATAATTTCAGTTCAAAATATACATTTTATGAAAAATTATCTTCTCTTTTATAGATTCATTGGAGATAAATGTTCAAACGTAAATTGAAACTAAATACGTTTAATTCTGCATTGCTTAAAGACTTTATCGAAGACACATTACATATGATTCTTATCCTTTTTTTATATTTTGAATTTCTAAATTTTTTTTACTTTTTAAAATAAATTTAAGAGTGCGGAAATCTACGATTTTACTACCATTTTACATATCAATATGCATTGATAACTATCATCACAAGCAATTAAGGTATTTGACATTGACGATTATTTCATCACGAAATCAATTTTTAATCGGGTTATTATTTTTCGTTATTCTATTAATTCTGATATCTTAAAACATAATTGAAATATCGTAAATTTACCCACAATAATCATTACTATCAGTACATATATTTTATTTATCGTTTTACAGACCATCATGCTCTGAGAAAGCACCTGTACCGGCACAGACAAATTGCTCATCACCATACAAGAAGAATCCATAGAGTAGCCAAGAGTCATGTAGCGAGAATATCTCATGTATCAAATAAACATGTTCGCCACATTCAACACCAGGCTAACAAACACGTCAGCAGAATTGCAAACGAGGCTAGAAGTCATATAAATAGATTTAAACAACTCGTAGATTATCATGTTAAACGACTCCACAAACACACAAAACATCATTTGTCAACTGTTGAACATCAACATAAGAGGCATTTGAATACACGTCAGTATCAAAACAAGAAGCATGAGTTGAACGTGAGACATCTCCATAAGAAACACGAGTATAATCTCAAGAAACATAGTTATGCTTATCGTCATAGACACAGTCACAGGCATGTACGTTACATAGATTACTACAAGAAATATCATGGATTTAAAATCAGACAGCACAGATTTTCATATGGTGGCAAAGGTAAGAACAACTGATCAAAACAATTGAATTGACCAAAAAATATTAACGTCCACAATAATTGTTACTTCAACATGCCTACAAATGCTATAACAATGTTAATATTTCAAATAAAAAGTATTTACATTCTCTGCACGTCACAGGGTCGTGTCTTTACTTCCAATATAATTTCTCATTTAGAAAATAAATGTCGCTCATCATATTAAACCTGTCTAACTTTTAATGCAAATCAGCGAATTATTACTAGAAACGAAATATGCAAATTGGCGAATTATTACTAGATACGAAATATGCAATTCATCATTTATATTACGTGCCTTTTCAAACTGTTTTAAAATAATACTTCATTGTAAAAAGTAAATTATATATTAATCATATACATCCCATCTCGTGTTTTCCTCGAACTGACAGTCTTTTTAATATCTCAAATTAACACTGAATATAAGATACTTATGAAAGTCGTATCCATATAAACTTAATCTCAAATAGAAAAGATATATACTTTACTACAAAAATAGACGCATGCATGGGTTATTTTTTTTATACCTGGTTAGATATAGCTGCACTTGTCAAAAATAAACTAAACAACAAGCATTGTAAAAATTTTAAAATAAAAATTCTAGATGTGTTACATTAGGGAAGATTAATGTTTACCATATTACCTACAATTTATATTCGCGTTATTATGTTACTGCGAAAATCGTTAATATTAAGTTGTGGTTAACAATATGTATCATGTAATTTATTTGTAGCATACCAACTGGCATGTGGTGATAAACGATTCTGGAGGTATTGGAGTCATTGCTATTCACATTATCATAGTAGAAGCGTATGCTTTGGAAAACTAAAGAAAAGGCGCCTGTTTGATCTATATACCGACGGTAAAACACATATTTTTTATGTTTATACATATACCATTTACAGAATTTATAGAAGGTTTGGTCAACATACACCCCACGTGAACTGTAAGGTTGTTTTTCTTGGAATATATAACTCGGTTTCATGTATATTTGAATGGAAATATGTTTAACGGGCTTTTCTTGTGTTATTGACTGTTTATATTTTTTAAGGAGCCTGATTACATGCATTTGCTGTTGTCCCTAACTAGATTTCAACAGCATGCACTGTAAAGTTATGAAAAATTCTTATTGAAACTTCTTTATAAAACTTATAATCTTTACGCATGCATTGCAAAATTTGTATATTGCATAAACATAAGAAACAAAAAATTGTACGTAATCAGTTATTGCTATAATTGACATTTTTTTTAACAATTAGGATATGATGAAGAGGATGGATACGAACCAGCGGTCAAAGAAAAAGTGTACTAATGTAAGACATGATCATTTTATTATTATTTAACACAATACCAAATACAATTTATCTATTATTCTAAATAACAATGTTAAACACACTTCCTTGTGGCATAAACGATAATTAGCGAGAAAAAAAATACCAACATTTTTACCCATTTGGAAGTGACCATAAAAACGAACATAAGACCACACCTAATTCCATCCTACACAAGTCGTTTTGTTTACTATACATTTTGCCGGTATGATATGTCTCAAGTACTAGTATCTTTATCACTGTAAGAAGCTGTAGTTGCTTTAAAAGTCATATATGAACTGTTTTCTCTGCAATGTTATTGAATGTTTGTACAGAAATTTATTTGCATACTGATATTCTTTTTCTTTTTATTGTAGGAATACCTCTATATTGTATATGGAATTATGTTATTAAATAAAAACATTTTATTGTATAGCTCTTTTTTTATTTGATAGACGATTAACCGAGTAAATATTTAACAAAATTTACCCCTTGACCAATAGTATTTTAGAGTTTATAGTTATCTATTTCATTTAATTGTGAACTTAATTTTATAAATTTACTGTTTGCAAAAGTATAAATTATTCTAAATGATAAGGATGTTCTGGTAACAAACATAAAACCCTGGCCGTTTTCGGCACAACTTTTTTGATCTTTTGGTCCTCGATGCTGTTCGACTTTGTGCTTGTTTCGGCTTTCAAACTTTTGTATCTGGGCATCACTAGTAGATCTTGTGTGGATAAAATGCACTTCTGGCGTATTAAAATTTTCAACTTGTTGCCTTTTGTTGGCTGTTGTTCGTGTGTTTCTTTGTCAATTGTATTCTCCAATTTATTTATATTGTAGTCCTGTGGTGTTGAGTTATCATCTTAATGTTATATTTCACATGGCTATAAAAGGGGAGGTTTGGCATGCCACAAAACCAGGTTCAACCCGCCATTTTTCTTTAAAAATGTCCTGTACCAAGTCGGGAATATGGCCATTGTTATATTATAGTTCGTTTCTGTATGTGTTACATTTTAACGTTGCGTCGATTGTTTTCTCTTATTTTTGAGTGTAAATTCACATTGCGATAAGACGTGTCACGGTACTTGTCTATCCCAAATTCATGTATTTGGTTTCGATGTTATATTTGTTATTCTCGTGGGATTTTGTCTGTTGCCTGGTCCGTTTCTGTGTGTGTTACATTGTAGTGTTGTGTCGTTGTTCTCCTCTTATATTTAATGCGTTTCCCTCAGTTTTAGTTTGTAACCCCGATTTTGTTTTTTGTTTATGGATTTATGAGTTTGAACAGCGGTATACTACTGTTGCCTTTATTTAACACAAACAATCACAAGGTAATTTTTCATTCCTTATTGGTTTTGCTTTTCTGGCAACTTTCAATCTTCCTCCCTAATGAGTCTTATAAGATCGAATACTGACCTGAGATCAGAGGATCTCGAGATAATGTATAAGACTTTCACAATAGAAAACCTTAACATTAATCGTTAAGCCACCAAATAAAGTGAAAAAAAACCAAGGGATGGTGTCAAGACATTATTGATAATCTAAGAAAGACATGCATTTGTGCTAGTCAAAATTTAAGTATTGTTCATAACAGTATAAAATGCAGTTTTCAAAATCAATTTGAGTATCGACAAGGACAATATCCAAAGATCTTAATGCAGGTTTAAGTTGATTACTTTTACAAATAAGTGTATTCAAAAGATCCATAGGTTTATATGGATCTAACTTAAGTAAACTTCGTAAGTGACCGTAACAATTCGAACGCCATATTCCGTTTGTCGTATGATTTTTAAATCTACAGCCAACCGTCTATATCAAATAGGTGTTGTATCTATGAAATATTTTATTAAAACTTTATAAGTATTTTCATAGTTAAGAATATCTCTTTAACATTTACCAGTTAATAAAAAATAACGTTTAACCCCACTCCATCCATGGACTTTGCAAACTTGATGTGAATCATGCATTCCTACAGAAAGAAGAAAAACAACCATCAACAGTCTAATCAAGGAACATTAACAATGTGTGAAGTGTTATATCCAAATCTAGCAGACTTTTATATTAGGTTGACTCACAGACAAAGAGAAATCATTATGAGTGTCCAATGAAGATCTAGACTATAAGAATTAAAGATAAATATTGTCGATTTATAAATCGTAATAATAAGTGTGTACGCCTTAATCAAAATAGTCAAATAAAAATTTGTAAAACGAAAAAACGGTTTCGGCAAACTATTCCATTGGTAGAAAATTAAGTGTTTCAAATAATTTGATTTTGTTTGTTTGTAGATATGAAATTAACTAACTATACTTTCATCTTTTACTCATTACTATTTATAACTGGAATGCTGAAGCCAACATCGACACCGGTTGTCGCAATTCATCAGATATACCAGGCTTATAATTTGAAAACGCAAAACTCACGTTACGTATAGATAAAACTACTCAGTTGGGCTCTTATAAAACACAAACTTTAAACTAAGCTATGTATTTATTTCTACTTTGATAAAATATTAGATTGTTATAAGGTTTGGTTGATGTTTTTCACTCAGTTTTAGTTTGTAATCCTGATTTGTTTCATCGCAATCGATTTTTGACTTTTGAATAACGGTATACTATTGTTGCCCTTATTTACCTCAGCCTGTACAAATTTAACGATAGAGAGGAAAATTCATCAAACGATTTTTTAAAACTCATGAGTTGAAGATAAAAATTAACATCAGTCTACAAACAAATCATAGAAAAGACTATGCAACACTTACTCCACACACAACCGGTGATTTCAGGTGTTATGGATGATCCTGCTTAACAGGTGACACCGGTTGTGTTACTCATGCAAGTGAACGTTTGGTGATAGATCACATACAGTAATTCACATTCAAGGACAAGAAGTAGAAATTGGGATTACGGCAATTGTAACTTATCAATTGTCATTTGTGAAAATGATATTTCATTACGGTAAAAAAAACTACTATATCTAATGATGGTGTCTCATTTGTACACATCGAACGCATTCACCAGCACCTACAAGTTATGTTATATTCGGCTGCTAAAGATTAACCTATTTCAAAAATCTAGATATAAATAAAAAAAAAAAAGATGTATGCACTGAACAGGCTCATTTGGTGACTCGTACGTTGTCTTCGTCCGTTAACTTTGATGGTAATCTTGTCTATTGAAAATATAGAGAAAATATGAACAAAAACTGGAATTGACGTTAAACGTCAAAAGTAAAGCAACCAACAACACATTGTCAATGGACAGTATTCTTGAGCTAGTTTTGAAACCAGGTGTAATCTGCTATGTTCTACAAGAGGGAATGCCAGCACTAAGTCAGGAATATGACAGTTGTTATCCAATCGTTTGAGCTTTTGATTTTGACATTTCATTATGGACTTTTCGTTTTGAATTTTCCTCGGAGATCAGTAATTTTTCTATTATAGACTAGTCACTGTATTAAGAAGGGCCGTTAAGTTCAAAATTAATTTTGTTACAAGTACGCTATAGGTAAACGTAACAGGCCATTCACGTAACCTAAATAACTAGAGTTACACATAACACTTTGTTTACGTACCCTAGAGGTACACGTAACACTTTGTACACGTATACTAGAGTTATGCGTTACTAATTGTTCACATACACTTTGGGAACGTATACCATTTGTTCACGTACTCTAGAGGTACACTTAACAGTTGATTTACGTATGCTGAATAATCCTTATACCCTATGCATAAGGAACTCGTCTGTTGAAGATTTCCTATTGGCCAGAGAACAGGTGAGAAAACTCTGGCAAAATGTTTTTGTCAATTCAAATTTCATCAATGTACTTCATCGGCTACTTAGATAAGACTGAAACTGTAAATGATTCGACTAGATCACATATCTTCTGTCTTTAATACACAAATATTCAAAACTTTAATTGTTATCTTGAAATATTATAAGCATTAGTATATCGCGGAAAAACTGTCTTAAAACCATTTTGTAATTTTTAGAAGCAAACATTTAATTTAATTTGTCAGCGTTTATCTCTCTTTATTTTTACCAATAACCCCTACTTGATTCAAAGACACATACAGCGGAAGTAATTTATGTACATGTCATTCGATTTTATAACATAATAAGGAATAAATTATATATTATGTTATATAAATTTTTTGATAATTTTAAAACTCGGTTAGAATTAATGATGTAAACCTATATTAATAATTCAATATCAAACATTAAATTTAGCAACAGAATGTGTACATGCATGGTGAACACTATGTTAGGCGGATTTTAATTGTATAAATATAATGAAAATTGATGATGTTGACACAGATTATTCTTTATTCAAGAAAAGTGATGACAAGCTGTCTGTTGGGGCTAACTACACGAACTAACATATACACTTTCCTCCAAGGTACTTGAAAAAACTGGTTTGCGTATCTCTGGCGTACGTGAGCAAACTGTTACGGGTACTCATAGGAACGCAAAAGCAAAGTATTACGGGTACTCATAGGAACGCAAAAACAAAGTATTACGTGTACCTCTAGAGTAGATGATCTAAGTGTTAAGTGTACCGCTAGGGATATACGATCTAAGTGTTACGTGTACCTCTACGGTACATGATTTAAGTGTTAGGTGTACCTCTACGGTACATGATTTAAGTGTTACGTGTACCTCTACGGTACATGATTTAAGTGTTACGTGTACCTCTACGGTACATGATCTAAGTGTTACGTGTACTTCTACGGTACATAATCTTAGTGTTACGTGTACCTCTATGGTACAAGATCTAGGTGTTATGTGTACCTCTACGGTACATGATATAATTGTGACGTGTGCCTCTAGAGTATGCAAACGACCTGTTATGCGCACCTTTGGCATACGTGTCAAGAAAATGAATTATGACCCGAATGGCCCTCCATATTATATACATCCTGGTAGCTCGTCACCTTTATTCGAGTAGCAGATTCTCAATAGAACTAATAAATTCGCTATAGTTTAATAAGATGATTCCCCCAGAGAATGAGTACTCTGATTTTGTTAACTATTAAGTAGTTTAAATGATATCTTGATTTTTCTGAAGGTACTTAAATCAGATACTTATTAATATTTTCTTTATGTAGTCATGTGCGGCATGTTAGTTGGCAGGAAGGTCAAATAGGATATACCGTTAAATTATGTGTATTACCTTATTAAGTTATCTTACAAGGGCAGGAATGTTCCAAAATTAAGGATCTACCTACTGTCTGTTTATACTTTGACTATTAAATGACTTTTAAAATAAGTTATTGTCATTAAAAGACAAGCTTTTCTAAAAATAAATTGAGTTTCCTGTTATCCTGCAAAATATTTTAGATCTGAGAGAAAATGTTTATAGGACTAATTTACAGTCGACCTTTTATGTGCCTAAAATGACGTTTTTTACAAATTGTTTCCTTTTACCTAGTATGTTATAACTATAATAGATAAGAAGGTACGTATTTTTTTATGTTTGGTTTTGTTTTGCGTTTTTAGTCTATAAGGATTTCAATAATTGTTTGTGAAACCAACCGTAGAGGTCTTTGGTTTTTGCATCTATATCCAATTGTGTTGGTTCATTAATTCTGTTTTCTTAGGTTCACATATTTACCTCTCAGTTCCGATTCAATGTAGGATTATTATCATTTGTTCTAATTTTAACATTTAACGAAAATGTGAAGCAAGTAAGATATATACAGCATTCATACAGTGTAGGAAAATCTGTATTTGACGAGCTTTTGAAACAGAGAGGAAAGCGAGGTTCTCCGAATACATTTTGTTATTATATTTCCTACACTGCACGAATATAGTTTTTATCCTGCGATATAACATTGAGCTTGAACGTATGTTTTTCTTTCATCTCAATCGTTGAATTTGTTTTGAAATGAAATCGTCATGACTTAAACGCTGACCGCAATGACGACCCCAAATTGATCTGTGATGTAAACATTAATTTGACACAACTGTTCGCTCGCAACAGAAGCAGGATGCCACGAAACATTAAACTGTGTAGTATACGTTTATCGCTTTGTGTTATCTGTATACACATATTAGTGTAGTAGAAAAGTCGATTGCAGAATAAAAAATCATGTCTGATATGATATATGATCCAAGACACACTTCATTGTAAAAGTTAAAAAACGTAAATATAAAAATTAATAACAAATAGTCTTCAAGATTGCCACTGCAAAGAATCAAGTAAGAAAAATAAATACCTCATCATATAGAGAATACAGTAAGGGACAAGTGTAAAATATAACTTCACAACTAAAAGAAAAGAAAGATGTCAGTTTACGAGTTTGTATCATTACAAGAGGGGCAAAAGATACGAGAGGGACAGCCAAAATGATAGATCAACAACGCCATGGCTGAAATAGAAAAAGACAACAGACAAATAATAGTACACTAGACACAACATAAAAATATAAAGATTAAGCAACACAAACCCCTCCATAAACTGGGGAGGGGGATCTTGGGTGCTCCAAAACGGTAAGCAAATGCTGAGCCACATGTGGTACCCGTCGTATTGCGCATGTCATATAAGCTATACTTTATAAGGTATTTCACCTTCCATTTTTTATGATAATATTCTTAACAAAGCACAAAAATGTCGACATTCACCTCAAAAGCTAACAAAACCTTTAAATAGACATTATTATTAAGAAAGGATATAGTTACAATACTGTCGTCAGGTCATTAAAGATTGCATATTAGTATGTTCGCTTTAATATTGATTCACTTATAGGCCTGTACATCGGATATAAACACATGTATTCTCAAACCAGTTGTTGGCCTAATACGGGTTATATTATTCTCAAATATTTTATAATGGTAAAATACTAAACCCCAAACAAGAGGGATTGTACTTGATATTCATAAAATACATGATCGTTCAATCAGGTTATTTGAGGCCTGGAGCTGGCATGTCAGTGACTGATAGTTATTTATGTATCATTGTCACTTAGTTTAATTTCTTTGTTACCTTTTCTGCAATCGGACTCGGACTTCTTTTGCATTGAGTTTACTGTGCGTTTTGTTGTGTGTTCGTTTTTTCTACAGTTGCTAGAGGTATATAGGGAGGGTTGAGATATAAAAAAAACAACATGTTTAACCTCTGCGCTATTTTGCTTGTCCCTTTTCAGGAGCCTCTGGACTTTGTTAGTCTTGTATGATTTTTAATGTTAGTTTTTTGTGTATATTTTGGGGTTTAGTATGACTTCCATCATCACTGAACTAGTAATATATGTTTGTTTAAGGTCCACCTGTATCACACTTATGGGTGCAGGAGTTTCTCGCTGCATTGAAGACCCATTGGTGGCTTTCGGCTGTTGTTTACTTTTTGGTCGGGGTGTTGTGTCTTTGACACACTCCGCATTTCCATTCTCAATTTGATATTATATTCCCGAAATGTTATTATTAGTGAATGAATGAAATGAGACTACAACAATTCTGTATATTGAATACAGAAAAAAACAATTTATATATAAGAAGTTACAACATATGTAACAGACATACATGGTGGTGTTAAAATTTTCTAGTTATTTACTATCATTTGTCAATTTTCCAGTAGGAACATGATTAAAAGCAATATTTTCCAGTCAAAGTCTGCATTTCCTCATGGATATACAATGACATGTGTAATTCTTTATTGTTCGTTAAAAATAAATGTACTGAAACAAACTGTTGAAGCAATATTGTTGGTTTTTGTATTTTGTCATATTACTTCCGAGGTTATAGTGCATATAATCATGCGTAAATAAATCCAGTTGGTATAATATCAGATCCTTTGATATCGTCTAAAATCGCTACGTCATATTTTTTTCATTCACAAAAGTACTTGAAACATGCATTTTTTAATTGTTTTTCATAGCAAATTAAATTATCTAAGATACTTAGGCGTTCTCATTTCATAAAGCCTCTTTTCGTTTACTTATTGTATCTCGAAATTATTAATCCGGTGTAGGTGTTTAAGTTAATATTAAATATACTAAAACTTTATCGGAAACAATTTATTAGACACACCCTCTTAGAATCAGAGGACGTAAAGAAGAATCGGAGGAAACAGCCAGCGAAATACCATAATTTACAGTTTTAGGGAAGCAAAGAGCATTTGGTTGATTTGATATACCTGGTTAATAGCCATATGAAATTTGAGTGGAAATACAAACCTTTCCGATACTTGTAATTGATTGTAGCAACATACATTATTTTACAAACTCAATCCAAATCTCATTTACGTATTGTGTTCGTTATTGATTTTAAATTCAAGGCGTTTTGTTTTTGGCATTCGTCTACTGTCGACAAAAAAGGGGATTTAGCCTAACTTCCAATCTCAGTAATGGCTCAACTTTATTCTTGTACCGTGAAACTGTGTATTTATACAACCGAATAGCCAAACGTACGCAACCCTCGGAAGGGTATTTTGTCAATATAAGAGGTCAAGAGATGTTGATGTTTCTTAAACAAAGAAAATCATTTGGATTTCAAAAAAAAGAGATAAAGATATATATAGTCATTAATGCGACAGCAACCCACAAATACACAGATATATCAAAACATAACAAATTAACATAGTCTCAAGTCAGGAGCCACTGGTTTTTGGTATTCTTGTTTGTTTTTTGTTTGTTTTGGTTCATTTATACGTTCCTAAGGTTTTTATACTTAACTAGTACACATTTTTGTTTAGGGATCAGCTGAAATCAACTTCCGGGTAAAACAATTTTTTTGCTGTGTTGAAGACTAATTTTTTGCCATGGGCTGTTGTTATTGAACAATCCTTTCATAGATAATCCTTTTACCTTTCACGAATGTAAACTACCGAATTAGACTATTTACCGGGTTTGAGCAACACAACGGGTGACACATGTGGAGCAGGATCTGCTTACCCTTCCGAAGCACCTGAGGTATCACCGAGTTTTTAGTGGGGTTTGTGTTGCTTAGTCTATATTTTTCTATGTTGTGTCTTGTGTACTATTATTTGTCTGTTTGTTCTTTTCTTTGTTAGCCATGGTGTTGTCACTTTATTTCGATCTATGAATTTGACTGTCCCTCTGGTATCTTTCGCTCTTTTTGAATGTTTGGTCGGTTTGGTGTCTCTTTTTGACACATTCCCTATCTCCATTATCATTTTGTTTGTAATATAAAGATGAATACACAGATTAATAAGCTCAAAACATGCCAATTACTAAACAAATCGGAGTTTATTCAAGACCTATTTGTCGAAGATATGACAACAGGCACATTTGATTTTCTATTATTTATCGTTACAGGTATCAAAACATGTAAAGGAACACGTGTTTTTTTTTTTTTACATATATCACCTGCCCTGTTCTGGGGAAATTAAAAACGGTTTCGCAACTGTATAGTTACTGTAAAATAAATGATGATAATGGATGATGGCTAGTGGCAAATCAAATAAATTTGATATATAATTAGCAAAAAATTAATAATTGATAAATATGAGTTATTTGTAAATTAGAATTGAAAAATTTATAGATCATTTATTTAAAACAGAAATTACAAAAAATTATCAACAAACAGCTTGTGTTTATAATTTAAAACGAAACAGTTATGTATTTCAGTCGAAAGGAAAAAAATACATCCTATGGAAACATAACCGTGGACGAATTCGACACTTTAACTGCTTTATATTGTATATTCCTTTATGTTACTATTATATTTTTGATATTTAGAAACACGTTTAAATGCATATGGGATTTACATGTCCCAACTCATTTTTGGTATTCAGAAGCTTATAACCGCTACTCAGGTTTTATAAAACTTCAACAGAGTCTGAGCAGAAAGTTCATGAACCAGGTTTACGTCAACGTCCTTTTTCTGAAAAAAAGAATAAGGTCAGCGGAAACTACCATGACCTTGATGATTGTAAGTGTGTCATAATGTTATTATTTTTTATTGTATATTTTTAACCTTTATTGTTTAGTTCAGTGTTTTGGAAATGGCCCTTTGACGTGGCTCGGTATTTATACATCCTGCTATTGTGTAATTGTGCTGTAGTAATTATGTTTTTTGGAGTATTTTTGTCTTTTTTAGTTTCATTTTTGCAGATGCCATTTGCCCAAAGAATGTCTATTGTCAGTTTTGTTATTCGTAATTGACAAAGTTGTTGTTTTTAAGGCATCAATATTATATAGTACAATATGAATTGATGTATCAATATTTAAAACATGTTTACCTATTATGTCTGTTTGATTTACTCACACGTTGTTAAAATCGTATACGACTGCCATACAAATGAGTGGTTTGTTAGATAAAACAGGGTTTAATCTGTCCTTCTCTGAATACTGAAATGCATGTTCATGTACCAATTCAGGAATAAGACAGTTGTTTTGCATTCCTTTGGTGTGTTTGAGCATTTGATTTAGCATTTAATGGGGGACTTTCCGTTTTCCTAGGAGTTCAGTATTTTTCCTACTTGACTTTCTATGCATAACCAAAGGTATTGAGTTTATCGATTTATCTAGTTGGTTCATATTTTTTTGTTCGTTTAAATCATCATACCGCATGAGCATTAGTTCTAGAACATTTTAAAAACTAATGTCTATACAAAAAAGTAAAATCAAAAAAATACTGAACTTAAAGGAAAATCTAACCGGAAAGTCCATAATCACATGGCAAAATCAAAAAACAAAACATATCAAAAACGAATGGACAAGAACTGTCATTTTCCGGACTTGGTACAGGCATTTTCAAATGTAGAAAATGGTGGATTAAACCTGGTTTTATAGCGCTAACCCTCTCACTTTGATGACAGTCTCATCAAATTCCGTTCTATTTACAATGATGCGTGAACTAAACAGACATAATAAATAAAATAGTCAAAGTATGGGTACAGCAGTCATCATCGTGTAACAATTTTAAAAGGAACAATTTAACAGAAAATAAAAACTACAAACACATTCATTGATTCGCGTGTCTGACGTCAGAAAATGTATATACAAACATTTTAAAAATTTCACATAGGCAATGTTAGCATACAGGGTTAAAAAAATCAAAAGTTGGTAAGAATTAATTTCAGAAATAGACCGAGATTTAAAATAGTCCAAAAGTTATATTTAATTTATAAGAATCCAAAAATAGTTCATACCACTACGCGATTAAATAATTTTTACGTTTGAGGTTCAACGTATTTTGTAATTCATAATAGAAATATATCATAATTTAAAAGTATAGAGTCACGTTATAAGACCCAAAGAAATACAAAAAGTCGCATATTCAAAACACACCAGCAAAAAATTAAAGACAATACATACACATTGACGGGATGTTTAAGTACCGAGCCACGTTAAATGGATATCACATAAAACAATTCAAAAGTTACAGTAATATTAATATACGTGTGTTTTGATTTTGTATAAACTCAGGCTATTTCTTAGAATAGGTCTGACTCGTTTAAACTTTCTATGAACTGATTTATACATTACTCGTGCATTTTTGTCGTGGAAAACATGATACATCTATAACTTGTCATTTACTTTTGACTAGCTAAATTAACTGTTAATACTGGTACCGTGTTTTCGTCTTGGTGTCATTTTTTTTTGTAGCTTGTGCTTATTTGAATTGAAGCGTCAGGTAATTTACAAATTAATCTAAAAGTTTGTTCTCGTGTTTTGCTGAGTGATGTTAAAATACCAGAGGAACATTCAAACTCATAGAAAATAACCTGGCAATACCATGGCTAATTATAAAAAAGAAAAAAATCAACGGAATAACAATAGTTAAACAAGTAAAAACTTAGCAACAGGAGCTATACCCAAAACGGGCCTGATATTAGGTACTCCGGTAGAGTAAGCAAATCCTGCTCCACATGTGGTACCCGTCGTGTTGCTCGTGTTGGTACAAACTCGGTAATAAGTGAAAATTCGATAAGGCATATATATTTACGTTGTTTCATCATTACATTAGTCAACTTGGAGTAAAGTTGACTATTCAGTGGGGCTTTTGGTTATTGGTAAATATAAAGGTCATACCATTATCTAACGCAACTTTACTTTTAATTATGTGAATATTGTCATCATACACAAATATTACTTCACCTTCTTATGTCAGTACTGTCAGCAAAATAGATGAAAGAAAAAAAGTATGAGAAAAAAGAATGCATTCTTTAGAAATTGTATACCACTACAATCACTTACATATGTTAAAACGACTTTTGACGCAGACAAGAGCATGTTACTTTTTTTTTTATCCGGTTTGATTTTCATGTTGAATTTACAGAACACGGAAGTTTACTCGTGCAAGTACATATGTTATAACACAATAAGTAGAAATGAACACAAAAACTAAACATTTTGTGTCAATATTATACTGTAACACATGGCAAAGTTAACACAGTATAAAATAACTAAACTCCTACTTCTAATCGCATTCAATATCATGGCTCACGGAATACGTCTTCTTCTAGCTATTGCACTTGCAGGTAGTTAATTTTTTTTCTTGAATTTCTATCATCATGGCGCAAATATAAATTAAAGAATAAGACATATATTTGGTCGTTCTTAAAAGGTGTATTCTGAAATATCGATAATGCATTTAGATATAGAAGACATCATTTATATATATATGTCGTGCACATTTTTTTATTTTGTACAGGTTATTACCTGTACAAAAACTTTGTAAGAGTAATTACTTGTATGATGCCATCATACAAGTTATTACTTGTACAAATACAATTGTACGAGTAATTACCTGTACAGTATTTGTTGAGCAAAATATAATAACTTGTACAACTCGCTATTTTTAGTTTCATTTGTTTCTTCCTTCTATCTGCTTTTTAAGTAGATTATAAATAACTTCAGCAAACCACTTTGAGCATATTGGGATGAACAAATGACTTTCTATTTTAAAACTTTGATGAGTTCTAAAAAGGGAAATAACTCTTGTAGATTTCAGGCAATTTTTTTGCATTTTTATCCAGTTTTTATGAAAAAATCTTATTAGCCCACAAAATGTTTTTGCAGAAATGAGAATTATCAATCTTTTAGAATAAAAGCTATTTTTTAGTTTATTCAGGAATGGATGCGTTCTTTCATGAATTAAGAAATAATTCCTTCATATCATGCTCTTTGCTCATTTTAACATGGGTAGGCATTATATTTGTCGATATTTTACACTGAGCGTTAGCGAGGTGTAAAATGTGGTCAAATATAATGCCTACCCATGTTAAAATGAGCACAGAGCATGACATGAAGGAATTATTTCGATTCTAATAGGACAAATACAGTATTTTTATAGGTCGAAGCGTACGAAATTACCGTAAAATTGTTTGGTATAAGCCAACAGTTTTTCATATGTAACCATTAATGTTTCGTATGTCATGCAAAATAATTTATTCTTCCAAGGTATGATTCAGCTAGACAATGCATCCTGGCCTATATATTATTATAGACCAGTTTCAATGTTAGGATCCGATATTGTTTTCACCTGAAGATTTACAGGATTAACTGTCCCTTTGGTATCTTTCGTCCCTCTTTTACAGTGCAGTTTCATGTCCAGTTTATTGACAAAATTTTGACACAATTATTCATCAATTACAAGATTAGCTTAGAGAAAAATTTAAGAAGAGGCGGCTATAAAATGCGAAGAGCTGTTAATTGTTATCAATGGTAACATGCTTCTAAAACATCGATGACGTGAATAGTACCGAATAGTATGTTATGATTAAGGATCAAGCATTGAACCCAAGATGTTTAATTTATAAAACGTTCAGGATAACGTGAAGGTCGTGCTTACACTATGATACAAACATGTTGAATTTGAAAAACTGAAATTCATTGAGTCCATGGCCAGCGGCTTGGGCGAATATAAGTGTTTCAAGAGTCAAAAACCACATATTTACAGAGACAGAGGATAGTAATTGTTTTGATTCCATATTCCGAGTACCGTGTCAAAGAAACGTATGTAATAACAACTATTTACCAAAACCAATTGTGCATCAAACGATTTTATCATACTTATACATATTAAATCACGCGACGGTAGCGCGCGAAGATAGCACCAAACAGCAAGTATCACAGTTATAGTCATATTTTGATTAATTTCGGAAAATATATAAGAAAGACGTCATTAACCAAAACGAAAATCTTCTGGAACATGTGGAAGTAACTATGTATTGCTTTTTGCAAACAAATAGTTACGTTTTGAAACGATTGGCATTCTACGATTTAATATATAATAACATGTTAGATTGAACAAAAAAAAACATATCAAAATGCTCTTGACAGCAACTTTAAACTATACGTTAAATTTTGTGTTAACATAATCAGGGTTACAAATTAAAACTGAGGAGGAAAACACATCAAATATAAGAGGAGAGAAACACTATAATGCAACACATACAGAAAGGAACTTTACAATAACAACTGCCATTTCCCTGACTTGGTACAGGACATTTTGAACCTGGTTTTGCGTCTAACCAAACCTCGCGCTTTAATGACAATGTTCAATATAACACTAAGAAAACAACATTACATGACAGGACAACAGTACAAATTTAAAACACGTTAAATAGTAAAAAATTGGAATGATTCTTTAAATGCAACTCCTTAATATTTGATTTCTGTAGGGTTTGTTTAACACTTTTCCGTGTGAGTTTTTAAATATAATCTAATTGTCCGTAGAGATGATCGCCAAACATTCTGTTATGTGACTTGATTTTAATATAGTTATGGATATAACTTCACATAAAAGCACATGTATTCGTATAACGACAATATTTCTAGGCTGTTTGACTTTATTTCATAGATTAAAAATATTTAAACCGCTTCCCATGGATTTGAATGTTTTCCGTGTGCAAAGTTAGTGTATAAAAGATACCTTAATTGTGCTTATCTTATTATTCAATGTTGCGATTCGTTGCATAATAAATAAACATGGTCAGCTCATGCGTAGACCCTGCTAGTTATCACAGACCAGAAAAGATGTTCACTGAAGTTCTAATGAAAACGTATTCAAATGACTTTGTGTTGAATTATTGTCAATTTGACAGGAACAGTCAATAACACACCATCGATGTATTTGGGTTTAAGTTGTAAAATTGAACCAAAACGGACTGCTCATAGCGAAATATCATTTCACAGTTCCGCTTTTATAAACGGTTGAATCATATTCAGATTTTTTTTTAAACTTCGTAGCTAAGACAGTTTACGTTACCTATAATAGTATTTGTTTTGTAATCTTAATTTGATTTTTTTTTCTTCATCTTCAGTGGCGATATGTGAGGGGTCAACCAATAGTAAGTACATGTAGCATACAGCGTCCGCAAATCATGAGAAATTAATGTATTGTAATAGAACTCTATTTATGTATCGACGTGCTATAGCCAAAAATGTAAGTATTTTGTTTCCGCGAACATCACACAGTCAATGATATTGCCCTCTGGACGTTTTTTTTTTAAATCAATATTAACAGCTGGTATGTATGAGTAAGTGATATTTATATCATTCGTTGAATTTGTTAGTATCATTCATACCGTAATTTCCCGGTTACTGGTATGAAATTTTAAAATATTTTCAAACCTTCTAATTTTATCAGTGTTATGCTCGAATCCAAAAAATGGCAATGTTGGTATTTTGTTATCATCAAAGATATTAGAATTTATAATTGTGTACACTGCAGCTAGTTTTCATAAAACAGATCAGTAGTATTCGTTTGAAAACAACTTGGTGACCAATTAAAATACTTAACTTTGAATCCTTGGCCATCCTAGGGGAAACATTTTTCCTTTTAGGATTATAAACCGTTCTGTCGATTTTTAAGTGTTGAAATTTGAAAAATATTTGCATCAAGTATCAATTAAAATACAATTATCACAGGATAGGGAGTTAATATTGTCTTATAATCATAAATCAATGAATGACTTACATTGTATCAGCTATTAAACAAAGTATTCGTCACAAGTAGAAACTGATACACAATACATTTATAAATCATGTCCTTGTTCGGAACAAGCCATAACCATATTCAGTAATATTTGTTTTTACTAAGAAATAAATGCGAATTATTAATAAAGCTTTCCTTTAATGTTGAAAAGCTAGTATTGGTACTTAACATAAACCAGTGTTTCAGCTTCGAAACGTGTTCAATTATATACATTTTATTCTGATATCTTCAGAAGCTTTAATAACTTGATAATCAAGATAAACGCCATTATCTGATATCTTATCCGTTTTAATATTGTTACTATATAACAATGTTACATTCAGTCTAATATGTAGTTTATCTATTCAACAAGGATATCTTCACCAAGTTCACCATGGACACATCCAAACATTCAGTTGTAGATTTCAAGGAGGATTCAGAATCGTCAATAGTAGATTCACTTACCATGGAAATCGTAAGTGACTTAGCAATCAGATTAATGTAAATGTAGATACTCGTTTGAAAAGGGGCCGAAAATCCAATGGCAAAACGTGCATCCATTGCATTTGTTCAACTACAAAGTGACGAAGCCATAGCAAATAAATGAAAGACGACTAAACAACGACAAGCACAATTTCTTCTTCAAAAGACAATACAACAAACATATATTGACATTCAAGTGTAGACAGGAAAAGCCGATAAATGAACAACGACGTAGTCACGTTGTATTTCACATATGAGCTATATTTAAAACTAAACTTTGACATTTTTTTTTTTTTTTTTTTTTTGTTAACAAGTCAAGAATATTACAGTTATCTTCCATTCAGTTGGTCAGCTCGAGATTTTGATTTTGCCATTTGTTTAGGGACTTTCTGTTTAGAATTTTCATCGGAGTTCGGTATTCTTGCTATCTAACTTTTCAGATTTCAGAGTGACATGCAGTAGAGGACGGCTCTTCAGTCTTTGGAATAACTGTTTGCATAGACATAATACTATAATACAATGCTTCAGAGAGATGAGGAAACGAAATGTTTTTAGATTGGTTGGAGGTAATATTGTCGAATACTTAGAAATGAAAAAAAACCGCATCATTGATATCAGGAATAAAAGACGCGCGTTTCGTCTACAAAAGACTCATCAGTGACGCTCGAATCAAAAATGTTATAAAAGGCCAAATAAAGACACGCGAGAGACATTCAAACTTATAGATAGAAAATAAACAGACAAAGTCATGACTAAGCACGAAAAAGACAAATAGACAATAAATAGTACACAAACATCATTGTAAACTAAAGACTTAGCAAAACGAACACCAGAAAACACTGGGGTGTTATTTTAGTTACTCCGGATGGGGTAAGCAGATCCTGCTTTTCCCGTGGCACCCGTCATGTTGCTCGTGTTAGTAAATAGACGATAAGAAGTCTAGTTCGGTAGATCACAGTGTCTTATACTTAGTTACACAATTCTAGATAGTCACTAGTAATTGGTACGTATAGTTTTTCAAAACATTTCGATCGAGGAAAATAAGGCAATAGTTATTATACGCATTAGTATTTTGTACAGGAATATTTAAGTAATTGTGCCTTTGAGGTTGGAGAGGAGTTAATACAAATTTATTTCTATATTAAGTATACAGCAAATAGATAAAAGAGAAAAAAACAAGATGTTCTCAAGACATAAATAGTTTGATATTGGACTGAATATGAGATCAGTTATTGTCTTTTCAAATACTTAAGGTAGATGGGGTGTCTAAATTATAATCCATAGAATCTTTTAATAATTTGCCAAAATGTAGTTCATATCCTGCTTGTTTAAAAACATTAATAAAAAGAATGGGTCACCAGACTTATTTTCACGCTACAGGTTGTTCAAAATTGTCAAGATTTTGTATAGATTATGCATGGAAAACCCATTTTTCCGCCATAAAACGCAAACCACACCATAGAATTTTGAGATAAAATATGAGAAGATAGCTTCAATATTATGCTTTCAGATAAGAAAAAGAAAAAATGGGGTCATCGGACTCGTTTTCTTGCTACATGTAAAAATGGGTAAATTCCTAACACATTCTATTGTAAAAGTAATACTATCTGGATTATCTGCCCTTGCATTTGAGTTGCCTCCCCTTATTTGACAAAGTTGGAAAAAAATGAATCAAACAAAAGAATTCTTATTTTTGTAAAATACAATCATAAATATGATCAAACATGGCATTTTCTATATTACAATGAAAATTCTTACACATGAATTACCTACTACTATAAAAATTTGCACATTTCATCAAAGATCTAGACCTTGCTTTTTAGTATTTCAAAATCCAAGATGGAGGAAGACACCCTATCTACCTTAATAGCTTCTGTTTAAGCATATGCTAATATACTCTCTAATGTTATGGATTTTTTTTCACTCACATCGCATGCAGGATTGATTTCTAACTTTTAAAAGCTCATATCTCGAAAAAACGGCAAACGTTTGATAACTTTTATATTGATGTTATGTGATTATGATTTTATCTAGAAAACAAAGTGAGTTTAAAATGGAATATTTTTTTCTTGAAGAACACAGTACATGCAGTAAATTGATAGGTCACAGTTCTAGAGGGCATATAATTCACCATGCCATTATCCATGGACACCATGCCATTATCCATGGACACCATGCCATTATCCATGGACACCATCCCATTATCCATGGACACCATATAAGTCACCATCCCATTATCCATGGACACCCTTTAAGCCACAATTCCAGATTTATCCATGGACACCATATAAGTTACATCGATTACTACAACCGATACCATGGATTCAGAATTGTTGATAGTAGATTCCATTACAATGGACTAAGTAAGTCAACTGTGTGTTTATTAGTTTAATAAAATTATTGGTATGTTAGGGGAACAAACCATTAAATATGAATGCTTGTAAGTTGTGTCATAGAAATGAGAGCTTTCTACAGTAATAGCTAAATTTTCTCACAGTTGCAATATGTTTTGTAAAAACGTAATATAGTGTTTGCAAAATTGCAAACTATTACCTTTCATTGAAACAATAGACATATAAGTTTAAATGAGTATTCAAATTAGTGTTAATTAGGCCCGACAAACGTATTGCATAACCTAATGTTGAAATACACGAATATTTTAAAATGAATTATTATAGTCATATAATTCTTGATAAAAATGGTAGAGAGCTAATATTTGGGTGCTGATGTGTTGTTGTGATGCTGACTTATTGAAATCTACTGTGCATATGTTTTACATCATATGAAAAAGGAGGCATCTGCAACTTAATGCATGATTACACATGAATAAATATTTAGCTTTAAATAACTGGTTGTTTGTTATGTAGATACATTACTAATGGTTTACCCATTTACATTATCTTAGCATATCAGCTGACATGTAGTGGTAGTCGGTTCTACAGTCTTTGGGGAGAATGTTATACAAGATACCATAGTAGAAGTAGATGCTTTGAATATCTAAGGACACAAGCATTATTTGCACCGTTTGGAGGTAATATTGTCGTATACGAAGTGATTGAAATTTAGTCACATTCCTTAGTGCAATGTCATATATACTGTAATAATCTTAAAATCATGTTTATCGAAGATATAAAGCTAAATTTTAATGTATTACAATTGTGCAAGAATCTAACAAATTACGTTAATTGATATGTGTGAGCGTAGTGTAACCCCGTGGATTTTGTTATGTATGAAGTAGAATCCATTAGATAACAAAACGTATTGAACGCATAAATTGTTTCTTGTGCCAGTTAAAGAAATAGTATTCCTTTATATTTCATGATAAACAAATATAATTTGTTAATACGTTTTTTGTGAAGATTTTTTATTTTTATTTTGTTTAGGACACAGTATTGGAATCGGTAGAAGATTTATCAATGGACCACAAATAAATTACAACGATTATTACAACAGATATCATGGATTTCGAATTGTTGATAGTAGATTTTATTACAATGGTTTAGGTAAGTTGACTGTTAATGTAATAAATAATAACAATTCAAGAAAAACATTGATGAAACAAACAAATATAGAAGTTGTATAACAGACAAGAGAGCTCGACATAGATGGTTCAATGTTCACACAATGTCGCAATCGGGATTCTTTATTAATAAAAAAATGTATTTCTAAAAGATTATGGTTTATACTTTAACTGCCACTTATAATAAATTATACCTCATGAATATTTGCAAGAGGGAATATCATATACCCTAACGACCGTTTGTAATACAAACTATGTATTAAGATTATATAACACAATATTTTTAAAAAGTTTATAATACGTTATATCATTCTAGTCAGTTGAAATATGAGAGACATATGTGGTATGTATGTGTTCTTAGGTCGCTGTATTACTAAATCAATGTTATCGCTGGTAATTTTAATTTACATTGTATCAAATCAAATCAAATAGAATATAACAATATATCATGTTGATTAACAATATAAGAACTAACGATATAAATAAGAACGAGACTAAATTAAAGCATGATAATGATAACAGTGTAGCATTCATTGGGGAAATATTTGTCATGTCAAATCAAGTCAATTACTGATTGTTCATATTAACTTTCATCACAGCGTACCGATTGTCATGTAGTAGTCAACGTTTCTACAGTCTTTGGGGTGACTGTTATACTAGATACCACAGTAGAAGTAGATGCTTTGGATATCTGAGGACACAAGGTCTTTTTGCACCATTTGGAGGTAATATCATCTTAAACAAAGTTATTGAATACTCGGAACAGTACAATGAAATAGTTAATATAATCAATAAAACAATTTCGATCAAATACATATTGCAATAATAATAACTGTAACTAACACATTATATCTATAAATAAATATTTCTGTGTGCACGTTTTATGAATCATATTAATGTTTTTGTGTTTGGTGTGCATCAAAAAGATTTAAAAAGTTGAAAAGATATTGTGAAAAAAAAACATTCTTAAAGAAAATATATTATATGAATTTTTTTTTAATATTTTTCTGTTTTATAAAGGACATGGCTTTGGAGTTAGCCGATACAATAATAGATTTGCCAGTGGACATCATATTAGTTATAACAATTACTACAACAGATTCCACGGATTTAGAATCGTAGACAGAGGATTCTATTACAATGGTTTATGTGAGTGAACCTATCTGTCAATTTGTTTAATTGAATAAATGACGAAAAATCAAAATTCAAGTCATGAGACAAAGATATTTAAAGGCAATAGACATGGAAGCTCTACATAAACGATTCAAAACTCACCTAGAATTACATTAAGTGTACTTTATAAGAGAACAATCGTGTTTGTTACTAAAACGGGTATGGGTTAGTCCAAAACTGCCACCTTCTTAAGACTACACCATTTTTATATGTTTTTTTTTCTCATTCTAGAAAGAAAATGAAATAAAGGACATATGTGGAATGTATATGCTGATGAGTTGCTTTCGATGTAATGCCCCTTTGATAATTTTTCTATCAAACCAAAAAATAAATTACAAAATTTCATGTCAGTTGACGATAAAAATAACGTCGCGACTAAATTAGACCTCAGTTATGATAACAATAATACATACAATGATGGTATTTATGTCATGTAGTTTATTACTGATTGTTCATATTAACTTTCATCACAGCGTACCGATTGTCATGTAGTAGTCAACGTTTCTACAGCCTTTGGGGTGACTGTTATACTAGATACCATAGTAGAAATAGATGCTTTGAATATCTGAGAACACAAGGACTATTTGCACCATTTGGAGGTAATATTGTCTTTGACCAAGTTATTGTAGAAGTTATCAAAGGCACCACGCTTATAATTCAATACACCAGACGCGTGTTTCGTCTACATAAGACTCATCAGTGATGCCCAGATCAACATAGTAAGAAAGCCAAACATGTACAAAGTTGAAGAGCATTGATGATTGTATTGAATACGTATTATAACGTTTGAAAATTATGCACAAGAACGTACAAATAATACTATATCTGATTTAGCGTTTAAGGGATTATGGAAATGTATTTGTGTTTTCGTATGTTTAAAACAGATCAAAGGAAAAAGGAAGATGTTTAGTCTGTTGTAAAACTGAAACTAAGATCCGTAGGTATTTTGTTGATATATTTGAAAGCTAAAATATAGAGAATAATACATGGCAAAATCCGTTTCATATGTCGTGTCATACCTAGACACCAATATCAGCCCGAGGGATGATATTGGTCGAGGGTGATACGGCATGTGATACGGATTTTGCCATGTTTTATACGCTTTATCATATATTTAAACAGGGGAGTTATATTATATGAACTGTTCACTGGATTACCTTCAGTTCTACTTTTGTCTTGTTTTAAAAGCCTTAAAAGAACTGTTCAATTACTTATCCAAAGCACCTGGATTACCTTACAATTTGCGTGTTGTTGTTTTAAAAATATTTTGTTTATTATTGCATTTTTTCGTGTGTTTTGTATTTTTTTTTACACTTGCATTTAGTGTGCCAAAAAATATGAAAACTAGACGTTTTTGACGTCACATGTACATACCAAACAATGACGTCATTCAATAAATTGCGTCACACCCGAATGACCGTACCTATTTTGAGGAAAAATATTTCTTAGGCAAAAAAAAAAAAAAAAAATAGGGGTGTGATAAAAGGTATGCGATAAAAGGTAGGGGTGTGATAAAGGGTATGCGATAAAGGGTGCGCATCAAAGTTGCGCGATATAGATTAAACAGCAGGCTATTTATCAAATATTCAAAACTACTGTATTTACTACTAAACGAATGATAAAATAGCATTATATACTCTTTTTACATTCCTGGCTGATATTGTGTTTGATATGGTTTTCTGCCTGTTAAAAAATTGTCATATTTGTTTTCGAGAAAGATAAATAAGTATTCACATTGTGTTCTAAACAATATATATGATATGAAATTTTTTTTGGAAGACTTTTTATTTGTTTCATAAAGGACATGGCATTGGAATTAACAGGTTCAATACCAGATCGATCAGCGGACATCCTATAAGTTACAACGAATACTACAACAGATATCATGGGTTTAGAATCGTAGATAGAGGATTCCGTTACAATGGGTTAGGTCAGTTAACCTATCTGTTATATGTTTGTTTAATTGAATAAATAATAAAATTTCTAAATTTTAAGTCATGAAACACAGATATTCAAACGTAATAGACATTAAAGCTCTACATAGACGATTCACAACTCACCTAGAAAAACATCAAGGGTACTTTATTTTAAACAATAGTGTTACTGAAACGGGTATGGGTAAGTCCAAAATTACCACGTTTGTAATATTAATCATAATAAATATTTAACCGATGGAAGATTATGCATAACGAGCGTTTCCCATACAAAGTACAAATCTAGATTATATAACACACTTTTCATATCATTCAAGACACAAAAACATAAAGGACATATGTTATAAAATTGAGAATGGAAATGGGGAATGTGTCAAAGAGACAACAACCCGACCAAATAAAAAACAACAACAGCAGAGGGTCACCAACAGGTCTTCAATGTAGCGAGAAATTCCCGCACCCGGAGGCGTCCTTCAGCTGGCCCCTAAACAAATATATACTAGTCCAGTGATAATGAACGCCATACTAATTTCCAAATTGTACACAAGAAACTAAAATTAAAATAATACAAGACTAACAAAGGCCAGAGGCTCCTGACTTGGGACAGGCGCAAAAATGCGGCGGGGTTAAACATGTTTGTGAGATCTCAACTCTCCCCCTATACCTCTAGCCAATGTAGAAAAGTAAACGCATAACAATACGCACATTAAAATTCAGTTCAAGAGAAATCCGAGTCTGATGTCAGATATGTTGCATGCATGTGTTGATGGGTTGCTTTCGACGCAATGCCGTCTTGATAATTTTTCTATCAAATCAAAAAATAAATTACAAAATTTCATGTCAGTTACCGATATAGAGTCTGATATGTTGCATGCATGTGTTGATGGGTTGCTTTCGACGCAATGCCGTCTTGATAATTTTTCTATCAAATTAAAAAATAAATTACAAAATTTCATGTCAGTTACCGATATAGATAATAACGTCACTAAACTAAAGCATGATTACGATAACACTGAATCATTCAATTATATAATTATTGTAGATAATAACTGTTTACTCGCCTTTACTTTTATGACAGCGTATCGATTGTCATGTACTTTATTACTGATTGTTCATCTAAATTTCCATTACAGGGTATCGATTGTCATGTAGTAGTCAACGTTTCTACAGCCTTTGGGGTGACTGTTATACTAGATACCATAGTAGAACTAGATGTTTTGCATATCTGAGGACACAAGGTCTTTTTGCATCATTTGGAGGTAATATTGTCATGAAACAAGTTATCAAATTTTCGCGACAGTAATTTGAAGTAAATACTATAATCTTAGAAATACTTGGATCAAATATACATTACCATTCTATTACATTTGAAAATTCTACACACAAACTACCTCATTATAGTTATAACTATATATGTGTGCACGCTTTGTGGATTATTTTACTGTATTTTTTTTTTTTTTTTTTTTGTGTTTTGTATGTATGAAAAAGATTAAAGGAAGTAACACGATTTTGATGTTATGTAAAAAAATGTTTCTTGTAAAACTGAAACTAAGATCCGTAATTATTTTTGTCGATACATTAAAAAAAACACAATTGAAGCATCTTATACTTTGATTTTCTACATTATTGATCACTGTTTTATTTAAGATGTTTTGCTAAATATGAAATGTTTTAAATATTCATACTCAAGACAGTTAAATTTATTCTGATATTAGTTATTCATATTGTGTTCTAAGAAAATATATGATATGAAAATGTTTTTTATGAAATATTTTTGTTTGTGTCATAAAGGACATGGTATTGGAGTTAGCAGGTTCAATACCAGATCGATCAGTGGACATCCTATAAGTTACAACGATTACTACAACAGATATCATGGATTTAGAATAGCGAATAGTCAATTTTATTACAATGGTTTAGGTTAGTTGATATATTTGTTTAAGGTGGTACCTAACACTACAGGGAGATAACTCTGTAAAATCAGCTAAACGTTTTTATTACGTCGAGTTATTAAGGGAATACTAAGCTTCTCAATGATCAAAATTAGTGTTTGTCAAACTGCTATGTAACCAGTGTATTTTTTCTGATAAATTGGTTGGTTCAAATATTTAGAATTTTTTACATTTTTGTCAAAGGGTCAAAGTAAATACTATGTCAAAGTTTCATGAAAATTAAACCGAACCTAATTAATTTTAGTGAAAGGGTTGGGTACCACCTTAATTGAATAAATGATAAAAATTCAGAATTCAAATCATGAAACAAATATATTAGAAGTAATATACATGAGAGCTTTACATAGAGGATTCAAACTTACAAAGGCGGGGCGAAAGATACCAAAGGGACAGTCAAACTCATCGAAAATAAACTGACAGCGCCATGGCTATTAAAGAAAGGCAAACAGTTAAATAACAAGACACAACATAGAGTCACATACAGGGTGATTTTTAAGAGAAAAAAAAAACCGTGTTACTAAACGAGTATGGTTTAGTCTGAAACTACCACTTTCGTAAAAATTAAGCATAATTAATATTTCAAACGAGGAAAGATCATGCATGCATGTGTTGCTAGGTTGCTGTCGTTATAATATACTTGGTAATCTTCTACCAGATCTAAAAGAAAATTACAAAATGTCATGTCAGTTAACAATATAAATAAGATCGAGACTAGATTACAGTATCATCATAATAACAGTGTTGCAAACAATAATTGAATTTATGTGATGTAGTTAGTAATTGATTGTTCATATTACCTTTATCACAGCGTACCGATTGGCATGTAATAGTCAACGTTTCTACAGACTTTGGGGTGACTGTTATACTAGATACCATAGTAGAAGTAGATGCTTTGGATATCTGAGGACACTAGGTCTTTTTACACCATTTGGAGGTAAACGTTGTGTTATTCTACGTATATTGAAGAACATGGCAATTCTTAAAATCAACTAGATTGAAGAATATGAATCGCAATAGATTTCAATATTTTGCTCCGGAAAAAAAAATTCCTTCATAAATGCGGGTGTGTGTGTATGTGTGCATGACAGGGTTGATATGACTGTATCTGTAAATTAAATTACATAAGTAAAAAGTTATCAGACTCATATGTAGTTCATGCAGCGCTGAGATTCGTGTTTTTTCGTCAGTTATTTTGAGAGCAAATGATACAGCATCTTATAATGTGTTTCCATAGACTCTGCCCTTTATTATGGTTATGTTGCTTGTCTTTTTAACATTCAAATATCAGAAAATGAATTACCATAGATAGCATTTCCTGGATATTTTATGCTCAGAATATTTTCTATATATTAATGTGTTTTAGTGATGATATACTTTATAATTTCGTTAAGGACATGGTATAGGAGTCAACAGGTTTAGTACTAGATCGATCAGTAGATATCCTATAAGTTACAACGATTACTACAAAAGATATCATGGATTTAGAATCGTAAACAGTCAATTTAATTACAACGGCATAGGTAAGTGAACTATATGTTTAATGATTATATTGAACAAATGAAAGAAATGAGATGATAAAATTCACGAATAAAACATTGATTGGAATTATATTATAGAAATGAGAGCTCTACATAGACAATACAATTCTTTTACGAATCGCATACAGACTGTTTCAGTTGACAAAAGTCATTCTTCCAAATACACAAGACCATCCCTTTTCTTGTCACTTGTGGGACACTTGAACAAATGAACATGTAAACAAGAGTTTCGAGCCGAGTACAAGTGTTTCGTTATTAGTCATTTTCATTAAAATTGTCATTGTAAGTTTACTATTTATTCTATATTTATCTTTAATAAATAATAGATATTAAAAGACAATAACATTAACGGTACCAACTTTTCTGCACCAGATGCGCATTTCGACAATACATGTCTCTTCAGTGATGCTCGTGGGCAAAATACTTGAACTCCAAAACTTTTATAAAAGGTGAAGATATATCATCAAATAGGGCTAAAAAGTAAAGCCAAATCCGTGAAAGGAATTACAGCTTTGCATGAGGGAGATACATTCCTTAATTTTTAACAATTTCTAACATTTTGTAACTGTAAACTATAACAACACAAAAAATCCGTATTTTCATGCCAACAAAATTCACGATATACCATTAATAGAAACTAAATTATGAAAATGAGAGCTCTATATAGACAGCTGAAATCTATTACGGAAATCATTCAGACTGTTTCATTTGATAAAAGACATTCTTCAAAAAAGCCAAGACTATCCCCTTAATTTCCACTTGTGGAAGACTTTAACAAATGAATATTTTAATGAGAGAGAAGGCGACTAACGCGTATTTCTCGTATTCTCGTACAAAGAATGGATGCAAATGATAAGCTCAATATTTTACAAATGCGTTAGATTACTTTCATATCGATAAAGACAAAAAGAAATAAATATCCATAGTGATGTCAATATGTTGTTGTGGCAATGTATACTTGACTATTCCATTTTTTTTTCTTTTTTATTCTATAAAATAAAATAGAAGATATCAACATGTTATACCAATTTAAGATATATGTTAAACTAGTCTAAATTAAGTCATGATTATGAATAGCACCTTAGCATCAAATAATGAAATGTATGTGATATAGCTAATTGCTAATGTTTCACCTTGAACTTTCATCACAGCTTATCGATTGTCATGTAGTAGTCAACGTTTCTACAGTCTATGGGGTAACTGTTATACTAGATACCATAGTAGAAGTAGATGCTTTAGATATCTGAGGACACAAGGGCTATTTGCACCATATGGAGGTAACATTTGTGTCATTCTAAGTATATTGAAGAACATGGCATTTCTTAAAATCAACTAGATTGAATAATATGAATCGCAATAGATTTCAATATTTTGCTCCGGAAAAAACAATTCCTTCATAAATGTTGGTGTGTGTGTGTGTGCATGGCAGTGTTGATATGACTGTATTAAAATAAATTACATAAGTAACAAGTTATCAGACTCATATGGAGTTCATGCAATGCTGAGATTCATGTTTTTTCGTTATAGTTATTTTGAGAGCAAATGATAAGCATCTTATAATGTGTTAAAAGGTCATTAAAGATTGCATATTGTGGCGTTAATATTGATTCACTTATAGGGTCTTTGCATCGGAACTAAACACATTTATTCAAAAACCAGTAATTGGCATGACACGGGTTATGTTGTTCTCATACATGTTATGGTGGTATGATACTAAAACCCTAACGGGAAGGATTGTGCCTGATGTTCATATGATGAAATCATAATCTTTCAGTCAGGTTAATTGAAGTCTGGAGCTGGCATGTCAGTTAACTGCTAGTAGTCTGTTGTTATTTATGTATTATTGTCATTTTGTTTATTTTCTTTGGTTACATCTTCTGACATCAGACTCGGACTTCTCTTGAACTGAATTTTAATGTGCGTATTGTTATGCGTTTACTTGTCTACATTGGCTAGAGGTATATTGTTATGCGTTTACTTTTCTACATTGGTTAGAGGTATAGGGGAGGGTTGAAATCTCACAAACATGTTTAACCCCGCCGCATTTGTGCGCCTGTCCCAAGTCAGGAGCCTCTGGCCTTTTTTAGTCTTGTATTATTTTAATTTTAGTTTCTTGTGTACAATTTTGAAATTAGTATGGCGTTCATTATCACTGGACTAGTATATATTTGTTTAGGGGCAAGCTGACGGACGCCTCCGGGTGCGGGAATTTCTCGCTACATTGAAAACCTGTTGGTGACCCTCTGCTGTTGTTTTTTATTTGGTCGGGTTGTTGTCTCTTTGACACATTCCCCACTTCCATTCTCAATTTTATAGGGGGAGGGTTGAGATCTCACAAACATGTTTAACCCCGCCGCATTTTTGCGCCTGTCGCAAGTCAGGAGCCTCTGGCCTTTGTTAGTCTTGTATTATTTTAATTTTAGTTTCTTGTGTAAAATTTGGAAATTAGTATGGCGTTCATTATCACTGAACTAGTATATATTTGTGTAGGGGCCAGCGGAAGGTGCCTCCGGGTGCGGGAATTTCGCGCTACATTGAAGACCTGTTGGTGACCTTCTGCCGTTGTTTTTTCTATGATCGGGTTGTTGTCTCTTTGGCACATTCCCCATTTCCATTCTCAATTTTATTCCATAGACTCTGCCTTTTATCATAGTAATGTTGCTTGTCTTTTTAAGGGAGTTCGCTTCTCAGTTTCAAAGTAATTAACTTTTCAAAAAACTAGTTTATATAGATAGGAGATTAATAAAGGAATCCAAAGAGCAAACAAATACATAGGTCACCGTGCTTGTTTTCGAGATATTAGCCATTGAAATTGTGGCGGGAAAATATTCTCTCTTGACTTTTCATAGCTTTATCATTGACAAGTTGAAGTTCTCAAAAACTGTTAAAAAGTAATTAAAATTTTATAAGACTTTTACAGATGGCTTATCATTATACATGTAAAAGATTTACAAACAAAAAAATGGGGGTCACCGGGCAAATTTTTTCAAGGCATTCAAATGGATAAAACCAGAGGATTCTGAAAATCTGACAAAAAATCTAAAACATGACAAGCCAGCTTCCTTAATATTCAAATATCAGAAAATGAATTGCCATAGATAGCATTTCCTGGATATTTTATGCTCAGAATATTTTCTATATATGAATGTGTTTTAGTGATGATATACTTTATAATTTCGTTAAGGACATGGTATAGGAGTCAACAGGTTTAGTACTAGATCGATCAGTAGATATCCTATAAGTTACAACGATTACTACAACAGATATCATGGATTTAGAATCGCAAACAGTCAATTTGCTTACAACGGCGTAGGTAAGTGAACTATATATTTAATGATTATATTAAATAAATGAAAAATATGAGATGATAAAATTCACGAATAAAACATTGATTGAAATTATATTATAGAAATGAGAGCTCTACATAGACAATACAATGTTTTTACGAATCGCATACAGACTGTTTCAGTTGACAAAAGTCATTCTTCCAAATACGCAAGACCATCCCTTTTCTTGTCACTTGTGGGACACTTGAACAAATGAACATGTAAACAATAGTTTCGAGCCGAGTACAAGTGTTTCGTTATTAGTCATTTTCATTAAAATTGTCAAGGTAAGTTTACTATTTATTCAATATTTATCTTTAATAAATGATAGATATTAAAAGACAATAACATTAACGGTACCAACTTTTCTGCACCAGATACGCATTTCGACAATACATGTCTCTTCAGTGATGCTCGTGGACAAAATACTTGAACTCCAAAACTTTTATAAAAGGTGAAGATCTATCATCAAATAGGGCTAAAAAGTAAAGCCAAATCCGTGAAAGGAATTACAGCTTTGCATGAGGGAGATACATTCCTTAATTTTTAATAATTTCTAACATTTTGTAACTGTAAATTTTAACAACACAAAAAATCCGTATTTTCATGCCAAAAAAATTCACGGTATACCATTAATAGAAACTAAATTATAAAAATGAGAGCTCTATATAGACAGCTGAAATCTATTACGGAAATCATTCAGACTGTTTCATTTGATAAAAGACATTCTTCAAAAAAGCCAAGACTATCCCCTTAATTTCCACTTGTGGAAGACTTTAACAAATGAATATTTTAATGAGAGAGAAGGCGACTAACGCGTATTTCTCGTATTCTCGTACAAAGAATGGATGCAAATGATAAGCTCAATATTTTACAAATGCGTTAGTTTACTTTCATATCGATAAAGACAAAAAGAAATAAATATCCATAGTGATGTCAATATGTTGTTGTGGCAATGTATACTTGACTTTTCCACTTTTTTTTCTTTTTTATTCTATAAAATAAAATAGAAGATATCAACATGTTATACCAATTTAAGATATATGTTAAACTAGTCTAAATTAAGTCATGATTATGAATAGCACCTTAGCATCAAATAATGAAATGTATGTGATATAGCTAATTGCTAATGTTTCACCTTGAACTTTCATCACAGCTTATCGATTGTCATGTAGTAGTCAACGTTTCTACAGTCTATGGGGTAACTGTTATACTAGATACCATAGTAGAAGTAGATGCTTTAGATATCTGAGGACACAAGGGCTATTTGCACCATATGGAGGTAAAAGTTGTGTTATTCTAAGTATATTGAAGAACATGGCATTTCTTAAAATCAACTAGATTGAATAATATGAATCGCAATAGATTTCAATATTTTGCTCCGGAAAAAACAGTTCCTTCATAAATGTGTGTATGTGTGTATGCATGGCAGTGTTGATATGACTGTATCTGTAAAATAAATTACATAAGTAACAAGTTATCAGACTCATATGGAGTTCATGCAGTGCTGAGATGCATGTTTTTTCGTTAGTTATTTTGAGAGCAAATGATACAGCATCTTATAATGTGTTAAAATGTCATTAAAGATTGCATATTGAGGCGTTAATATTGATTCACTTATAGGGTCTTTGCATTGGAACTAAACACATTTATTCAAAAACCAGTTATTGGCATGACACGGGTTATGTTGTTCTCATACATGTTATGGTGGTATGATACTAAAACCCTAACGGGAAGGATTGTGCCTGATGTTCATATGATGAAATCATAATCTTTCAGTCAGGTTAATTGAAGTCTGGAGCTGGCATGTCAGTTAACTGCTAGTAGTCTGTTGTTATTTATGTATTATTGTCATTTTGTTTATTTTCTTTGGTTACATCTTCTGACATCAGACTCGGACTTCTCTTGAACTGAATTTTAATGTGCGTATTGTTATGCGTTTACTTTTCTACATTGGCTAGAGGTATATTGTTATGCGTTTACTTTTCTACATTGGTTAGAGGTATAGGGGGAGGGTTGAGATCTCACAAACATGTTTAACCCCGCCGCATTTGTGCGCCTGTCCCAAGTCAGGAGCCTCTGGCCTTTTTTAGTCTTGTATTATTTTAATTTTAGTTTCTTGTGTACAATTTGGAAATTAGTATGGCGTTCATTATCACTGGACTAGTATATATTTGTTTAGGGGCCAGCTGAAGGACGCCTCCGGGTGCGGGAATTTCTCGCTACATTGAAGACCTGTTGGTGACCCTCTGCTGTTGTTTTTTATTTGGTCGGGTTGTTGTCTCTTTGACATATTCCCCATTTCCATTCTCAATTTTATAGGGGGAGGGTTGAGATCTCACAAACATGTTTAACCCCGCCGCATTTTTGCGCCTGTCCCAAGTCAGGAGCCTCTGGCCTTTGTTAGTCTTGTATTATTTTAATTTTAGTTTCTTGTGTACAATTTGGAAATTAGTATGGCGTTCATTATCACTGAACTAGTATATATTTGTGTAGGGGCCAGCGGAAGGACGCCTCCGGGTGCGGGAATTTCTCGCTACATTGAAGACCTGTTGGTGACCTTCTGCCGTTGTTTTTTCTATGGTCGGGTTGTTGTCTTTTTGGCACATTCCCCATTTCCATTCTCAATTTTATTCCATAGACTCTGCCTTTTGTCATAGTAATGTTGCTTGTCTTTTTAATATTCAAATATCAGAAAATGAATTACCATAGATAGCATTTCCTGGATATTTTATGCTCAGAATATTTTCTATACATGAATATGTTTTAGTGATGATATACTTTATAATTTCGTTAAGGACATGGTATAGGAGTCAACAGGTTTAGTACTAGATCAATCAGTGGACATCCTATAAGTTACAACGATTACTACAACAGATATCATGGATTTAGAATCGCAAACAGTCAATTTGCTTACAAAGGCATAGGTAAGTGAACTATATATTTAATGATTATATTGAATAAATGAAAGATATGAGATGATAAACTTCACAAATAAAACATTGATTGAAATTATATTACAGAAATGAGAGCTCTTCCTAGACAGTACAAATTTTCTACGAATCGCTTACAGACTGTTTCAGTAGACAAAAGTTATTCTTCCAAATACGCAAGACTATCCCTTTTTATTGTCACTTGTGGGAGACTTGATCAAATGAACATTAAAACAAGAGAAGAGTGCGATCAACGGGTATTTTTCGTACAAAGAATGTATTTGAATGACAAACTTAATATTTTGCAAATGCTTAAGTTAAGTGGTATCAATAAAGGAACAAAAGATATAAAAGATATCTTGTGATGTCAGTATGCTGTTGTGACAATGCCTACTTGAAGTTTCCGCTATTTTTACTTGATTCTAATAAAATAAAAGATATGAACATGTCATACCAATTTAATGATATATGTTAAACAAGAGTAATTGTAGTCATGATTATTAATAGCGGCGTCACATATGATAATAAACTGTGTGTCATGTAGGTATTTGCTAATGCTAGACCTTAAACTTGCATTACAGTGTATCGATTGTCATGTAGTAGTCAACGTTTCTACAGTCTTTGGGGTAACTGTTATACTAGATACCATAGTAGAAGTAGATGCTTTGGATATCTGAGGACACAAGGACTATTTGCGGCATTAGGAGGTAAAAGTTGTGTTATTCTTATTATATTGAAGAACATAGCATTTCTTAAAATCAACTAGATTGAAGAATATGAATCCCAATAGATTTCAATATTTTGCTCCGGAAAGAAAACATTTCCTTCAGAAATGTGTGTGTGTGTGTGTGCATGGCAGGGTGGATATGACTGTATCTGTAAAAATAGTTATACAAGTAACAAAATATCAGACTAATATGTAGTTCATGCAGCGCTGAGATTTATGTTTTTTGTCAGTTTTTTAAAGGGCAAAAATTACATCCTCTTATGATTTATTGCATAGATTCCGTCTTTTATCGTATTTAGGTTGCTGGTCTTTTTAAATTAATATATCAGAAAATCAATTTACGAATCGACAGTATTGTCTGCATATGTCATGCTCAGAACATTTTGTAAATATTAAAATGTTTTAGTGATGATATATTTTATCATGATTTATAGGACATGTCATTGGAGCAATCAATACTGGATTGATCAGTGGACATCCTATAAGTTACAACGATTACTACAAAAGATATCATGGATTTAGAATCGCAAACAGTCAATTTGCTTACAACGGCATAGGTAATTGAACTATATATTTAACTATTATATTGAATAAATGAAAGATATGAGATGATAAAATGCACGAATAAAACATTGATTGAAATTATATTATAGAAATGAGAGCTCTACCTAGACAGTACAAATTTTCTACGAATCGCATACAGACTGTTTCAGTAGACAAAAGTTATTCTTCCAAATACACAAGACTATCCCTTTTATTGTCACTTGTGGGAGACTTGAACAAATGAACATTTAAACAAGAGAAGAGTGCGATCAACGGGTATTTTTCGTACAAAGAATGTATTTAAATGACAAACTCAATATTTTGCAAATGCTTAAGTTAAGTGATATCAATAAAGGAAAAAAAATAATATAAAGATATCTTCTGATGTCAGTTCGCTGTTGTGACAATGCCTACTTGAAGTTTCCGCTATTTTTACTTGATTCTAATAAAATAAAAGATATCAACATGTCATACAAGTTTAAGATATATGTTAAACAAGAGTAATTGTAGTCATGATTATTAACAGCGGCGTCACATATAATAATAAACTGTGTGTCATGTAGGTAATTGCTAATGCTAGACCTTACACTTTCATTACAGTGTATCGATTGTCATGTAGTAGTCAACGTTTCTACAGTCTTTGGGGTAACTGTTATACTAGATACCATAGTAGAAGTAGATGCTTTGGATATCTGAGGACACAAGGACTATTTGCGGCATTAGGAGGTAAAAGTTGTGTTATTCTTAGTATTTTGAAGAACATGGCATTTCTTAAAATCAACTAGATTGAAGAATATGAATCCCAATAGATTTCAATATTTTGCTCCGGAAAGAAAATATTTCCTTCAGAAATGTGTGTGTGTGTGTGCATGGCAGGGTTGATATGACTGTATCTGTAAAATTAGTTATACAAGTAACAAAATATCAGACTCATATGTAGTTCATGCAGCGCTGAGATTTATGTTTTTTCGTCAGTTTTTTAAAGGGCAAATATTACATCCTCTTATGATTTATTTCATAGATTCCGCCTTTTGTCGTATTTAGGTTGCTGGTCTTTTTAATATTAATATATCAGAAAATCAATTTACGAATCGATAGTATTGTCTGCATATGTCATGCTCAGAACATTTTATAAATATCAAAATGTTTTAGTGATGATATATTTTATAATGTTTTATAGGACATGTCATTGGAGCAATCAATACTGGATTGATCAGTAGACATCCTATAAGTTATAACGATTACTACAAAAGATATCATGGATTTAGAATCGTAAACAGTCAATTTAATTACCGCGGCTCAGGTGAGTTAACAATTTGTTTGTGAGTAAAATTAGATTCATATTCTTTTCAAGGAAAGAGCCCAAAA
This sequence comes from Mytilus edulis, assembly GCF_963676685.1. Classification (NCBI taxonomy): domain Eukaryota; kingdom Metazoa; phylum Mollusca; class Bivalvia; order Mytilida; family Mytilidae; genus Mytilus; species Mytilus edulis. Next base: position 48,451,513 of record NC_092346.1, on the reverse strand, counting down.
CAAGTTATATTATAGAAATTAGAGCTCTACATTGACGGTTAAATCCTCTCAGAATCCGTATACGTTTTTTTGTCAATATTAATTTGTATTATTCAAAAGAGTCGAAAAGGTTTTCTCTTTAACTGCACTTAACACACAATTATAATAAGTATATGATGATGAACTTGATGTTCAATTGTTGTCGTTTGTTGGTGTGGTTACGTGTTTCTCGATATTCGTTTATATATATATATATATAGATCAGAACGTTGGTTTACCCGTTTGAATAGTTTTACACTTGTCATTTTAGGGGCCTTCTATAGCTTGCTTTTGGGAATCAGCTAATTATCCGTGTTGAAGACCGTACTTTTATCTTTAATGGTTTACTTTTGCAAAATTTTACTTGCATTGAGGGTTATCTCATTAGCACTCATTCATTGTCTTCTCATATATATTTGAACTAACGCAATTTATGTCCGATTAACGTATTACACTCATATAATGTGTCAAAAAAATAATACTTTACTGTTTGTATTAAAATGGTTTATTTTAGTAGTATGAATGTTAATGTTATCTTTATTTGATGAGATATGCCATTTTAACTAGTTTGTGATTTAAAGCACTGTTCCAAGCTATAAATTTAAATGGATTATTGGTCGCAAACATTGTAATTCCCCAGCTTTTGTAAAGCCCTTACCCAAACGAAGAGCGTCTGATTTAGTGTTTTTCTTAATTGGTTTGTACACAGGCAGTTTTTTTATTCTTTTAAGTGTATCCTATTTGGCATTTCCGAATCCATATCGCTTTCTGTTTGTTATTGATTTTTTTCGTAGCAGAAGGTCGTATTGTTATCTATCGTTGCCTTCTTTTAAATTACGAAATGATTTATAATTATATACATTACTGATGTTTTACGTATTATTATTTCATTGCAGCTTATCGACTCTCATGTAGTAGTCAACGTTTCTACAGTCTATGGGGTAACTGTTATACTAAGTTCCATAGTAGAAGTAGATGCTTTGGCTATCTGAGGACACAAGGACTATTTGCACCGTTTAGAGGTAAAATGTTTTATTCTTTGTTGCAAAAATCTCACCATTTGCAATATCTATTGTTTAACTAGAACTTCATCGAAATTAAATGAAGGAAAGGAAAAGTAGAATATTATGTTAGAGAAATGTATTGTGGGGGACAAAATGTCAAAATTTTTTTTTACTGTTTCTGAAATGTGTTTACGTACACAATTTAAAATCATGAATGTTGAAGTGATAAAGAATAAACTCCTTACACAAGAAGGTGTATAAACATTTAGATTTTTATTTGATATCATAGTGTTTCTTATCATGGCCATGGAAATATTAATTGAAAATATAGGTTAAATAAATTCAAAAATACGTTCCAATAGCGTTGCATCGATATATTTTGTGTCCATTAAACGCTTTCTGTATATGACAGTTTTGATAATGAAAACTTTATTATAAATTTTTTCTCATCATAAAGGACATATTCTTGGATTAAACCGCCGGGCCGATGTTGTAGTTCACCATATACACGAAGTTGTACTTAACCGAGAACCTAATTCCCACTATTAAGTGTCCACAACTTATCAAGAAAGATTTTTTATGTGAGTAATTTACAAAAAGACAATTGTTAATATGAATACCTGATTTTGTCGTAGGTACTTCAATGCAAATAGAAGAATTCGGTGGTATTATCTGTTGTATTTATTTAAAATTATATATATTCAGTACTGGCATAAACAAGTTTGCATTGTTTCATTACATTTTGCTCAAAAAACGTTTTTAAATGTAAATTTTTTTTTTATCTTTATCTCTTTTTCCCTGTCTTTTTTTAACTGTCCTTTTTAATCATTGTAGTTTTATCAGTTCATTAATACAAAAATATGAAAATGTGGGGTACAACATCCAACATTGTGGTATAATCTTAATCAATATAAAATAAAAATGTAACGAATGTATAACAGTTTAAAGATATACAGCACGTTTTTAAAGTTACTAAAAGAGTGATCAAAGCAGATTACGCCTACTTTTGTGATCATCAATACATAAATGCTTTTTTTGAAATTGTAGGTTTCGGCTTGCCAATGTTGTCAACCTTATGCATAACTGAAAAGACTTTTATAGTAGAAATGCAAACCTGCTTTAGTTAAATTTGTTTTTCTATGCTATTTCATAATATAATGTGCATATCATAAAGATCAAATTCTTAATTTTGATATTAATAAATATCTATTCAATATGTCAAACAATTCTTTCCATCATATAACAATAAAATAATCATTAGAACTGCCAAGCATAATAATTCTGCTAATTGTTCTTGTCTTGATATGAAGCAATTAAAATGTCACACGTGAATAACGACAATTAGCAGCTTTTCATATTTTGTGTATTAGAATTGATATTTCCAATTTGACCATTTGTTACAATTATATCTGTTGTATTTTCAGAGTTGAAAGAATAAGAATAATCGGCACGAGACAATAAATTTAGGTAAACACAATCAGTTTGCGTTTCTTTCATTAACAGATATTGCATAACCTAGATGATATAGATTGACAATCTCGCTCTCTTTATCCCGAATGTGACCGACTAACGACGATTGCAAAATGTAGAGCAGGATCTGCTTTCCCTTCGTGAGTTTCTGCCATCACAAACAGTGTTAGTGTAGTTACAGGTGCTCACGCAGTTGTCTATGTTGCGTTTTGTGAACTGTTGTTTTTCTGGTTTCTAGTTTAACTGGCCCAAAGTGCCAAGTCAGCTTTTCTCATCACTTTGCGTCCGTCGTCTGTCGTCCGTCGTATTGGTTAACAAAAATCTTCTCCTCTGAAACTACTTTGCCAAATTTATCCAAACTTGCCACAATCATCATATGGGTATCTAGTTTAAAAAATGTGTCCTGTGACCCGACTAACTGATTAAAATGGCCACAATGGCTAAACATAGAACATAGGGGGGGTAATGTAGAGTTTGGCTTACAACTATGAAACCAAAGCATTTAGAGAAAATCTGGTCGGGTAAGATTGTTAAGCAAGTCAAGATATATCTGCCCTGATATTTTCAGAGGAATCGGAAACCTGTTGTTGGGTTGCTGCCCCTGAATTATTAATATTAAGGAAATTTTTCTGTTTTTTGGTTATTATCTTAAATATCGTTATACTAGATAGAATAAACTGTAAACAGCAATGGTGTTTAGCAAAGTAAGATCTACAAATAAGTCAACATGACCAAAATGGTCAGTTGACCCCTTAAGGAGTTATTGCCCTTTATAATCAATCTTTAACAATTTATTAATTCAGTAAATTATTGTCAATTTTTAAAAAAATATGTTCCTCTGTAACTAAAGGGCCAAGTTTATTATTCATGTGTTTCTTTGTCTTATATGTTCGCCTTTTTTATTTGTATTGTAGTCCTGTAATATTATGTTGTCATTTTAATGTCATATTTAACATTGCCATTAAAGTGCGAGGTTTGGCATGCCACAAAACCAGGTTCAACCCACCATTTTTTTCTTTAAAAATGTCCTGTACCAAGTCAGGAATATCGCGATTGTTATATTATAGTTCGTTTCTGTGTGTGTAACATTTTAACGTTGTGTTTCCGTTGTGTCGTTTGTTTTCTCTTATATTTGAGTGTGAAATCACATTACTATAAGACGTGTCCCCGTACTTTTCTATCCCAAATTCATCTATTTGGTTTTGATGTTATATTTGTTATTCTCATCGGATTTTGTCTAATGTTTAGTCTGTTTCTGTGTGTGTTACATTTTAATGTTGTGTCGTTGTTCTACTCTTATATTTAATGGGTTTCCCTCATTTTGTTATCCCGATTTTGTTATTTGTCCGAGTTTTGAACAGCGGTATACTGCTGTTGCCTTTATTTGTTATTGATATAGAAAATTGTAACTAACAAGAATGTTCAGTAAAATAAGATCTACAAACACATCACCATCACCAATACACAATTTTGTCATGGATCCATTTGTGTCCTTTGTTTAATATGCACATAGACCAAGGTGAGCGACACAGGCTCTTTAGAGCCTCTAGATTTCCTCATCTCATTATGAAATTGTGAAGAAAATGATGTAGGCGTGCGAATGAAACAAATCTCTGTCAAAGTCTCAATCCGAAAACGTAAACCATTTTAGTTCAAAGTACGGTCCTCAACAACGAGCATTAATTGGTTCACACCGAACAGCAAGCTATAAAGGGTCCACAAAATTACAAGTTTAAAACCTTTCAAAGAGGAAAACCAACTGTTTATTTTAGTTTATTAACTTTATGCTCGACTTATGCCCTATATGTATCTTTCGTCTCTATATCAGTGTTTAAGTACTAGCGGTAAAATATTGATTGAAACGTTCATAGTAAAATGGGCATATTTGATTTTATGACATGAATTTAATATCAATGACAGCTTATGTTCATTTGGTATCTGAACTCGTATTTGTTTGTCTTATACATTTTTTTTTATTCGAGCGTGACTGAAATTTCTTTTTACATGATGTGCATATCTAACATTTATCTGTGCTATCTTCAATGAGTTAAATCAATGAACTATGTGTTCGGTTTTTAAATTACTAAGGGCTTCTTGTCTTTCTACTTTTTGTAAATACACCAGAACAAGCTTTCCATGACTTTCATTAATAAGAAAATAATTGATGAATGGTCTTCGTAGCAAATTTACCTAACGATATTGGGATATCGGTATTTAGTCGCATCTTAACTTGTACATGCGATTTGTTACAAACCGGTATTTTTAAAAATAAACTAACAAATGTCGAAATGTTCAGGACTTAATTAAATCTGTATTTGGGTAAGATGATGCAAACATACGATTTTTATTGCGTCTTACACTTTATTAAAATAGTGTGTAAAACGTTAATTATGAGCTATGAAAGTCAAGTGGCTCGAGCATTTTTCTGAGGAAGTTTTAAAAAAATTCAAAGAAATATTGTTTACAGTGGGTTAGCTTTCATTAGTCTTCACATCCTATAGATTAACAACTTTTGGTTTTATTTATAATTAAGAATCTTCATTGAAGGTGAAGCACGAATGCATAGTTAATTAATAATATTGATGTGCCATTTGTATGTAAGAGTGACATTCCTTTGTATTATGTGTCGATTCGAAAAAGATATGCGAGTATTGTCTCCCTTGAACAGGTTCATTATTTTATTATTAAGAATAGGTTTCTGATATAATATTGAATACTTACAAAATGTATCAATTCAATATATTTCAGTTTTTGTTATTGGTGTATCAAAAACAGTGATGTAAGAATATAATTTCATAAATTTGAAACGTTTAAAATGATTAAATACCAATATAAAGAACCATTCATCATTTTTGAAAAAGACTATAAATGAACGACGAATTATTTATCTCCCCTTAATGATAGATTGAGTGCGAAATTCACAAGAGTTATCTAATATCAATCACAGACAGGGACTAGCAAGCAATTTTTAATTGTAGCTTATTTAACATTAAAACACCTTATGTTCTTATTCAATACTTCAAACGAACATAAAGCATTTATAAAGTAAAACTCAACACCGTTATTTGGTTATCAGCTCGCCCCGACAGCACAGAAAGCTTCGAATTTTCTTATAACGACTTTTAATCTTATCAGTTATGTCAAGAACTAATCTATAGGCTTGTGTATTGGAGTTGGGGATGAATTTTGAAAGTTTGTTAACAGTGTCTAATAATTCCTCGTTAAAGGTGTACTGAATTCTGTTTCCTTCCCCCTTAAATTTTAGAGTGACGTCCTCCTTAATTTTTCTCTTAAGGCAATCTTGTTCTTGTATGAGTTCAGATTTCAACTCACCTAATTTGCTGTCTAAAATTGTCTTAAAAAGCTCCACAGTATCTACCAAATCAGACGATTATCAGCTGCTTTATGAATATTAGGTGGCGGTATACTATTATCTCCTTCAAGTAGTATGTCTTCGTTCAATTCCAGACGTGGAGAAGATTCGGACATTTTACCAAGTGGCGATTTACGAAAACGAACCTTTACTGTCGGATAGGCGAACCTCGAAGGACAATTCTAGACTTTCTTTTTATAATTTTAGCGCTAAAATTCTAGCATGAAGTTATCATGATTGATATAACTTAAACCGGTAATAACTTACTGATTGTCCAATCAAATTAAACATAAACATGTTTTGATTTAAACACACGTGCTAAAAAACAAATACACTTGTTCCCGAGTAACCTTTATAAATACATTTTCCGCTATAAACGAATGTTATGTTATACAAATCTAGTCTTCGTTCATTAAATCGTTCCGGTTCCGTAAATTTTGTATTATCACTTAGAATCATAAGAAGCACACCAATATATTATGTGACAGAGAAAGCGACAACATCTTGATAAAAACAAAACAAAAAAACACAAACCATGGCCACGAAAGAGACAAATGACAATATACAAAACTATATGTGAGCAACACGAAAACACTTAGACTCATATTTTAAAATTTCAAATATCATTTACGTATTCACATCACTGTTACCTACAAGTTTGGGTATTTGATCACACGTGGCTGTTTTTTCAGTGTAACTCAATATGGACGCCAGTTACTCACACAATATTTTGGTAAAACTCCCCATCCAAGTAACAATTTATAAAGGTAAACCATTATAGGTCAAGGTACAACTTTCGAAACGGAGCCTTGGCTTACATCGCACAACAAGCTATAAAGGCCCCCAAAAATACTAGTGTAAAATGTTCAAACGGGTAAACGAACAGTCTAATCAATATAAAAACGAGAAACGAGAAACACATATGAACCACATAAACAGACGACAAACCCTGAACATCAGATTCCTGACTAAGGACAGGTGCAAACACTTGCAGCGGGATTTAACGTTTTAAAGGTACCAAACCTACTCCCTTTTCTAAGAAAAATAGTAAAATTTTACAACATAAAAAGACACACTATAAGATATCAATTAGAATTCTTAACTCAATCAAAAAACGTAGTTACACAAATTAACACACAATGAACGAATACATTTGATCTGTGATACAAGTAATAAAACTAAAGGATAAATAATTAAGCTGTAAGGTAAAAAGTAAATAAATAGGTTTAAACTAATATGAAAGTCTACAACCGCTGTGAAATGTTAAACAACTTTTAGAAAATCATCAACTTTGAAAAGGAATTACGTCATATTATACACAGGTACATGAAAATAATTGTGTTGTTAAGTATACTTCTTCTATAGTGTGTATAATCTTCCGTTTAGAAAAACAAATTAATGTCTTGTATATCAATAAAACTAATGGAAAACTTGGTACATATGGGGTGAATATCAATAATAAAACTATACAATTGGTGCTCGATCAAACTTCGTGTTCTTCATGTACAGGTACCGGAACAGTACTTAAGGAGAAATGAAATAATTTCAAAGAGGGACGAAAGATACCAAAGGGACAGTCAAACTCATAAATCTAAAACAAACTGACAAAGCCATGGCTAAAAGTTAAAAAGACGAACAAACAACAGCACACACGACACAACATAGAAAACTAAAGAATAAACAACACGAACCCCACCAAAACACTAGGGGTGATCTCAGGTGCTCCGGAAGGGAAGGGTATGCAGATCCTGCTCCACATGCGGCACCCGTCGTGTGGCTAATGTGATAAGAAATCCGGTAAATAGTCTAATTCGGTAGGTCACATTCAGGAAAGGGAAGGGGATTGTAGTTACGACATATCCGATATCATTTGTGATACGGTTATTCCATAACGGTCAACCAACTCGTGATGGCGTCCGTAAAATTTACGAAGGGATGATTTCAACTTCACCATTTGGAACTCTTGGTTTAATAGCTTCCTTGTAAGCAGCAACCCTCTATCTAGAAAATCATGATAGGAAATGCAAGCACGGGAATATCGTTTCAATTGGGAGATATATACCCCGTATGCAGGTGCTGCTGGAATGTTGCTACTTAGAAATGGAAAGTTCACAATTGGAAAGCTGAAATCATCTCTTTTGTCGTAGAGTTTGTTTTCAACCGACCCTCATTGTCAATTTCTAGATGTAGGTCAAGATATGAGGCCGACTTAACTGTATCTGTAGTATCCTTTATCTCTAGCTCGATTGGATAGATGCGTTCCACATAGTCACCAAATTTTGAATTATTTAGTGAAAGAACATCATCTATATAGCGAAAAGTAGAGTTAAAGAATAGTGCTAACTTCTTATCTTTCTTCCTAAGAAGGTCCTGCATGAATGTTCATAGTACGAAGTAGTGAAAATATGTTGTTACTTGAAACAACCAAAGCTAGTATAAAGACAAGATCCATGTTACCATTAAATAATAATAAAGGCATTACAAATTGTATTAATAGGTCAAATTCACAAGAAAGTCAGATATGAGAGTACTCGCATTGACATTTACATGTAAGTCCGTAAGTCCGTGTAAGTTGATACACTGTAGTCCAACGAATAGAACTTGTCCTCGAAAAACCTATCTTCGGGAATAACTCTTGTCATGTTTCGATGACAACTGCAGTATTAAATTGACAGTTGAAGCGTATCTTCGAACTATTCCGACCTGAATAATAGCATTGTGCTCCTATTGTAAAAATATTCATTATGTATTTTCTACTTAGATCTCCCATTTCATAATTTTAAAGAAACAAAAATGATTCCTATCAGTAAAAGCACTAGTTCTGCATCATATCTTGATCTTTTTCTCGATAGTGATACAGATGGAAAACTGTAAACTAGTATCTATATGAAAGACAATAACAATCAAAATCAAGGAGTAAACAAAGACTCACAAAACAAAGGGACATTTACACCAACAGTTAAAAATAATAAATAAGAAACAACACAAAATCCACTAAAAACTGGGAGTGAAATCAGGTGCTCAGGAAGGGTAAGCATTTCCTGCATCGTACACGGCACCTTTCGTGTTTTTCCTTTGTTAACAACATGCCACTAAGACTTCATTCACCGAAATTTGAGGTTATATTTAAATTCCGTACCGACTTGTTTTCGCGGTCTTGGATCTTATGATAGCAGTGAAGGCAATTAATCTGTAATTTTAACTGTTGTGTTATTTTCCCTATATTTCAATTGAATGTGAATAAAATAGACGAACGATGCATAACAGGACTTTGAGAAATTGTTGAAAATCACAGTTATACGGACTTTTTTTCTAAACGCCTTCAGATATTTGGCTGAGTTTTGGCATGTGAGGTAACCATAATGAGTCAGAGGTCAAGTTTAAGTTTCGTTCCGCTCCGCTAATTTTTGCTGAAATTACGGGCTTTGGACTTGAATAAATTATTGAAAATCATAGTTTTATGGATTTTTTTACTATAAGCCTCCACATTTTCAGCTGATTTTTGTTATGTGAGACTACAATCATGTTTGTGTCCTCATGTGTTTATAATGAAATTGCAGATTTTTCAATTTTGGGGGACGGGGCCATTTGTGTCGCTTTGACACATCTAGTTATGCATTTAATCTCCCCACCGAGCACACACATACAGTATATATCATTCAAAAGAGGAAACATTGTACTATAACAAAATACCTGTCGTAAGGACCTGATGTGGTCACATTTTTTTAATTGAGTTCAAAGGTCACTTTGAGTTCAAAGGTCACTGAGATCACCCCTAGTTTTTGGTGGGGTTCGTGTTGTTTATTCTTTAGTTTTCTATGTTGTGTCATGTGTACTATTGTTTTTCTGTTTGTCTTTTTCATTTTTAGCCATGGCGTTGTCAGTTTGTTTTAGATTTATGAGTTTGACTGTCCCTTTGATATCTTTCGTCCCTCTTTTACAAATCTGTCAAACTTTTGAAGGGTTTCATTTTTTTCTATCTATTTCTAATCTCTACCTCAGTACAAATGATACTGTTTTGGCTATAGTAATGTTTGTTTTTATACATAAACCTTATTCATTAATATTTTTAATCAAAATGTTTCACAAATCGACGTTTATTAAAAAATATTTAAACAATCCAGTTTTCGACCCATGAAAGGTTTAGAGCCCCTTAAGCTTATAAATAGATTCAATTAAAGGTAAAAAATCAAGTGTTATGAACGACAATATTTTATTTGCTTTTAACTAGGATATTGGGTAAGGTATCAAACCAGAAGCAATAGTACACTACAGACAAATAGGACCTCGAATTGAATGTGCGGATACATCTTGTTTTAAAACTACAGGTTCTTCTGGGGTTTTTTTACAATCTATGCTGCTTATTATCATTATCAGTTGTGTATTTTACTCTGGTTAATGTATTTGTAATGTACCTATAACTAGCTCCCTTATTCCATTTGCAAGGTTCCACAAACTTCAAAGGTATTCAATATAAGAAAGTAAGAAGATGTAATATGATTTCCACTGAGACAACTCTTAACAAGAGACCAACTGAGACATTAATTTATATCTATAGGTCACGACGACATTCAACAATGAAGGAAACTCATGCAAAGAGTCAACTCTATTATTCTAAAAATGCCAAATGTACAACAAATGAAATATATAACGGACTGATTTATGTGCAAAATATTGCAAACAGATATAATATATAGCAACAAACGACAATCACTATATTACAGGCTCATGACTTTAGACAGACCAATACATGATTTGGCGAGGTTAAACTAGTTCGAAGGCTAGATTATCGCTGATTGTTACTCCCAGGTATTAACTAGCTTCCTTGGTTTCGAGTGTGTGTCCATGTAATTTGTAATTTGTTGGTATTACAGGATGGTTCTTAAGTTGTATTCGGATTACAATGCATTTTTCGTATTGAAGCTCATTTGCAACTTATTTTCCCAGTCCTCTAAAGATGAAAGATCTATCTACAGTAGGTCACTTTCTGCTTGGTTGCTTGTGGTTCTATAGTAGAAGCTGCCGTCTGCAAATAGTTTGGTTTCTGATGATGTTGCGGTTCCTGGCATGTCGTTTATGTAGCCCAGGAACTTTGTAGGTCCAAGAACTCTGTCTTGAGGTCGAAGAGAGAGTATTGGTCCTTTTTCAGAGACAGCTTCTTCTAGGATAACGCTTTGCAATCTGTTGTGTTGGAATTATCTTATTCACTTGTTTGCTTTAGAGTTTACTCAGTAGTACTCAAGTTTATGTTGTAGGCGATGGTGTGGCACTTTATCACACACTTTTGCAAAATCTAGTAGAATGATATCTATCTGGCTGTTTCTTTTTAATTTTGATGCAATATCATGAATGGTGATGATTAGTTGGAATTCGAAAGATCGTTATTTGTGGAAACCATGTTTTGTGTTTGTAAGAAATTGATAATGGAAATGGGGAATATTTCAAAGAAACAACAATCCGACCATAGAGCAGAGAACAGACAAAAATCAAAATGTTTCATTATACTGCTGTGTACAATGTGTTCCAGGAATTTGCATGTGTTGATGGTAAGTGATACAGGTCTGAAATTTGATGCAATGTGTCTTTCATCCTTTTTTGAAAAGTGGGACTACATTTGTAACTCCTCCTGTGTTGAGAGTTGCTTTGTTCAGTTCTGTAAATGTCAGGTTGAAAGCTTCCTCACTCTTAAAAAGGAAACAAATATGTGTACTTGTGTGATCTTTTTAGCAAGAACGATTGTATAATTCCTGCAATTCTTCCAATTGAAAACTACCAAATGAAATAAATACATCTAGAACTTCATCCAATCTTTTATTCATTTGAGATACAAAAATTCATTTTCCCAATGCTAGTAAATTGACTTAAACTTTCAGTCGATGTATTTTTTGCATATAATGTTTAACGACTTTCGTCTTTTTTTAGCACTCGATGGAGTCAGTTTAAACGGACCCGCGGAATTTAAACTGAAACTATTCGTCAATTACTTTGATTTTATACAATAAGAATTCTGAAAATATATTTTACGGATAATCACAAAAAAATAGAATATAAACATAAACATAAACAAACAAACTTTGTATCATATATATATATGCAATCGATTGAAAATATGTGTGCACAATAGCGAAAAGGGTAGTAATTTTAATTATCTGTTGAGCATGTTGAGTGCATAATGATTGATAATAAACAAAATGTGATGGAAAGAAAAGGATTAAGTTCCGTATAGACAATGTTGGTATTTATCAATAAGTGTCAATAATAATGCTTTAGTGGAAAAGCGAACTTAAGGCTTTTTTGTATTAATATACGGCTGAATTTGCAATAGATAAAATGACCTCACTTTTAAACAGTCAAAACTTTATAAATTTGATTCACTAAAAGCAAATTAAATACTGAAAAGAATAATTTTGAACTGTTCTTATAGCTAAGGTAAAAACATATGAATTAAATGTAAGCAAATATATTAAATATTATTTTGTAAAAAGGGGGTTGAAAACTTCCAATATACTACTAGTCATTAAATCTACTTTTAAAATGAATATGATCATACGAAATTCCTACGCCAGATCAGAAAACAAAGAGTTTTTTTTAAAGTTAAGATCATTTTTAGCCGTGTGTTATTTAGGAAGATTAAACTTGAAGTCTAGACGACTTTTTACACTCTGTTACCGCACTATAATTGGTTTGAGTAAATACCTTAATCGAAGAAAAATGCAACACCATCCATATTGATGTTTATTTGTTGGAAATCTAAAGAAATTGACACATACAAAATATGTCTGCAAAAATATTTTAATGCGAAGGGTTGTCTCAAATTTTCAGGAAAATATAATGAAAAAAAAAAGGGCCGTCCATGAAAATGGATAATATCAAATGGTTTGGTATGTTTTGGTAATATCGCTCTTCAACTGTAGATTTGCTGATACATTTCACATTTTCATTTAATTTTTCAATTCATTATAGTATTTGCAAAAATAAGATTTGGAATACTTGTCAATAAGACAGTTTCGACCTCAGACTAAATAAAGTAACAAGTTTTGACTTAATAAAAAGAACTGAAGAAGAAAATATACCTGGACTTCTACTTCTTTTAGACTTTGAAAAAGCATTGGATACTCTTGAATGGTCATTCATAAATAAAGCACTTGAATTCTTAGGTTTTGGTCCTGATTTCTGTAATTGGGTAAAATCTTTATATTTTAATATCGAAAGTTGTATCATAAATAATGGTCATTGCTCTAGTTTCTTTAATATAGAAAGAGGGGTTCGTCAAGGGGATCCTTTATCCCCTTATCTTTTTATACTGGCTTTGGAACTTATGAGTGCAGCAATGAAAAATAACCCAGATATTAATGGTATTAAGATAGATAACTCTGAATATTTGCTTAGTCAGTATGCAGATGACTCAACCTTAACTTTGGATGATGATGAAAAATCGTTAGAACAATCTCTATATATTTTAGAAAAATTCTCTGAGTGTTCTGGTTTACGAGCAAACTTAGAAAAAACTGAAGCCATTTGGATTGGGTCAAAAGCGCATTCAAAAGAAATATTTCACCAAGGAGAAAGATTAAACTGGAATCAGACAGGGAAATTTAAACTCTTAGGTATAAACTATGATCTATTTGCTGTCGACAAGACTGCCTATAATTTCAAAGAGAAAATTGAAAAGATAAACTCATTATTAAATACTTGGATTTACCAAGATCTTACATACCTAGGAAAAATAACAGTCATAAAGTCTTTAGCATTGCCAATTCTCATTCAGTCATTAACAATATTGCCAAATCCCTCTTTTGAAAATTTTAAGAAAATTGAAAATATTTTTTTAAAGTTTCTATGGAATGGCAAACCAGATAAAATCAAAAGAAATGTACTAATTGGATCATATGATACTGGAGGACTAAAGATGCCTCATATTGAATCCTTCTGTTATTCATTAAAAATGACATGGATCTATAAATTATTAGACCCTTTCAATCTTTCTCCTTGGAAAATTCTTTTTAATGATAAGTATAGAAAATATGGGGCAGATAAAATATGGATGATGAATAAGGACAGTATTGAACAAATTTCAATATATTTTAATAGATTTTGGAAGGACATCCTTCTAAATTGGGCTAAACTGAGGAATGCTTCCCATGACCATAATGATTTAATGGGCCAACCTATTTGGTTTAATAAACTTTTAAAAATTGATAATAAAACTATTTTTTATGAAAAATGGTGTGAGGCAGGAATATTTTTTGTCAATGATTTACTGAATGAGAACAATGAATTTCTCTCTTTTAATCAATTTAAAGAAACATATGATATCGATACAAATTTTCTTCAATTCTATGGTATATATCATATGATCCCAAGTAGTTGGAAGGACCAGATCAAAAACTGTGAAAAGAAAATCAACATTACTTGCGATAATTTAGACTTTTTGAAAACAAATCAGAAATCATGCCCATATTTTTATAAATTATTTTTGGCTACTTATCATAAAAACCCCACAAAATCACAAAATAAATGGAAAGAAATTTTGCATATGGAAATAGCTCACTGGGATCTTTTCTATATGCATCCTTTCAAGTGTTCTTTGAGTAATAAAATGATCATTTTTCAATACAAAATTCTGCAAAGAACTTTAAGCACAAATAATCTGCTATATAAATGTAAACTTAAAGAAACACAACTATGCAGTTTTTGCAATGAGACAAAAGAAACAATAGAACATATTTTTTGGGAATGTTACATTGTCAAAAACTTTTGGTTTCAACTAGTTGATACACTACATTCAAATCGCAATTATGAGCTTCTGATATCAAAACAAAACATTCTCTTGGGATCAGATATTATAGATATATCAGGAAATTTTTTTACTGTTCTCATGAAGTACTATATTTATTCTTGTAGATTGAACTCACTGTTACCTTGTGTTAAGATTGCACTAAAGAAATTGAAAAATTATTACATTGTTGAAAAACTATCTTCCACTTTTCACAGTTCTTCTGCAATAGGTGAAAAAATAGAAAAAAAATGGGAACCATTTCAACAACTAATTTTATGATACAAGAAAGATAACTCATACTTAACTGAAAATAAATGTGTAACACAACTTGATGCACATCACAATTGGACAGTGGTTAGTGTGCATCATATAGATATTATATATATGTATGTATGGAAGAATTAAATATGTGTTACTATGTTATGATAATAGGAGTTTAAATACTGGTTGGTTTTTGTTTTTTGTTATGTGATTTCCAGATATTGTTAGAGTATGCCACTATATATATTATATTATGATCTGAGTACATGTATGAATAGAATAATTAGATTGCATAAATAATAATTATAATCGTTTAATACCAATTTAATCATTTATGAATATAAGTCAATGATTTTTTATATTTATTTTATTTTATTTATTTTTTGTTTGTTTGTTTTTTGTACTTTTTGTTTTTGTATTGTTCTTTTTTTTTTGTTTGTTTGTTTTTAGTTTTAGTTGGTTTTTTTTGGGGGGGAGGGGGGTTTATTTGGTATAGGGAGGGGGATGTTTATAAGCACTGACACTGACAGGTCAAAATGAATAAACTTGTATTGTATTCTTCTTTATAAAAAAAAAATGCATATAGATATTGTATGAGATGAAGAAATACCAAATAAAGAATTATAAAAAAAAAATAAAGTAACATGTTGCATATTTTGATAAACGTATGTCTTTCAACCATGAAAATGCAATTGTTTCTCTTTAAAAACAATCTAGCAATTTATCGCCATTGACTTCCATGCAGCTAGCTGTTTTGCGCAGCAGATGCAGCACGTTTATAAAGTGTTACTTTGATTTGACCTAAGTTTTTCGATAAAAAAAATGTAAATTTGATTTACCATTGTGAAAAGATGATTCGTTTCCTACTTTTACTCTACTGTGGAACAATTCAAATATATTGAATTCCGAGGCAAATTCTAAACGAAAAGTTTCTAATGAAAGGTCAAAATCAAGCTCAAGCATATCAATCAAATGGAAAACATCTGTCGTATTCCTGACTTGGCACAGGTATTTTATTATGTATAAAATGTAGATTAAACCTGATTTTAAAGCTAGCTGAACTTTTTACCTCTATTACAGTCACACAAAATTTTTCCCAAATAGTTTAATATTGCTGGGTCTGCAAAGTGCTCCATGAAACAATTTGGTTTCTGTAAAAATGTATCATTATAATAAAAACAAATATATTTGAATTGAGAGGGCAACAATATAAAGCTTTCTGCAAAAAAGTATGCTAGTGTAGTCACGAACTTGGTATTTATATTAAATCATGCTTTAATTCACAGCAGTTGCCTCAGTATGTTATTGTCAAATGCAAGAGCATTTATTGTCTGTTCGGGTTTAACTATTATTGACAAAACTGAGCAAACGCCGTTTTATGTTTAATTAATTCATATTTGTTTTTAATGTTTGTTCAAAGCGTTGATACATTCACCTTTCATAACTTGGAAACAATGTTGGTATTTATTAATAAGTGTCAATAATAATGCTTTAGTGGATAACCGAACCATGAGTAATTTCATATCTTGTACGAAATCACTTGTTAGAAAAATACCTTGTTAGGAAAATGTTATACATATTAATCAATAAAAAGAACAACATGTTTCTTAAGTAAAAACCTATATGCAGCTGAAATAATGAGAGCATGTTTTAATTGATTTGCTTGATTGCATCTCCTTTTGGTATGCGAATAACCATAGCATATGACACCTCATGATGTTAAATAAAGTATGAACAATGAATTGTAATCCTGTATTTAGAACTATATACAATATTTTTATAGTTCAAGAAAGTTAAAGTTTAAAATAGGATAATGCACCAATCTTAATTTAAACAAAGATGAAAAAAGCATTAATATTGTGAAGACGTGAACACAAACAGCACTGTCAATCAGCAATTTATTCTTCAAAGTAGAAACATCAAAAATCATAAGTGGAAGAAAAACTATCACTACAATACCATGAAAGTAAAAATCAATAACGACAAAAAAAACGAACAACATATATAGAACATTTGAGACTAAGTACCACGAAATGTTTAGGATTGATATCTGGACTATATCTATGCTCATCTGTGATTCAGATATGACATAAAGTATAACCAAATCATTATGATGTACTTAACACTTTTGAAGGGACGACATCAATTTCGCTGACCGAGATATTACACAATGGTTAACCAAATCTTGATGATACACGTCGAAGGGACGAAATCAGTTTCGCTTATAGAAACATCAGTTTAAAAGAGTCAAAATGTTCCTGAAGGACGCCTCCGGGTGCAGGAGTTTTTCGCTACATTGAAGACCCATTGGTGGCCTTCGGCTGTTGTCTGCTCTATGGTCGGGTTGTTGTCGCTTTGACACATTCCCCATTTTCTTTCTCAATTTTACTTATTAGCGGCAACCCTTTATCACAAAAATCATTGCTAGTATACGCAATATCTGGTATATCGTTTTAACCTTTCAGATATATACTCTATAAACTGCTAGGATGGTTCTACATATTCTTTTGCATTGGCGTTAAGTTTTTTTTAACCGACCTTTTTGTAAGTATATAGATTTAAGCCAAAATAATCAGAAATTTTACCTATATCATATTTCTAGTTCAATGGGCTAAATGAGCGTTATATATAGTCACCAGACTATGCGCTTCAACAAGACAATAAGTTACAAAGAAGAGCTTTGAAAACCAACAATTTGGGAACAGATAGAAATGTGAAATGTTTTACACTTTTGCCCTCAAATAGAGACCAAGATAGCACTTACTCCAACTGAACATTGCATTTTCAGCATTCACATATGATTCATTAAACAAACAAAAAAAAATATTGTATTGCTTATTACAGCGCCCACAAGGAGCAAAATAATCAACACTTATTTCGTACTAATGATTACAAGTGATTCAATATGATTAAGACACAATGTTATAGATTGAAGCAAATTGAACGAACATATGTATTAAGACAAGAAGAATTAAACAACAAGTACAGTAGTTAGCTTTTGTTTTTAATATACAGAGGCGAAAATGGGTTCCAGGCCATTATTACAACTGTTTGTCATGTCAGGAAACTTTCTTATGAGGGCATAATTTTTCCAATAATTATTCGAGTTTCTGCAGTATGAAAATTTATTTCATTGCTTGCAAGGAATTACCGTGATTTTCCAGTAAAGTACAAACCGATAATTTTACACGTGAAATACACTCCGCTATTTCACTCCACTGATGTTATACAACAAAAGGCGTTGTGTGAATACGTCACAAAAGCAACTATAAATGTGTAGCAAAATATATAGTTCCTAACATTTTCTACTTTGATTCAACTAAAAATCCCATTGAGGCAATGTGATAAAAAGAATAACTAATTAAAGAATTAGAATATCGAAAAATATTCAACTCATGACTGAACAGCACTGATACTTAACTCATGCGATCCGCATTGTTATTCGAACAAAGACCAATATCTTTTGGGGTTTTCCTGAGGAAAGTTATTAAGTTGATCTATAATATCAGCACATGCTTAGATTTTCGCACTTTTCTGTAATGCTGTCAGTAAAGCAAGATCATATATAAGGATCTCGGTTATATTTTTTAAACAGCTTTTCTTTCTCACATAACTGATTTTTTTTATCAGACAAATGTAGTGTGTAGTGTCAGTGTTACTTTAATGCCCGGTTTTTATCGCTGAATGATATATGTATCAATTTTAAAATAGGTTCAATTGTAGCCCTGGTCTTGTATAATAAGCAATTGAATTCAATACTATATACATTAATTTTTTAATACAAGTTATGTTTATAATTATGGATTTAGGCACACGGTGTTTCGACCATTTTGTTTACCTGTTTTAAAGAGAGTTGATGTTGACAATGCTCAGGTTATCAATAAAAATTTAGCCGGACCAACAATATTTTATTATTTTACATATGGAGCAAGTTCTGCCTACTCTTCTGGAGCACCTGGGATCACCCTAGTGTTTGGTGGGGTTAGTGTTGCTTTTTTTTTCTTTTTTTTTTTCTTTTTTTTTTTTAAAGTTGTCTATGTTGTGTCATGCGTACTTTTGTTGTCTGTTTGCCCTTTTTTTTTTAGCCATGGCGTTGTCAGTTTATTTTCGATTTATGAGTTTGACTATCCCTCTGGTATCTTTCGTCCCTCTTTTATTTAGAAACGAACACATGATATGTAAACTTTAGACTTGAAGTTTTCAATTTCAGGATCATTTAACGCGTTTGTAGTTGCAATAGGTAGATATAAGAGATAATAGTTGTGTACAAAATTTTTTAATAAGACAGACATTACTAAGATGGTTGCGTCAAAATACTTTTGGCAAAGGTAAATTTTAGTTTAGATCGTTTTTCTGCATGATATTTCATTATGTTGATCGGTTTGTAAATTATAAGGGCTGGGAATGTGCATTTGTTTCAAGGGTTTTTAAACAACACTGGTACAGAGAATGACGATTCGAAAAGGGTTGTGAATAGGAGTGGTATACCTAAAGAAGATTGTGAAAACACATAACGGGTTTGAAATAAAATACAGAAGGCAAAAATACATTACGGCCTCGATAACAAATTCAGAAGGGGAAAAGGGACATCATAGATAGTATGAATATTGCATTTATATTCTTAACATAATATGGTTGTCTGAGCCTTGATCGCACAATTGTTTTTAGCATATTATTTGCTTCATCGACATGCACCAATCTGCTTACCAGACGCTTCCATCCGTAGACTTGATAGTTTGATCTGTGTTGGACATTTTTCTACTTAGTACATTTCCATGAACTTGTTGTTTATAATTTCTTGTACTTCATGTGACACTCAAAGTGCATACATACAAACAAGAAAGTTAAACAAAAACATTTTTAAGTACGTTTTTAATACATATAATATTTAAAAACTATGAAATAAAACTACGAGACCGATGCTTTATAAAACGATGAACGGTATGCTTGATTAAAATAAGGATTGCTTGTAATCTGTCCCTAAATGTACACAATTCTGTAACTCATGTCATAAATAATCTAACCGAATCCATCGTAGATATTAATCCACTCAAAAAAACTATGATTGTGAAAAAGTAAAATCACAAAAATACTAATATCCGCGAAAAATTCAGAACGGAAAGTCCCGAATCAAAAGACAAAATCGAAAGCTCAACCACATTAAACGAATAGATAACAATTTCTTATTACTATCTTGGTACAGGCATTTTCATATGTAGAACATGGTCGATTGAACCTAATTTAATAGCTAGCTTAACCTTTGACTTGTTTGACAGTCGCATCAAATTCCATTATATGGATAACGATGCAAGAACAGAACAAACAGACATAATAGATAAAAATGTCAAAAATAGGGGTACAGTAGTCAACAGTTTATTGTAATCTGAATCACTTACAAAAACCCAACAAAGAAGCATAAAATGGGAAAATAGACCGAGCATATGAAAAGCCACTATTTTCTACACATGGAAATATCTGTTTCAAGTCAATGCTATGACAGCTGTTTTCAATTCGTTTGATTTGTTTAAGATTTTGATTTTGCCATCAAGAGATTTTCTGTTTTGAATTTACCTTGGAGTTCGGTACATGTACTTGCTATTTTACTTATTTTAATTTTAATTGGTAACAAATAAGAGAAGAAAAAGGAGGCAAGATAATCTATACCTAAACGTTTACAATACATAGTTCAAGCCATCAATAGGTTTCCTAATAACATCGTCAATTCTTATCTACTAACAAAACTATCAGTTTTAATCAACCTTTCATTTTGTACATACATAAATGTCTGTAATATAACAGTTGTTTTACATTTGTTTGGTGAGTTTGAACAATTTTAAAAATTAGCAAAAAAAAGGGCGAAAAACGAATGCATATGACAGGACAAGTGGTGAAATCTTTGTTTGAATTATTTGAAGGAAAATGCTGAGTGCAAATTTTTAATTTGATATCATAGAAAATCCAATTGCGCAACGTCCTGAATGTGTGGTCTACCAAAAATTATTAACTGGTGTATATAGCTTTAGAAAGCATACAGTATTCAGCATTCTAATGAAGTGGGAAACAAATCATGTTTCTTTCCATAAAATCAAAGTATTAACTGCAGATTAAATACCCTAAATATGTAAGAAAAGGAAACAAAATTGTTTAACATTAATTTTACATGCAATATGGCGACATATGGTCGTTTTCATTTACTATATAAAGTACTAACATAGGGTTATAATCACTTATATTTCATCATGAGTCCATTGATATGTGTGCTTTTCCTAGTGGTTGCTGCAGCAGGTAATATATTTGATATATGCTGATTGTAATTTAAAATAAAATTTTAAAATGAATGTAAATTTTACCTTTATTGATACATAGTTTATCACATTTTTTTATTTATATCTATTTTTCAAATGCTAAACATGCTTAATATTATAATGATGTATAATATTATTATTTTAAATTGTTTCTCCTTAAAATATAGATTTTATTTCTCGTTAAAATTACAAGTAACTGAAATTTGAAAGCTCATGTCTCAATGTGAGTGATAAAATAGAGACATGATTTATTTTTTGTTTCCTCTATACCATCTATAATACTAAAATTACGAGGTCCAATTTGTTAGCCGTCATCACGTAAAAACGACGAATCACAGAATTCAACTTTATATATAACTAATATAGTACAAAGGTGTAGATTAAAAATTACACCACTCCAGGCCCTTTTGTTTTCCACGTAATTAATATTGCCAATAATTAAGAAGTTCCGGGTCGAATCCGCTACCGATACCAATTATAGTATATTCACCTGTTACCTATTACCTTATCTGTACGTTCCGCATCTGACAGGCGCACCACCAAAAAGAGTGGAAAACTGATTAGTTCCGTTAATGGGTTAAGTCCAAGAACTATAACTATGCACACAATCATCAGACTAGAACAAAATCCGAAACTGATTAATATGCTATATACACGGGTCATAACCACAGGGTTGACACTACTAAATTGTCAAATTGTTACCTATTGTAGTATTTTAATTAGTAAGACTTTCTAAGATAACAATACGAATACTAAAAATCTGGACTAAAAATAAGGCGTATAGGTACAGTTTTCAATTTGTTAGTGGGCATGACGTAAAACAGCGAAGCAAAGAATTCAACTGTATTTATAACTTATATAGGACAATGCTGTTGATTAAAAAATACTCCATTCCAGGACCTTTTGTTTTCCAAATAATTAATATTATTGTTTCAGTTCGACGGGTTCAAACAGAAAGACTTGAAAGCAGAGAAAAACTGTGTATCTTATAATCGGCATGACTTTATCAGATGACAATACTAATACTAAATAAGGCTTGCGCATAGTTATATACTTTAATTCAGTCACGTACCCGTGATATCACGGGTGTGTTCTAGTACTTCTAAAATATTAAATAATTCATAAATATTAAGGTACAATGTATCATTTAAAAATGGAATATGATTAAATCTGTTTTACGGCAGCGCTAATTCAGTTTTGTATTTCAGAGTCTACTGAAAATGTATTTCAGCGGAGGTTAGGCATGCCACAAAACCAGTATCAACCCACCATTTTTTCCTTTAAAAATGTCCTGTGCCAAGTCAGGAATATGGCCATTGTTATATTATAGTTCGTGTCTGTGTGTGTTACATTTTAACGTTGTGTTTCAGTTGAGTTGTTTGTTTTCTCTTATTTTTGAGTGTGAATTCACATTACTATAAGACGTGTCACGGTACTTATCTATCCCAAATTCATGTATTTGGCTTTAATGTTTATTTGTTATTCTCATAGGATTTTGTCTAATACTAAGTACGTTTCTGTGTGTGTTACATTTTAATGTTGTGTCGTTGTTCTCCTCCTATATTTAATGCGTTTCCCTCAGTTTTATTTTGTTACCCCGATTTTGTTTCTTGTCCATGGATTTATGAGTTTTGAACAGCAGTATACTACTGTTGCCTTTATTTATCAATCATCAATCAATATGTTATTTTTGTACGTATTTTGTGGCATGAATGTATTGATCTGCAAAAAGAGGATTTTACTAATATAATAATGATAATAGGATAGAAAATTTGTTTTTATAAAAAAAAATGTTAACTCTTTTTCTTGTATTTACAGCTTACGACTATGTCGGTAGTCCCAAGACAGTAGTTTTGAAGCATTCAGCCCTTGGTGACGTATATGGCATTGGGTCTCCGTCCGTTGTAAGTTACTTGGATTACAGCAACAAATTCCATGGATTTAAAATCAGTAACAGCAGATTTACATTTGGAGGTATAGGTGAGTAAGTTTTATATGATGATAATTATTGATTAGTTACTAGATATATACTTATGAGTAGAATTATATGTATTTATCAAGTAATATATTTCAGTATTTAAGTGGAAGAACATATTATGCATCATACGTTTATACATTTCTGATCTTTATATTTAATCATTTGAATCTTAATTCAATTTCCGCTCATAGTGTTCACCTAAAACACTAAACCATCATCAAAATTCAATCTAAAATTCAATAACTTTTATCATTTTAAGATACATTTTCTATAAACAAAAAGTTGTTAAACTGTCTTTCATCTTTGATTACCAACCTGTATCAAATATCTTTGAAGCTAACTGTCATCAGTCTTGTCTTCCAATAATGTTAAATTCAAACATAAGGAAATGAAATTTACCAATGCATCTTTATTTAATTTACTTGTCAACACAACTAACCCTATAAAAGAAGTTGAAATGGTTAATTCAATCTTGAATAAGCGTACCGGACATAAGAAACAAAGCAAGAGGCGTTTCCATATTATTAAATTCATATTGCTTATTGTAATAATCAATATTATCAAATATATTTGTAGGATACAAACTGAACTGTGACTCACAAAGATTTTACAATTTATGGGGTAATTGCTGGTCCATATATCATAGCAGAAGTGTCTGTTTTGATCGACTCAGAAAGCAACATCTTTTCAATGTTTTCCCCGGAGGTAATACACTATGTCCTTTGTTCTTCATTTGAACTCGCATTTTTTTGAACCGAACAAGAAAAAGCTCTCTGTTTTATTTTAATGGATGTTATATGACAATTGCTATAACAAAAAGTAGTTTAAGACTAGGAAATGAAGTCACCAAAGTCATTTTTTGCTATTTAAACAAAACAAAAACAAACATAAGAATAATTTGTATTTGATTGTCAAATGATCATGATAACATATATAAGAAGTGAATTTTAGCTCACCTGGCCCGAAGTGCCAAGTGAGCTTTTCTCATCACTTTGCGTCCGTCGTCCGTCGTCGTCGTCGTCGTGCGTCGTCTATTAACTTTTACAAAAATCTTCTCCTCTGAAACTACTGGGCCAAATTAAACCAAACTTGGCCATAATCATCATTGGGGTATGTAGTTTAAAAAATGTGTCCAGTGACCCGGCCAACCATCAAAGATGGCCGCCATGGATAAAAATAGAACATAGGCGTAAAATTCAGTTTTTGGCTTATAACTCAAGAACCAAAGCATTTAGAGAAAATCTGACATGGGGTGAAGTTGTTCTAACATTTAAGATCCGTTTGCCCTACAATATTAAAATGAATCGGTAAACCGGTTGTTGGGTTGCTGCCCCTGAATTGGTAATTTCAAGGAAATTTTACTGTTTTTGTATTATCTTGAATATTTTTATAGATAGAGATAAACTGTAAACAGCAATAATGTTCAGCAAAGAACGATCTACAAATAAGTCAATATATCAAAATGGTCAGTTGACCCCTTAAGGAGTTAATGCCCTTTATAGTCATTTTTTACCAATTTTTCGTAAATTTTGTAGTCTTTTACAAAAATCTTCTTCTCTGAAACTACAAGACCAAATAATACCAAACTTAGCCACAATCATCATTGAAGTATTTAGTTTAAATAATGTGTCCGGTGACCCGGCTAACCAATCAAAATGGCTGCCATGGGTAAAAATAGAACATAGGGGTAAAATGTAGATGTTTGCTTATAACTCTAAAACCAAAGCATTTAGAGCAAATCTGAATTGGATAAAATTGTTTATCAGGTCAAGATCTGTCTGCCCTGAAATTTTCAGATGAATCGACAACCCATTGTTGGGTTGCTGCCCATGAATTGGTAATTTTAAGGAAATTTTGCCGTTTTTGGTTATTATGTTGAATACTATTATAGATAGAGATACACTGTAAACAGCAATAATTTTGAGCAAAGTAAGATCTACAAATAAGTCAATAAGGATCAAAATGGTCAGTTGACCCCTTTAGGAGTTATTGCCCTTTATAGTCATTTTTCGTAAATTTTGTAGTCTATTACAAAAATCTTCTCCTCTGAAATTACTTGACCAAATTTTACCAAACTTAGCCATAATCATCATTGGAATATTTTGTTTAAAAAATGTGTCCGGTGACCCGGCCAACCAATCAAGATGACCGCCATGGCTAAAAATAGAACATAGGGGTAAAATGTAGATTTTTGCTTATAACTCTAAACCCAAAGCATTTAGAGCAAATCTAAAAAGGGGTTAAATTGTTTATCTGCTCTGAAAATTTTCAGAGGAATTGGACAATGGGTTGTAGGGTTGCTGCCCCACAATTGGTAATTTTTAAAGAAATTTTGCTGTTTTTGGTTATTATCTTGAATATTAATATAGATAAAGATAAACTGTCAAGAGCAATAATGTTCAGCAAAGTAAGATCTACACAAATAAGTTGACCCCCTCAAAGAGTTATTGCCCTTTATAGTCAATTTTTTAACAATTTTCATTAATTTTATAAATTTTTGTAAATTTTTACAAAATATATTCCTCTGTGTAACTAAAGGGCCAAGTTTATTATAGATAGAGACAATTGTAAGTAGCAAGAATGTTCAGTAAAGTAAGATCTACAAACACATCACCATCATCAAAACACAATTTTGTCATGAATCCATCTGTGTCCTTTGTTTAATACATGTATGCACATAGACCAATATGAGCGCCACAGGCTCTTAAGAGCCTCTAGTTGACTATGCCAACATCTCGAACTTTTGAAAACAACGACGTAAAACAGGTTTTGTCCGATACAAAATAGTTGTCTATTGACATATTAGTTTTATAATGAACTATGATTTATTAGAAGGACGTGAAATGTTCATGTGTGACTTTATGTTTTTTAAACATTTGTTTGTACAGGAATCATTAAGAAAAAAAATATTGTGTTGATCTGTTTCATAAAGAGAGGGAAAAGTTACCAAAGGAGTATTAAGACTCAGAAGTCGAAAGAAAAGGCGCAATGCCATGACACAGACAAAATTCGATCGCAAAGAATAAGGAAAAAGTATACAAGATGAAAAAAAAAATGAAGACTGAAAAACATGAATCCAATCAAAAAGATGAGGTCTAATAATTTTTTGAGAGAGAATCAAATACAGCTCCACGTGTTGCAATTGTGGTATGGGTAATGTAAATTTCGAAAATATCAATATTAATTAAAATCATTGTTTTTGAATCCCTGGATACTTGTTAGACTGACGAATAATGTATGATAGCAGACACAAACACTACTGTAAGCTTTTATTCTTATATAAAAGGTAACGACTTTAACGATGGGGCAGTGGTAGTGAAGAATGGAGTTTACGGTAACGATTACGATATCGGGGTAGGATCTGTAGTAAGTTATGGTGATTACTTCAACAAATATCATGGATTCAAAATCAGTGACAGCAGATTTTCATACGGAGGACACAGTGAGTAAATTTTAAAACTTAATGATTATTGACAAGTTATAAACTGTATATGTATAAATAAAATGAATATAGACTTATGTACTTATGATGAAAAACATATGATAACAAATTAGTATATGACGGTACAGAATTAACTGGATTGATAATTGCTTAATTATAAACGTCATGTACATTAAACTTGTTTACAATTATTCCAATGTAATGTACACTGGTTTCAAATTAAATGATTCACCATCTATACACCTTTTTTTGAATTACCAGTACATGAAATTTGTTCACATTAGTAAACGATATGTCATTTAAATGTAATAACACATAATCGAATTGGCAAACCTTTTTAGCAGTTATGACAGCCATTTTCACGATAAGCAATTCTTTGAATTATATATTTTTTTGAACCAAGAGCAATGCCCAAATACTATCATGTAAATACTTCTTAACAACTAGATACTAGCCAGGCAATACAATTTACAGCACACTCTTCATAGTAATGCATTCATGAATGTATTGAGTAGAGACCATTGGCAAATTTTTCATGCATATTTCAAACATTGTACTAGTGATATAAATAAGTGATATTATAAAGTTCTTATCCGAAGTTTGTTTCCTATGTCGAATAAGAAAGGATGAATTGTACTTGCTTTTGTCCTAAACACCTCATCAAGTTGCTCATTAAAGGGACAGTCGATTCGGGAAGACATTTTCAAATGAAATTTGTGTTGGGCAATGGTGGTGCTTTGAGTCCTGATAAAGGGTGTTAATAACGCTACCTTAAGTTTTTTTATAACAAAGCAATATTTCGAGTTTATTCAGTAAAGAACTTTATTAATTGTTGTTATAAATATCAATTGTATTCAAAACGTTTCTTCTTTAAATTTACATGGTAAAATTCATGTTCTAAATATCTTATTTTGTGTACACGTAACCAACACAAGGCCTGCATTAACCATCGACTGCATGTTGACAAAACATGATTTAATCTACATGTAAACAATGAATTTGATCATTGGGAACGTAATTGTGTTTAAGTAACATATGAATTACACTAACACAACACCGAGTATAGATCAAGGTAATCACGGCCTATGAGTATCATGTCTTACAAAACGTGACATTTCAAAGATACAAAAGGGATATTTAGATAAAATCATCATATACCAGGATTGACATTTTCTATTTGCACCAGACGCGCTTACATACTCATTACATATGTCCATCCCAAATATCCGTAAATTGTTTATTCCATCGCGTTTCGCATGTGAAACAACTCTGTGAGATTATATCTTGCAGATACTAATTGAAACACTGTCAATCATCTTGAATCACAGTACCTGACCTATATATCAGGTGTTATCGATATATTCTTAGTTCACACTGCTTATGGTTTTTAATAATTTCATTGTATACTTTTGTAGCATACGCACTGAAATGTGGACTTCAAAGATTTTACAACTTATGGGGTAATTGCTGGTCTAGTTATCATAGCAGAAGTGTGTGTTTTGGTAGACTCAGGAAGCAACATCTCTTTGATATTTACTCCGCAGGTAAATTTATTTGATATGTGTTTCATTTGAACTCATCTTGTTAAGAACCTGACGACAAATTACTTTAAAACATTGCGAAAAAATAGCTTCATTAATATGAAAAAAGCTTTACTCTGTGGGATGCAAGTATTGCTTAGAACCTTCGTAACCGGTGACAACGTTCATGTTGACGTATAACGTAAAAATTTAAAAATACGTCAAATTCTGATTCAAAAAATTACAAAAGCAAGTTATTGAAGACATAAGACTTTTAAACAATAAATTCTGTCTTATCTGATCATAAGGATGACAATAATAATCAAACGAAGAAACAAATCAACAACTTTAAATGAACGATGAAACAAATATTGACATTGAAGTCGAACTATGACAACAATCACATCGAAGCAAGGGGGTATATTTGTCTTTTGTGACAAGCAATGATTATTTGTTAACATCTCTATTCATTTAACAAATATGTATATCGATTTGATTTTGAATTACTTACGCTGGAGGAACTGAAACAAATATGTGTTTCTATACCAATTAAGAGAACATTATTTATTACACAATTTAAACTTGTATACTTTAATAACAGATTACGACGTTGACGATTATGATCTTGGTGTAGGTTCTGTTATAAGTTATGGGGATTACTTCAACAAATACCATGGATTCAAAATCAGGGATAGCAGATTTTCATATGGAGGGCATGGTGAGTAAATTTTGAAACTTCATGATTATTGACAAGTTATAAACTGTATCTTTATCAATAAAATGAAATTATCTATTGAGTAATAGATCTCAGTTTAAATGGCGAAAAACAAATTGATATATGATGCCTCTTGGGATTAAATAGATTGATAATTGATTAATTCAAATTTGTCCAAACATATTTCTTAAGGCTTGTGGCATGTCTTCCAAAAAAGAGAAGTAAAAGATGCCAACGGGATTTTAAAGAAGGGACAATAGATACCAGCATTGAAATTTTATAATTGACCCAGACATTCATTGCACAAAAAATAAACGTAGGAAATAAACGTACAATATTTATCTTATCGTGCTTAAGATGTGAAAAATTACAATTACCCTGTGAGACTACTAGTATATATTGCAGATAACAGTTCAATGTTATCCTTCATTTTGTATCACAGTACTGGACATAATAATACATATCAGGTGTTATCGATATATGATTACTCCACACTGGTTTTTTTTTTTTTTTTTAATAATTTCATTGTATATGTTTTTAGCATACACACTGAAATGTGGACTACAAAGATTTTACAACTTATGGGGTAATTGCTGGTCTAGTTATCATAGCAGAAGTGTCTGTTTTGGAAGACTCAGGAAGCTTCATCTCTTTGATGTCTACTCCGGAGGTAATACACTTTGCTATGTGCTGCATTAAAACTCGTCACGTTTAGGAACTTACGGGAAATGACTTATGAACATTACGAGAAATAACTACATTAATATAACTCAGTCGGTTTGCTGTAGATAAAAAGGAAGATGTGGTATGATTGCCAATGAAGCAACTCTTCACAAGAGACCACATGACACAAAAATTAACAACTGTGACATTGCTAAGAATTTTTTTAACCGGTGACAACTTAGTTGTTGCCGTATAACGTAAGAATTTAAAAATGCGTTAATTCTGATTCAACAAATTACAATTGCAAGTTTATAAGACAAAAGACTTAACAATACATTCTGTCTTATCTGATCATAAGTATGTCAATGATAAGCAAACGAAGAAACAAGACAACGTTTTAAATGAACGAGGAAACAAATATTGACATTAAAGTCGAACTATGATAACCATCACATCGAAGCAAGGGGGTATATTTGTCTTTTGTAACATGCAATGATTATTTGTTAACATCTCTATTCATTTAACAAATATGTATATCGATTTGATTTTGAATTGCGTACGCTGGAGGAACTTAAACAAATATGTGTTTCCATACCAATAAAGAGAACATTACTTATTACAAAATGTTAACTTGTATACTTTAATAACAGATTACGACGTTGACGATTATGATCTTGGTGTAGGTTCTGTTGTAAGTTATGGGGATTACTTCAACAAATACCACGGATTCAAAATTAGTGATAACAGGTTTTCATACGGAGGACACGGTGAGTAAATTTTAAACTTAATAACAAATTATAAACTGTACCTTTATCAATACAATGAAATTATCTATCATGAAAAAGATCTATGTACTAATGATGAAAACATATGACAAAACAATAATATATGAAGCCACATTTGATTAAGTGGATTGATAATTGTTGAATTTAAATTTGTCAAAATACATTGATGAATTCAATTGTCATTTCTTCTAAAACGTGAGAAAAAAAAATGCAAAAAAATATTAAAACTCATTACATATGTCCACCCCAAACAATAGGAAATAACCGTAAACTGTTTATTTCATCGTGCTGTGTCTATTAAAAATAACAATAACCCTGTGAGATTATATCTTGCAGATACTAGTTAAAATAGTATGTTTCATCTTGTATTAATGTACCGGACAAAACGTTTAACCCTCTGCATTTTGTTTGCACTAGTCCTAAGTCAGGAACCTGATGTTCAATAGTTGTCGTTTGTGGATGTGGTTCATAAGTGTTTCTCTTTTCTAGTTTCTCGTTTATTATAGAGATTAGACCATTGGTTTTCCCGTTTGGACGGTTTTACACTAGCCATTTCTTATACCCTTAATAGCTGATTGTTCGGCATGAGCCAGGGATCCCTTTTGAAGCCGTACTTTAAACAATAATAGTTTTTCAATTATTAAAATTTGTGACTTGGATGGAGAGTTGTCTTTTTGGCACTCATACCACATCTTCTTATATCTATATAACAATATATAATGTGGTATCGCTATATGCTTAGTTCACACTGCTAATTTGTTATAACAATTTCATGAAATATATTTTGTAGCATACACACTGAAATGTGGATTACAAAGGTTTTACAACTTATGGGGAAATTGCTGGTCTAGTTATCATAGCAGAAGTGTCTGTTTTGGACGACTCAGAACGCAACATCTCTTTGATGTTTACTCCGGAGGTAATACACTTTGATATGTGCTTCATTTAAACGCGTTTTGTTTAGAAACATACCAGAAATAGTTTATAAATCTTACGAGAATCTGTTTTTAAAGGCAAAAAAAAACAATTATTTGAATATAACTTTACTCAGTCGTTTTGCTAGCATTGTTTAGAACTTTCTTAACCGGATAAAATGTTTATGTTTATGTTTAAAGTAAGAATTCAAAAATGGGTTAAATTCTGAAACAAAAAAAATCAAAGGTAAGCTCTTGCAGACAAATACGGAAGCCGTAAGGGGACACACAAAACATTAGAAATTATTTTTTTTTAATTCGAGATCACGATAAAACATTACCGTTTTACCGAGATCTCGATAAAAAATATTTCGTTATCTCGATAAAACAAAATTGTTATATCGAGATCTCGGATTCTTAAATCGTTATCT
Source organism: Mytilus edulis (assembly GCF_963676685.1). Lineage (NCBI taxonomy): Eukaryota > Metazoa > Mollusca > Bivalvia > Mytilida > Mytilidae > Mytilus > Mytilus edulis. The sequence continues at coordinate 48,419,855 of NC_092346.1, read as the reverse complement.
CGGATTATTAAATCGTTATCTTTTATCGAGATTTCGATATATTAATCCGAGATTACGATTTAATAATCCGATATCTCGATATAACAGTTTAGATTTCTCGAGATAACGATATATCAAACCGAGATAACAATATAATAATCCGAGATCTCGATATAATAATCCGAGATCTCGATATAATAATCCGAGATCTCGAGATCTCGATATAATAGATCGAGATATTGGTATAATAAATCGAGATCTCGATATAATAAATCGAGATATCGATATAATAAATCAAGATAACGATTTAATAATCCGAGATAACGATTTAATTATCCGAGATCTCGATATAACAATTTCGTTTTATCGAGAAAACGATATATTTTTGATCGAGATCTCGGTAAAACGGTTATGTTTTATCGTGATCTCGAATTAAAAAAAAAATTTAATCTATGTGTGTCCCCTTACGGCTTCCGTATTACGACATGAGACGTAACAACGTGTTCTGTCTTATTTCAACATATATACGTCAGTATCAAGCAAATGAAGAATAGAAAAAACGTGCAAAATGAATGAGGTAACAAATATTGACATTGAAGTAGAACTCCGATAATTTTGACAGCAAATGAAAGATATGAAATTGTCATATACATGGGACATTTAATGGTTATTTGCGACAATAGATATTTTCAAAAGTATGTTTATCGACTGTATAGGTTATTGATTAAGCTGGACGTTTCAAACAAAACATGTGTCGGTAGAAATCCATGCATATACAGGAACCTTTTGGGTATCACAAAAAAATGTAAACTTTTATACTTTATTAACAGGTTACGATGTTGACGGTGGGGTCTATGGTGACGATTATGATCTCGGCGTAGGTTCTGTTGTAAGTTATGGGGATTATTTCAACAAATACCATGGATTTAAAATCAGTGATAGCAGATTTTCATACGGAGGACATGGTGAGTGAATGTATAACTTGGTGATCATCTATGTTAAGTAACATTATAATATGCATATAAAATTGGAAAACAATGTTATTGCATTTGTATTGAAAGATACGTTTAATTATGATTCATATAAGGTGATGTTTACTGGTGACTGCATTATAAAGTTAAACAAACATTTTAAGCTGAAGGTGAAATTCAAGAACCGCCTTTGCAGAAGTAGTGTTTACACTTCCAACTAAGACACAATACATATGTGTAACAAGAGGAATACAATATTTACGAGTTATTTTTTCCGAATTACAGAAGAAGAACCATTACTTATGTTTATCCTTATTTGAGGAGATTCAATCATGATATAATGGATAGGTTGTATTTCGCAGATTAAAAAATGTTATATTCACTTCGACTTTAAAGAATTGTTCTTAGCATAAACTTAATTTTACTGCTGATCGTAATAAAATATCATGTAAATTTTTTTTCAAGCTTACACATTAAAATGTGGACTACGACGATTTTACAATTTATGGGGTAACTGTTGGACTAGATATCATAGCAGAAAGGTCTGTTTTGGTAGACTCAGGAAGCAACATCTATTTGATATTTACTCAGGCGGTAAGTTTTTTTTTGTGTACATGATACCAGAAACTGCAATTTTTGTTATAAATAAAGTTATTGTTAATTTCTGTAAATAAACAGCAATTTATGTGAATGAGTCAGTTTTAGGTTAAGACTATGTATGATAAGAATAATTTGTTGTATGGTAAAACACGAAAATATGAAATCCAAATAGGCAATTCTTGTCAATAGATAGTACAATAGTAATATATCTTATATTTAGATACAGGAATCACGATAACGATGTTCAAAGATAAAGACAAATTTGAGATCATACGGTCACTTGCAATAATATTAAATTTTATCAACTTCCTAAACGTAAAAAAATAAAAAGAAAGAAATAAACTAATTCCCATTGATTTGATAAATAATTAAAGTCTCTTTCATCCTGCATTGGTATATTGTCTTCCCTGTTCATCGATATTCATCATTCAGAACTAAATGACGATTGATAGAATTTTGTATCATACCAAAAATTACCAAAATTGATAAAAATATCTTGTTTTTGGAAAGCATCAAACACAATTTGTAAAACAATCAGTCTCAATTAAAACAAAGATTATTGTGAAACTGCGGTCGCCTTGCCAACTATTATTTTATTTACATCAGGCAAATTTCAGTTGAAAGGTTCTTATTTGAAGATACTCTATCTTTTTTGGGAGGCCGAGGGGCGGGATCAAATAGATAACATATTTTGGCATAAAAAGGGGCCAACGATATCAGAAGGACAGTCAAATTCTAAGATCGCAAATATACTGACAACACCATGGCTAAAATATAAAAAGACAGACAAATAATAGTACACAAGACAAAACACAGAAAACTAAAGACTAAGCAACACAAACCCCACCAAAAAATGGGGGTGATCTCAGGTGCTCCAGAAGGATTGTATTTACGACTAAGGAACAAATCTGATTTCTTTTTGAAACGGTCTAAACCATGACGATCAACCAACTCGTGATGACATCCATAAAATTAACGAAGGGATGATTCTAACTTCACCATGGAACTGATGATTTAATAGCTTCCTATTGAGAAGTAACCCTCTATCAAGGAAATCATGATAGGAAATACAAGCACGGGAATATCGTATCAGTTGAGGGAGATATTTATACTTTGTATGCAGGCGCAGTTGGAATGTTGGTACATAGAAATGGAAAGTTCGCAATTGGGAATTAAAATCATCTCTTTTGTCGTAAATCTTTCTTTTTAAGCGACCCTCATTTTCAATTTCTAAGTGTAAGTCAAGATATAAGGCAGACTTAACTGTATCTCGTAAATCCTTTTATCTCTAGTTCGATTAGGGATAATTGCGTTCAACATAGTCACCAAATTGTGAATAATTTAGGGAGAAAACATCATCTATATATTATAAGGATGGCAATATCTGTGTTGCATCGAAAATCATCTAAAGTATCTTGTCTTTCTCATAAAGTTCAAATTATGAATTGGTGGAAAGATAAAGCACAATTTACTGTTTATTATTTAATCACACCAAATTTTTTGGACTGAACACATGTTAGAAGGAATTCGTAACTGAAAATGTTATACTAACTGAAAAAAATAACAATGTTTTCTCATTACAGATATTGACTACGATGGCGGTCATGCTGTTGTCAAAAGTGCAGTCTATAATGATCTCTACTAAAAACGAAGGTAATTTTATATTCATTATATATTTCTTTTGATTTTATTTGAAAAACTAGATTGACATAGTTAATGCACCAGTATACATTGAGATACATAACACTTTATGAGAATGAACAATTCTACTATAACTTATATTGTATGGGGGGGGGGGGGGGGAATTAAAACAGCTCTTTCTGAATTTCATGTATTCGATGGACTTTTCCAGTTGAACCTTTATTAGGAGCTGTCCAAGTCGAATATTTGAAAGCCATTCATGTTTAATAACCGAAACAGTTCAAGAGCTGTATGAATCGACAGCGTCGACAAGGAAAGCGTCATCCACTAAGCAATATATACCCGCCATTATCGTCACAATTGGTAATAATAAATAATCGGTTAAATTAAAGATCACACAACTTAAATAGTATCTCAAGACCTGAAACCGCGAAAATATGTCACTAGTGAGTTGAGACAACAACGCATCGTATGAGTCAACCGCTTCGTAAAGATGATCGTAAAAACTATTGCAGTGTCAATTTCATTCGATCTTTCTAATAATTTATTCGGGTAACTTTGTTGCACACGTCTTTAAATGCATTAACTTGTTCACTAATATATTTCATATTTTGTAGATTGTGGAGTAGCAGGTATATTTAAATGACAATAAAAATTTTGAAATATTTACCAGTTGTTAGTGATATCTAGACGTTCATATGTCGTGTTTATAGAACACACTGGGCATTTGTTGCTGGCAAAAAATTGTGTTACATTTTTTGGGGTTAAAAAAATAAGATAAGTGTAAAATGCACTCATTAAACGGTTCCTTACGTGGAGCATGTATATTTTATAGTTACTGTAAAGTGTAAGAGTTGGACATTTTTGATGCTGTATTCTCCCTATAAATTGTATATCATAAAATGATAGTATGGATCCAAAACTATGTACTGATATATTTTATGTGGGACTTGTCAGTAAACATAGACATGGAAAATTCTCGTGTGTTGTAAGTTTAGTTAGCATAACCTCATAATGTCAATATGTACGCCAGGCTATTAATTGAAATTTACAATACGACCGAGTTGAGTTAAAAAAGACAAACAAGCAATGTTTATTTAAATTTTTGGTTGAAATGTTTCACCCTACAAGGGGAGTGGGGGGTTCCAAATAAACCAAAGGCTACGAATGCCGGTAGAAAAATGGAGACATAAAGGTCACACCCAGCAGGCAAATTGCAGGTCTTGAAAAAAGTATTCAATATATCAGTTCATACAAACAGACATCCTGGTCAGACATGCAAACCCCAGCCCCCAAAAAATACGCAAGTTTTTATTCATCATGTTCATTTAATGCTACAAAAATAATTGGAAATTTTCGTTTTTAATGCAAAAAAGTGGACTAGACTATTGTTTTCAACCTAGATACGGCCAGATTCTTTGTTTAAGACAAAAATCAGAGTCAGATTTTGTTTTCTCAAATATCTCAGACTGCCTCCTCAAATCAAATGGTTCGTACCTTAGATATTTATTCTATCTAGAGATTATACTGACTGGGGATCATTGTTCAGCTATGTTATTTAAAAATAGACTGGGGTGTTTGGGGTTAAACATGTTTTCGTAGGTAAATAATATTGCCGTGGAATTTTTTTTCATGAGAGTGTTATAGAGTATAACTCTGTTTGTTGGAATTGTGAAATAGAAGTTAATACGTTCTTGCCCATTCCTGTGTCGCTTTGAAAGTGTCATGATTGTCATCCTAAGCCTAAACAAAAAAATTAATATTGAAAATAGAACAAGTGAAATCAGAACGCTTTAGAGTTTAAGTCATCAATATTGAGATCCTGCAGTACTTTTTTCATTCAAAATTCAAACAAGGTGTCGTACAGATATGAGAGATAATAATATTTGACAGACATTTTGATAAAATTAATGCTTTAAAACCTTTTTTGACGAAGAAAAAGTTTTGATGAGATCGTTTCTCTTTGTCATCTTTTCAAATTGCTGACAGTTTGTAAAATTTATGACGGGCAATATCCAAGATAATAACAGTAAAGTTTTGTATGGTTGAGAAGTAGAACATTAACATCGGTTTCAGCAAAAAATTAAGACGAAAGATTCAAAAGGGGAAGTAAATATAGCTTCGTGTGTATAAGACAGCACGAACAGGAATAGACAGCATGTGATTTATGATAACGAACGACCAATATGGCTGTGTCTACATCAAGTAGCAGAAGTAAAAATATCCATGGCATATAACGGGGTTGGATAGTGTCACTATATATACATGCAATTTAAAATACAATCAGTTGTGTGGCTCTCGACATTGGATTTCGCAGTTCCCATGTACTTTTGTCTAACACTTACTGTTAAACAATTACAGATTGTTTGTTCTGTGGTATTTTTTTTTCGATGATTCAAACTCGCATAAAACAGATTTGAGGATGAAACTGAGTAAAATGTTGCACAAAAAGTAAAATAACAATAATAAAAAACTCCAATAAAACTTCGTAACGAAAAAAAACCTTCCCAAATGTCTAAAACAAAAGGTCAAATACATCAAACAAATGGAAAAACAAATTTTTTTTCTAACTTAGTAAAATAATTTCCTTATATCAATAATGATAGAGCAAAAATGTTTTTATAGCTAGCATAACCTCTCACTTGTATTACTGAATGCCGATGCTTTTAAAAAATCTACCTACGATTCAACAAAAACGAAACTCCAGCATACTGATAATATACCGTATGGTATATGATTGAAGGCAACAGACGTATAAAGGTGTTCGAAAGACAAAAACTGATTGAGAAAAAACGAATCCCAGTTCCAAATTAAAACAGAGGGAAACACATCACCTTTCCAAAAGCAACAATTGCATTGCGAATTGTATCTTTTAGACAAAAACCATTTGACATGGATAATGGTTATATAAAGGGTTAAATAGATCAAAGGTTTTGATAGAATTGATTTCATCGATAGAAAGATCAAGATGATTTTAGACAGAAGTTTTAAAAACTTCTACAGATTTTTATAATTCATATATGGGTGTTTTTACTTGCGTATTGTTATTTAATGTGATTTGAAATTTCACGTGATCAACACATCAATCACGTACTTTGCATGAAAAAATATACATATTCTCCGTTCACCCCATTTATCTCCCGTATGGCAGTATGACTTAACGCCCCTCATTTCGTCCAGTTCGACACAATTTTATCTCAGTGGTAGTCTTGCAAAAAGACGTTATTGTTTACACAAGGGTACACCTTAATGTCCCCTCTGTTTTCTGGGGGGGAGGGGAGTCTGCAATATCGTGTCGCTAGTATTTTTTCTCTTGATTTACATTTACCAAAAAAAATATCGCTTCTTATTTTCGTTAATACCAAAGTATTGCAGGTAAACATATTTTTGTTTGATGTTTATCTGTAATATTTCCCCTCATTCAAGTTAACCCCTGAGATCTACACTAAATTGAAATGTTTGAAAGTGTTCAAATTAATATAACACAATTTCAACCTGTCTAAAACGTACTTAAACTCTATAGGTTTGTTATATATTGATTATAAAAAAGAAGATGTAGTACGATTGCCAATAAGACGACTCTCCACAAGAGACCAAAATGACACAGAAATTAACATCTATAGGTCACCGTACGGCCTTCAACAATGAGCAAGGCCCATACCGCATACTCAGCTATAAAAGTCCCCGAAATTACAATGTAAAACAATTCAAACGAGAAAACGAACGGCCTAATGTTTGTACAAAAAAATGAACAAAACAACAAATATGAAACACAAAAACAAACGATAACCACTGCATTACATTAACGCTATTTAAAGTATATAGTTTTATCAACCGGATTTATGTGACAAAAACATGTTCATTTGGGGATGTATGGCGGACGGTCGGGCGGGCGGCCGGGCAGTTCGTGCATTTACATCATGAACCGTTCAACCAAAGCTTTTAAAAATTTCATATGGTGTTACTGACAACAACATGGAGGTCAAGTTTAATAATGATTTTTTTTTACCTTTACCGTTCAGGAGTTATGGTTCTTGAAAGATGGAAAACTGGTGTTTCCAGTCGTGTCCGTGCATTTCATACTGTTCAACCAAAGCTTTTGAAATTTTAATATTTCTTACTGATGGCAAAATGGAGGTCAAATTTGATATTGACGATTTTTACTTTCACCGGTTAGGAGTTATGGTTCTTGTGATATTGAAAAATTCCAGGACACAAATAAATTTTAATAAATCCGGTTTGCTGACGCTCTTGCAGCTTCTTGTTATATATTAACATATGATTAAATCTGGCACCTACGTTTTTTAGTTTCAGCAGTTCAAGATATCACAACGAACAAAGTGCAACAAGACAATAACAATCAAAACCAAGGAGTAAACAAAGACTTACAAAACCAAAGGATATTTACATCAACAGTTATAAATAATAAATAGGAAACAACACAAACTTCACTAAAATTCGATTTTTGAGTGAAATCAGGTGATCCGGAAGGGTAAGCATTCCTTGCACCGTACATCAACGCCGACATCTTAAAATTATAGAAACCCTCGTTCATTGAGCAAGTTCACGATTTGCACTTTGTACGCAGGGTGAGATAAAGATTGATAATCAAATTCGTGGTTATTTATTTTATTTTGTTCAAGGAACAATGTGCCAGTTGCTTGCACATCAACCATTAAAAATATATTTACTTCAGATGAACAATTTTATCTTGATTATTATTAAACAATTATTTTACTTATATTTCGGCATGACCTATCAAACATCTGACAGAACCATTTTTTTTTTTTATTTTAGTTTAAATTTGTTACTGGAAATAATATTAGGAAGAATAAGTGCAAGACAAGAGGTTGCTTTTGATATCCAAAAAATATCGAGGTGAGAATACATCATTTGAAAAAAGAAATATCTGAAAGCAATAAAAAAAAGACTAACAACGAGCATTATCAACAAATTTATGCTAAAAGAGGGACGAAAGATACCAAAGGGACAGTCAAACTCATAAATCTAAAATAAAACTGACAACGCCATGGCTTAAAATGAAAAAGACAAACAGACAAACAGACAAACAATAGTACACATGACACAACATAGAAAACTAAAGAATAAACAAGACGAACCCCACCAAAAACTAGGGGTGATCTCAGGTGCTCCGGGGGGGGGGGGGGGTCAGTACATCCTGCTCCACATTTGGCACCCGTCGTGTTGCTTATGTGATTAGAAGGATTTTATCAATCTTCATGAAATATTTATAAAACTTCATATTTGAGTCAATTTCACTAAAATCTGTGAGATAAACCAAATTTGGTTCAATTATGTATGTTCTCTTATTTCACCAAATATAGGTTGCATTTCTGTAAACATTGACAATGCATTTTCCCATAGGAACTCCCCTTACGGCTAAAACTGTACCACTCTTACTATGAAGCTTTGAACAAAAATCATATCCTAGAATGAAAAGTTCATATGGACTACTATTTGTTTAAAAGCTAAAAATATAAGGCAGTGCGGCATATTTTTAACGTTTATATGCCCCGAACTCTTAAGAGTTTAAACGAACACTAAATTTCTTAACTACCGCTACCCCGACTGTAGGGTTATCACAAATTTCAATATAAATAACATTCACATGATTATTTACTGGTAAAATTCACAAGTTATGTCTCTATGAAATGCAACCTACAGATCGGAACTGGGAACCAGTATGTAAACAAAATTAATTATCTATGAATATTCTAAATCTTTCCAGAAGAAGCGTGGTTTGAGAAACAGCTTCATTTACAAAGTGCAACCTAAAGGAGATAACACAAAGATGAAAATTATGGAATTTATTGAAGGATTGGAAGTGTTTAATTCGAATGTGATTTTTTTTCAAGAAACCGTCTTCATTACTGACAAAATAAGTGTATTGGAATTAAGGTGCCTTAAATAGAATGTTGTTGTTTTTTGTGTACATGTCATTTGTTTTTTTGGTTGTATTAGTTTTATTCACATGAAGAAAAGCATGGTGGGGATTGATTTTTTGTCAGTTCTTGAACTATCATTTACTTGTACGAATCAGTTATTCTACATTCTGCTGTCCAATATTTTTTTTAAAGTTGAGGACTTTTCCTTAAAATATTAGACAGTTTAAGGTAACATAATGATTTCTTACAGGCAAATGATAGTACAATCACTGAAATAACGAACAGGTTAAACAATAGAATGACGTCTCAACAATGTTTAATTTACACAGACAAATAAAAGAATACTATAAAATATTTTTAAAATGATAAACTACGTCGGTACATAGAAGCTAAACTGCAAGACCATCATGTTTTATTTCTGAAGTTGATATGGTATTTATCGGTCATCCCACTGTTTATATCACTCTGTCCAGCTCTTCATAAAATTGCATATCGCGGCTTCGTATTATCAAATTACACGTTTTCCCGGCACTAATAACTCTGACCCGGACATATCAGCGACGTCATAATGTTAGAAATGACGATAATAAGTTTTGACCCGAACTTATCAAGTCATCTTCCGGTTCCTGATGAAACAAAGAGAACACTTTCAAAAGACGCAAAACAGGCCGATAAATTGAGTATCAGGTTATCCAAATGTTGACGTTGAAATCATTCCTTCGTAAATTTTACGAACGCAATCACGAGTTGGTTGACCGTTATGGAATAACCGTTTCACAAATTATATCAGATATGTTCCTTAAGTCGTAATTACAATCCCTTCCATTTCCTGAATATGACCAACCAAATGAGACTATTTACCGGATTTGTTATCACTGAAGCAACACGACAATGCCACATGTGGAGCAGGATCTGCTTACCCTTCCGGAGCACCTGAGATCACTCCTAGTTTTTTTGTTGGGTTCGTGTTGCTTATTCTTTAGTTTTCTATGTTGAGTCATGTGTACTATTGTTTCTCTGTTTGTCTTTTTCATGTTTAGCCATGGCGTTGTCAGTTCATTTCCGATTTAGGAGTTTGACTGTCCCTCTGGTATCTGTCGTCCCTCTTTTTTCTGCATATTTATATTATATTCATCGTCCGATTAGTATCGTCAGATGAACTTTTAGAGGAAAAAGATTGAGCATTCTTTGACATAAACCAGGTTGTTAAACTTTCTGGTCTGACAATTGTATAAAGAAAAAAATCGAGTCCAATGTCTTAAATGGATATGGTGGAAAATCCCAATGCGTGGCCTATAAAAAATTATCAAACTGGTGAAAACTGGTTGATATAGAGTTAGACAGCATAAAGTATCCAGCATTTTAATGAAGTGAGAAACAAATCATGTTTTTCCCATATTATCAAAGTATTAACTGTAGATTAGAGATCCTAAATATGTAAGAAAACAAAGCAAAACTGTACAACATTAATTTTACATGCAGCGTGGCAACATGTGGTAGTTTGCATTTACTATATAAAGTGCACAGATAGAGTAATAACCACTAATACTGCATCATGAGTCGAATGATATTTGTGCTTTTCTTAGTGGTTGCTGCGGCAGATTGTATATTTGATATATGATTGTTGTTTTAAAATTAGTGAAACTTTGACTGTGTTGTTAATCTCTAACGTCGACATCAAAGATTCGTATTTGGATTTATTTTTCAAATGTTTTGTTTTGAAAAATTCAAACAATATTTGGAAAAGAGTCATCTGGAAATGTCGATTTCATTTCTCGTATTAGTTTTCTATAAAGAATTAATCCTAAACTAATACGCTCATCCCTTATGTAGATGGTAATATAGAATTTTAGATACTTAATTTTGTTTGTGTATTTTAAGATATTCCACTTTACCATACTTTGAATTATTGACAGCATGATTTAAATTTAATAATGAATGTACATTGTGTTATTTAAAAATGAAATATAATAAAAACTTGATTTGGGAAAACCGTACTCTAGTACTTCTGTATCAGTGTCTTTCGTTAAATTGATTTTAGTTATCAAACAAAACATGTAGTTTTGTTATTTATTTTGTTTCATAAGTTTTTATTCAAGCCGATGATTTCACTAATATAAAAGGAAAGTTTTAACTATCTTTTTTTTTTCTTTAATAATAAAAGCATACGACTATACTGGTAATCCTAAGACAGTAGTTTTGAAGCATTCAGCCTTGGCTGACGTGTATGGTATTGAGTCCCCGTCTGTTGTAAGTTACTTGGATTACTGCAACAAATTCCATGGATTCAAAATCAGCAACAGTAGATTTACATTTGGAGGTATAGGTGAGTAAGTTTTAAATCTTGTTAAAAATGTTACTCTACTAACAATGTCCTTATGGATAGAATTAAACGTATTTATCAAGTAATTGATTTCAGTATTTTAAGAGAAAAAAAATATATTGCGTCTTTAGAATATGTTTATTACTGATTGTACCATTTGCATTTTTATAATTGATTCTTGGAAGTTTAATAGCATGTCTACTAAAAGTTTTTAATTTAAACACCAAAACGTCATTGCTATTCAACTTAGAAACTAATGAACTTTAGTTGTGAAGATACATATGTTATCCAGAAAGATTTGTCATACTGTCATCTAACCTTCGTTATCAAAAAGTATAATGAATAGTGGATCTAACTGTTACGTCTTCCAACAATGTTAACTTTAATCACAAGGGAATAAAAGTAAAACATTGCTTTGAAATTTGCTTTCGAAAACAAATAACCTTTAGAGTTTATAACTTGCAGATAAATATTTGAAATATTTGATTTATTCTTGAATCAGCGTGCCGGACATAAAAAAAACGTATTCTCCATATTTTATGTCTTCTCATTGCTGAATGTGTTAAACATTATTATGAAATATCTTTGTAGGATACAAACTGAGCTGTGACTCACAAAGATTTTACAATTTATGGAGTAATTGCTGGTCCATATATCATAGCAGAAGTGTCTGTTTTGATCGACTCAGAAAGCAAAGTTTCTTTGTAGTTTACCCCGGAGATAATAAATGTGTGATGTTTTTTTCATTGGAATTCGCCTTGAATTCAACATTATGAAAAGAGATTTTCTGGCTCTTTCCATTCTAGTCCAGTCAAACTAATTGCAACAGTAGATGTTTTAGTTCTAATCTATAGCATTATGCCCTTTATATACACAGAAAAAAGTCCCATAAAATCTAACTCGAGGAAAACTCAAAATCAGCATTTTTAATTTCCTATGGAAATTAATATTGGAAGGGGAGATTACTCTTTCAAAAATGAGTCTATTTTGGTCAGTTTTTGGTTGTTTTTCTTGAAATTTATGTAAAGTATGATACTTTGATGGGGTTATAAGTTTGTATTTGACTAAATTATATAATCTTCTGCTCATGAAATGTACAAAACCGAAGTGATATGGGTAGTTTTATTTTTGTCGTGCATTTTTCATTGAAGAAATTGCAAATTTGAAGCTTTGTAACCATTTTGGAAAAATAATATGAAAATGTTGTATTGTTTATATCTGTATATTATATTTTTTCAGCAATTTACTTATCTAAAGAAACTTTAAACCACAAAAAGAAGAATACATGCTTAATTATTTTTGCTAAATTTGAGATTCTTTTCCTTGACATGTTAAAAAATTCAGTATATGGTCAATTAATAGATTACGAAATCTAGATTATAGCTTGATAAAATATATGAAAACACGTTTAGAGTTGTTTGTTATACTCTAAAGACCGCTTAAAAATCAAGAATCAATACATTCTGATGAAAAGAAGCGGTAAAGTTATAATTTTGTATCAATTTTTATTAATAATATTTCTGTCTTTTTTTTCAAGAGTTACCTCCATTTTCTATGCAAATCTCCATAGGAATTTTAAATGGTGATTTTTTTTAGTCTTCCTCAAGAGAGATTTTATGGGACTTTTTTCTGTGTATATTTGGGGTATAATGCTTAAGATTAAAACTTTAAAATCTTCTGTTGCAATTACTTTCGGGTTAGGGTCAAGCAAGGAAGAGGTTTGATTGAAATAAGTTGCAAAAACACGAAATCCTTTTTAAATGAGATAACATCAGAAATGTTTTAACAAAAACACCGAAATTAAATAAAACTAACATGTCCAAACGCTTGACTATATCATTTTTTTTTTCTAAAAGAAAGGAAGAAAATATCAAAACAATATTCAACAGGATTAGTCGAAAAAATAAACGCAGAATGGCATGGCAAAATTTTAAAAAATGGTCAAAAAACAAACAACAATATGCAAAACTGAAAATAGAAAAATAAAAACTGGAGAGGCATACAGACACAGCTCCTCATAAAGCACTTGGTCAGGTGAGTTTCGAAAATATCAATATCAATAAAAAGCATTATTTTCGAATTGCTCCATGCCAGTAGACATTTGTATTTATGTAGAAAATACAAAAGGGTATTCACCAATAAAAACTTATACTTTTATATTTAATAAAAAGGTAACGACTTTGATGATGGGGCAGTGGTAGTGAAGAATGGAGTTTACGGTAGCGATTACGATATTGGGGTAGGGTCCGTAGTAAGTTATGGAGATTACTTCAACAAATACCATGGATTAAAAATCAGTGATAGCAGATTTTCATACGGAGGACATGGTGAGTTAAATTTAAAAACTTATTATCTTATCAATAAAATGAAAGAATCTATCAAGTAAAAGATTTCTGTACAAATGTTAAAAAAAATGGTTGATAATTGATTAACTTCAATTTGTCCAAACACATTTGTGAAGCTGAATGTCATGTTTTCTGAACAGCTAGAAGTAAAAGTTTCAAACGGGATATTTTAAAACAAATCATCATAGATACCTGGATTGAAAGTTTGTAATTGCGCCAGACACTAGTGACATACTCATTACACATATAATCGTGGAAAATAACCGTACAATATTCATTTCATCGTGCTTTGTTTGTAAAAAAAAGCATCATGCGCCAGACACTAGTGACATACTCATTACACATATAATCGTAGTAAATAACCGTACAATATTAATTCCATTGTGCTTTGTTTGTGAAAAAAGTACCATTACTCTGTGAGATTATATCTTGTAGATAATAGATTAAATGTTATCTGTCATCGTGTTTCGCTGTACTGGACATAACGATATATATAAGGTGATATCGATATATACTTAGTTCACACTGCTTTATGCTGATAATAATATCATGGTATATATTTGTAGCATACACACTGAAATGTGGACTACAAAGATTTTACAACTTATGGGGTAATTGCTGGTCTAGTTATCATAGCAGAAGTGTCTGTTTTGGTAGACTCAGGAAGCAACATCTATTTGATGTTTACTCCGGAGGTAATACACTTTGATATGTGCTTCATTTGAACTCATCGTGTTTAGAAACTTACGAAAGCTACGAATGGACCTTACTTGAAACAGTTTTAAAACATTTCGGAAAAAAATGTAAATATAACTTTACTCAGTCGGTTTGCTAACATTTTAAGAACTTTCCGACCTGTGACAACGTTCATGTTTAGGAAGAATTTAAGAATGGGTGTAATTCTGAAACAACGAATGACAGAGCAAAATTATTGAGAACATGAGACTTCACAACATATTCTGTCTTAATGTAACATATACACGACAATAATAAGCAAACGAAGAGATAAGACAACGTTTAAAATGAACGAGATCACAAATATTGTGATAAAGTAGATCTATGATAAATAAGACATCGAGCCAATGATTTTAAATTGTCCTATGTCACATTAAATGGTTGTTTGTGACCATCAGTATTTTCAAAAAAATGTATATCGGTTTATTTTTAATTGCTGATGAGGGACGAATTACAGCAAATTAAGTAACAGTATAAATCCATGCCTTTAAAGAGAACCTAGTTTGTAGTCCTCAAAAAATCTAATCTTTCATATTTTAATTACAGATGTATTCTATGGTGACGATTACGATGTGGGTGTAGGTTCCGTAATAAGTTATGGGGATTACTTCAACAAATACCATGGATTCAAAATCAGTGATAGCAGATTTTCATACGGAGGACATGGTAAGTATATTTTAAAATTTTGTGATTATCGACAAGTTATACACTGTATCTTTATCAATAAAATGAAAGAATCTATCAAGTAATAGATCTCTGTACAAATGTTAAAATAAAAGGTTGATAATTGATTAACTTAAATTTGTCCAAAAACATTTGTGAAGCTGAATGTCATGTTTTCTAAACAGCTAGAAGTAAAAGTTTCAAACAGGATATTTGAATAAAATCATCATAGATACCAGGATTGAAAGTTTGTAATTACGTCAGACACGAGTGACATACTCATTACACATATAATCGTAGTAATTAACCGTACAATATTCATTTCATCGTGCTTTGTTTGTAAAAAAACTATCATTAATCTGTGAGATTATAACTTGCAGATAATAGTTAAAATGTTATCTGTCATCGTGTTTCGCTGTACTGGACATAACGATATATATAAAGTGATATCGATATATACTTAGTTCATACTGCTTTTTGCTGATAATAATATCATGGTATATATTTGTAGCATACACACTGAAATGTGGACTACAAAGATTTTACAACTTATGGGGTAATTGCTGGTCTAGTTATCATAGCAGAAGTGTCTGTTTTGGTAGACTCAGGAAGCAACATCTATTTGATGTTTACTCCGGAGGTAATTCACTTTGTTATGTGCTTCATTTGAACTCATCGTGTTTAAAAACTTACGAAAGTGACTAATGGACCTTACGTGAAACAGTTTTAAAACATTCCGAAACAAAGTGTAAATATAACTTTACTGAGTCGGTTTGCTAACATTACTAAGAACTTTCTCAACCTGTAAGAACGTTTATGTTTAGGAAGAATTTAAGAATTTGTTGAATTCTAAAACAACAAATGACAAAGCAAAATTATTGTGGACATGACATTCGACAACATATTCTGTCTTATTGTAACATATATACGCCAATAATAAGCAAACGAAGAGACAGGACAACGTTTAAAATGAAGGAGATCACAAATATTCTGATTAAGTAGAACTATGATAAATATGACATCGAGCCAATGATTTTAAATTGTCCTATGTCTCATTGAATGGTTGTTTGTGACCATCTGTATTTTCAAAAATATGTAAATCGATTTTACTTTTTATTGCTGATGATGGACAAATTACAACAAAATAAGTAGCAGTATAAACCAATGCCTAAAATGAGAACCTAGTTTGTAGTCCTAAAAAATCTAAACTTTCATATTTTAATTACAGATGTAGTCTATGGTGACGATTACGATCTTGGTGTAGGTTCCGTAGTAAGTTATGGGGATTACTTCAACAAATACCATGGATTCAAAATCAGTGATAGCAGATTTTCATACGGAGGACATGGTGAGTTAATTTTAAAAACTTATTATCTTATCAATAAAATGAAAGAATCTATCAAGTAATATATCTCTGTACAAATGTTAAAAAAATGGTTGATAATTGATTAACTTAAATTTGTCCAAACACATTTGTGAAGCTGAATGTCATGTGTTCTAAACAGCTAGAAGTAAAAGTTTCAAACAGGATATTTGAATAAAATCATCATAGATACCAGGATTGAAAGTTTGTAATTGCGCCAGACACGCGTGACATACTCATTACACATATAATCGTAGTAAATAACCGTACAGTATTGTGCTTTGTTTGTGAAAAAAGTACCATTTCTCTGTGAGATTATATCTTGTAGATAATAGATTAAATGTTCTCTGTCATCGTGTTTCGCTGTACTGGACATAACGATATATATATAGTGATATCGATATATACTTAGTTCATACTGCTTTTTGCTGATAATAATATCATGGTATATATTTGTAGCATATACACTGAAATGTGGACTACAAAGATTTTACAACTTATGGGGTAATTGCTGGTCTAGTTATCATAGCAGAAGTGTCTGTTTTGGACGACTCAGGAAGCAACATCTTTGATGTTTACTCCGGAGGTAATTCACTTTGTTATGTGCTTCGTTTGAACTCATCGTGTTTAAAAACTTGCGAAAATGACGAATGGACCTTACGTGAAACAGTTTTAAAAAATTTCGGAAAAAGATGTAAATATAACTTTACTCAGTCGGTTTGCTAACATTTTTAGAACTTTCTCGACCTGTGACAACGTTCATGTTTAGGAAGAATTTAAGAATGGGTGTAATTCTGAAACAACAAATGACAGAGCAAAAATATTGAGGACATGAGACTAGACAACATATTCTGTCTTAATGTAACACGACAATAATAAGCAAACGAAGAGACAAGAAAACGTTTAAAATGAATGAGATCACAAATATTGTGATTAAGTTGATCTATGATAAATATGACATCGAACCAATGATTTTAAATTGTCCAATGTCACATTAAATGGTTGTTTGTGACCATCTGTATTTTGAAAAAAATGTATATCGACTTTACTTTTTAATTGTTGATGATGGACGAATTACAACAAATTGAGTAACAGCATAAATCCATGCCTATAAAGAGAACCTAGTTTGTAGTCTTCAAAAAATCTAATCTTTCATATTTTAATTACAGATGTAGTCTATGGTGACGATTATAATGAGGGTGTAGGTTCCGTAGTAAGTTATGGGGATTACTTCAACAATTACCATGGATTCAAAATCAGTGATAGCAGATTTTCATACGGAGGACATGGTAAGTTCATTTTAAAACTTTGTGGTTATTGGGAAGTTATACACTTTATCTTTATCAATAAAATGAAAGAATCTATGAAGTAATATATCTCTGTACAAATATTAAAAACCAAATGGATAAATAATTGATCAATTTAAATTGTGTCCAAGCACGATTGTGAAGCTAAATGTCATGTTTTCAAAAAAGTAAGAAGTAAAAGATTTAAACGGGATATTTTAATAAAATCATCATAGATACCCGGATTGAAAGTTTGTAATTGCGCCAGACACGCGTGACATACTCATTACACATATAATCGTAGTAAATAACCTTACAATATTCATTTCATCGTGATTTGACTCTAAAAAAGAACTATTACCCTGTATGATTATACCTTGCAGAGTATAGTTACAAAGTTATTCGTCGTCGGGTTTCGCTGTACTGGACATATCGATATATATATATAAGGTGATATCGATATATGCTTAGTTTACACTGGTGTTTGTTTATAATAATATCATGGTATATATATTTGAAGCTTACACTCTGAAATGTGGACTACAAAGATTTTACAATTTATGGGGTAATTGCTGGTCTAGTTATCATAGCAGAAGTGTCTGTTTTGGACGACTCAGGAAGCAACATCTATTTGATATTTACTCCGGAGGTAATACACTTTGCTATGTGCTTCATTTGCATTCATCGTGTTTAGAAACTTACGAAAGTGACTAATGAATCTTACGTGAAACAGTTTTAAAACATTCCGAAAAAACTTTACTAAGTCGTTTGCTTACATTGCTTAGAACTTTCTCGACCTGTGACAACGTTCATGTTTAGGAAGAATTTAAGAATTTAAATTATTGAGGACATGAGACTAGACAACATATTATGTCTTATTGTAACACATATACGACAACAATAAGCAAACGAAGAAACAAGAAAACGTTTAAAATGAATGCGATCACAAATATTGTGATTAAGTAGACCTATGTTAAATATAACATCGAGCCAATGGTTTTAAATTGTGCTATGTCACATTAAATGGTTGTTTGTGACCATCTGTATTTTCAAAAATATGTATATCGAATTTATTTTTTAATTGCTGATGATGGACGAATTACAACAAATTGAGTAACAGTATAAATCTATGCCTATAAAGAGAACCTAGTTTGTAGTCCTCAAAAAATCTAATCTTTCATATTTGAATTACAGATGTAATCTATGGTGACGATTACGATGTTGGCGTAGGTTCCGTAGTAAGCAATGGGGATTACTTCAACAAATACCATGGATTCAAAATCAGTGATAGCAGATTTTCATACGGAGGTTCAGGTGAGCAAATGTACAACTTATTGGTCATCATTGTTTAGGATCAGTAAAATATGCATTTGAAATTAAATGTATTTATCCATGTTATTGCATCTATATTCAAACGTTAGTTTGATTATGAATCGTTAAAGGGCAAAGTTACCTGGTAACTGTATTATACTGAGAAAAAAACATTTTGAGCTGACAGTCATGTTCAATTATCGCATTTGAAGAAGTTGTGTAAAATGTGTATAAACTAATATAATTTTCTTAAATGCAAGAAAATAACTTATTTTTTATCGTAACTTGAGAATCGTAAAACATAATATAATTGATAAATTGTATCTTGCAGATTAATAAGTATCATATTAACTTCGACTTTAAAGAAAAGTTCTTAAAAGAGTGACGAAAGATACCAGAGGGACAGTCAAACTAATAAATCGAAAATAAACTGACAACGCCATGGCTAAAAATGAAAAGGACAAACAGACAAACAATAGTACACATGACACATCATAGAAAACTAAATAATAAACAACACTAACCCCAAAAAAAAACTCGGGGTGATCTCAGGTGCTCCGGAAGGGTAAGCAGATCTTGCACCACGTCTGGCACCCGTCGTGTTGCTTATGAGATATCAAATCCGGTAAATAGTCTAATCCGGTAGGTCACATTTATGAAAGGGAAGGGGATTGTATTTACGACGTAAGCAACATATGCTTAATTTTACTGCCGATTATAATAAAATTATCATGTTTTTTCAAGCTTACACATTAACATGTGGACTACAACGATTTTACAACTTATGGGGTAATTGCTGGTCTACTTATCATAGCAGGAAGGTCTGTTTTGGACGACTCAGGAAACAACATCTCTTTGACATCTACTCCGGAGGTGAGTAATCTTTTTTATCATATACTTGGCATTGATATGATAGCTTTTGCATATGTGTAATGAGCGGGAGTACACAAGCCATAATTTCCCACCGGGTCTGATAACCCATATCAGCCCGGGCTGATAACCCATATCAGGGGCGTCTCGTGCAAAAACCCATAACAGTGATTTTCGTGTAAGTTACTTCCGGTGTTTCTGGTATCGATTGTTTACTGTTCCATTGTGACGTCAGATATTTTTTATGAAGACGTCAAAATTTACGGGAACTTTTGTCCCCAGTTTAGTACTTGCTAACAAATGCCCTTGACAATTAAGAATCATTTTATAGTACAACAAACAATGAGTAATAATGATCATAAAACTCAAATTTTCAATCTTTCAAAATGCCTCTATGGGAAATGTTACCATACATATATATGGATGTAGTGATGCTGTTGTTGGACAATTATAGTATATTTGATTCATAATTTAACTTCTTTATAAAGTTTTTGACTGTTTTGGTTATTGCATTTGTTTATTTGCCTTATTTAGTCCTGGTATCTACGATCAGTTTATTTACATAAAACTATTGTCGGAAGTATATGATAAAGCGATTAATACATGGCCTTTTCCATATCAGCCTGGGTATCATCCCTCAACCCATATCAGCACCTCGACTCCGTCTCGGGCTGATATTGGGGTCTCGGGATGATACCCAGGCTGATATGGAAAAGGCCATGTATTAATCTCTATGTTATCTTAAAATAGTAATTGGTAATTTCACCCAATCAACAGCAATGGAGTCAAATTGATGATTCATTTTGACATGCGAATGGCAAAACTTGTAGTTTCATCGAAATGTGAAACAATTTGTCATTTGTAATAAATCAAATTGATTGTTAACACCATCTGAAAACAAACAGATATAACAAAGAATATAACAAAAAAAACGAAGTCTGGGTGAAAATTCTGCATGAAAGTTTTATTAGCAAATGGCAAAGTCAAAAGCTCAAATATATCAAACGAATAGATAACGACTATCATATTCCTGATTGGGTACAGTCATTTTTTTAAGTAAAGTTTAATGGATAAAATTGCTTGTAAAGCTAGCTTAACCTATCACTTGTATGACAGTTCCATAAATCATATGAATCATCTTGACTATCTTTCACAAAACTCAAATTGTTATGAATTAAAGTGTTGATTATTAAATTGTAATATTTAGGACTGAAATCATTTACGTACGAAGAAATCCATAGCTGAAATATTACCAAATGTTTTATTACAAAAAATTCAGACAATGCTCTCTCTTAAAAACAGATAACGACTACGATGGCAGTGCTGTGAAAACTGTTTTGAAAAATGGTCTCTACTAAAACGAAGGTAATTTTATATATTCATTCTGAAAGCCTTTGTGTTATTTTAAAAACTATAAGACATTATACAGTGAAACACCAAACACTTAAGGAGAATGAACAATTTACTTCCACTTTTGTTCATTCATGTTGAAAAAAAGGGAAACAGCACCTTATAAATGTCATATGTTCGAAACGCTTTTCACGATTTAAATACACCATAGAAATTACGTAAAAACCTTCGTCAAACAATGAAGGCAAATTAGGGAAATCGCATGAATTAAAAATTAACGACACTGGTACGTCGATAGAAAAAGCGTCATATGCTTTGTATTAATAACCCGCCACGATAGTCACAATCGGTAATAGCACATAATCGGTTAAATCAAAAATCATACTACGACTTAACTGGTACCTCATATTAGAAAACATGTTACTTGTGGCTGAGACACCGACACATCGTATGAGTCAACTACTGCGTCATTGTCTACGTTTCACCTATGTTATGTTAATTTCAGTCGTTCATCTCCATACACCGTTCTGATTTGTTTGTGTTTAAGGTGCGCACATGTTTTAAATTATGCATTTATACTTAATATTGTGAGCGTACGTGATAATTAAGGGCAACGGTTGTATACCCGTGTTCAAAGGTCCTAAATTGATTGAGAGAAAACAAATCAGGGTTAGAAACTTTAACACATCAATTATAGGGGAAAACAAAGGAAGAACATGACTACTTAAGTGCAACAAAAACAAACGACAAAATACATAGAAAAAACAAACGACAACATACATCGAAACTAACTATTTGGTACATCTGCTATATTCATGAATTGGTACAGGACATTTTTTAAGAACAAATGGTGCATTGATCCTTTTTAGATGGTTAGTAAAAGTTTCAACTTTAAATGAAAACGTTAAAAAATATCGCAAAATTATGACAGTTATTTATAATAAACTTCCACAAGTATTTTCAAGTACAAAAATTAAGAATGTACACAATGCAAGCAAGACAAACATGTTTTATATATATTATTATAAAACACAAGTTGACTAATACTTTTAATATGTTTTGTAGGGTGCAGATTATCAAGATAATTTCAATGACAATAAAATTATTTAAATATTGAAGAGATTTTTCTTTAAATTTAGACTGTCAAAAGTTATATAAGTTAAATATATTTGCTGGGTGCAAGACTAGAGAATATTTTAAGAACAAAACGTTACTAGAAATTGGTCGATTTAAGCTTCCAAATTGTGAACTTTCTATTTCTAAATATCAACATGACATCAACGGCTACGTATTATCATGTCAGACTTAGATCGAAGTCCTGTCCATGAAAGAGTGCCTAAAGATATAAGAAGAACATCCAAACTCTTAGATCGAAAATAAACTGACAACAACATGGTTAAAAAATATAAAGACAAACAGACATTTATATAATTAATATTACACAAGACACAACATAGAACACTATAGACTAGGCAACATGAATTCCACCAGGTGGGTGATCTTATGGGCTACAGAAGGTTAAGTAGATCCTGCTCCACGGTGTGGTACCAATCGTGTTGCGCATGTTATTACAAACCCAGTAAATAGTCAAATTTGGTAGGTCGCAATCGTGATAGGGCACCGGATCGTATCATCTGTGACACGGTAGTTCAATAACGGTCAACCTACTCGTTATGGCGTCCGTCAAATTTACGTAGTGATGGTTTCAACTTTCTTGTGAGCAGCAACCCTCAATCAAGGACAAGATGATAAAAAATACAAGGCTGGGAATATCGTATCAATTGGGATATATATTCTCCGTATGCAGGCGCTGCTGAAATGTTGCTACATAGAAATTCAACTGTTTACAATTTTGAAGCTGAAATCATTTCTTGTAGACAGCCTGTGGAAAAACACGCCCTCCAAACGCAACAAATATGTTGTTATTCAAGAAATCAAGCATCTTCATGATGTCTTTTTCAGAGGGTTTTTATTTTAATTAGAGAGATTCGATCTTTACAAAGTAGGATTTATTCTCCCTTTGACAAGATACTTGTATCTACGTTGGCCATTCTTTGAACAAGCAAAACATATCTTTCAATTTGTCTTTTAGTTTGGAATTGGAAATAATTGTGTAAAGTGTAGAAAAGTCAAGTGTTTGAATGAGGAATGTCAACATAACTGAAATGTAATACTCGGATACTTGGTCATGATACTGGAGTACTCGGATAAATCTACAAGGTCAATTGAAAAGTTTAGATTTTAGGTGGAATTCAGTGTTTTTTGTTATTTACCTTTCAAAAACATATAAATGAATGACAAACTTACTACAAACATAGCTTGATCCTCTGTTTTTGTGTTAATTAAACAATGAATTACCGACCGCAGTTTCTACAAAGTTTCTATCATACTAGCAATTATTGTGTGTGTACGTGTTCATTAACCACCTTCCAATAAAATATTTTTTTTAATATTTGCATATAAAGTACACAATATATGTATCATCTGTTCCTGTATGAGGAGTTGTTATTTTTTATAATACGACTTGTCTATTGTTTTGTTAACAACAATAACGTGTTGCTTAGTATAACTTATTTTGTATTGGTTTTTTTTTTTTGCACTATTGTTTGTCTGATTTTCTTTTTTTTTAGCCATGACGTTGTCAGTTTATTTTCGACTTTTGGGCTCGAGTGTCACTGTCGTACTTTCGCCTATCTCTAATATAAGGTTAGAGTTTGAAAAAAATTAATTCAGAGCTATTTGGTGTCCCCAGTGCCAAACATTTAGAAGTAACAGTGAAAACTGACCAACTTGCAGAAGGCCAAAAAGTATTATTCACCTTTTTGACGTTCCTCATTAAGCTAGATCCAGAAAAAGCGCGTCTGTTGCATGCAACTTTAAACGTTTTGTTTTATTTTTTATCAATTGCATTGCCTTTTATGATTGAATTGAGTTCCAAACAATGATACGGAAGGAATACTAAATTTATAGTGTCGCAATGAACTATGATTAGTTTATGTAGATACCTTATAACAGTATCCTGACTGCAAGCTACCAAAATTTGATCTTACTCTTAATTTCAGTGTAAAAAAGATATTAAATCCTCCCAAATTCAAGACTAGCACAACGTTCATTGCGACACCATGAATTCAATGTTCCTACCGTACCAATACGTATAACTGAAATCATTGATACAAGGCACTTTATATGATTGTCATGCAATCTATAAAAAATGAAAACAACACGTTAAAAGTTACGACCGTAGTGCTGTTCTGGGTCTACCTTCTTCAGGAACGTTTAAAGCTGAATATTTAGGGCCAACAATTTATAAAGAGCAGAAATAGTTGATTAAAAACGTTAAAGATGAAATCGTTCAAAATGTACATGGAAGGATATATTCATCTGCCGACATGATTGTAGAAAGTAAGAAGTCGTAGAGCAAAACAGAAAAAAAATGATATCAAATAATATAATATAAAAGTGTATTGAGCCATTTTATTGCATAAAGTTCATATATAAGAAAATAGAAACTCGTTCATTTTTCACCAAAGGTCGTCGTTCATAGCTTTTTCTAAACTTTGAAGCATGTCAAATGTACGGCCATTACTCGTAAAACTTTCATGACACTCTGTGAGGCCTGCAAAAATGCTTTCAGGGATTTTTAATTATATTTATTGTCTGATCCAAACAAAGAACGAACAGACCCAAAGTGTGTTCAATGTCTCATAAAGGAGTGTGAGTCCTCTAACTGCACGGTTGAACTGTTTTCCTGAAACCATTTGGTCTACAGTCGCAGCTGCGTACACACCGGAATCAACTGGCAGGTCGCGGAGACCACCATCTTCCAATGGCTTACCTATTGATGAAATAAAAAACGATAGGGTATGAAAGCCACCAACTGTTTCTGCATTGATGTCGACTAAGACTGTGTTGTTATATTGGCGAATTCCACTGGGAATGTATGTAATGTTTTGAACTTGAGATAGTTCAGAGCACACAAGTATGGAACGCCATAACTGCCTTATGTTAAAAACTTTCATTGTATGATGGTACTTTGACATTATACGATGGTACTTTGACATTATATGATGGTACATTGACATTATACGATGGTACTTTGACATTATATGATGGTACTTTGACATTATACGATGGTACTTTGACATTATACGATGGTTCTTTGACATTATACGATGGTACTTTGACATTATATGATGGTACTTTGACATTATATGATGGTACTTTGACATTATATGATGGTACATTGACATTATACGATGGTGCTTTGACATTATATGATGGTACTTTGACATTATACGATGGTTCTTTGATATTATACGATGGTACTTTGACATTATATGATGGTACTTTGCCATTATACGATGGTACTTTGACATTATACGATGGTACTTTAACATTATACTCTGCATCGGGTCTTTTATAGCTGACTATGCGGTATGGGCTGTGCTCATTGTTGAAGGCCATACGGTGACCTATACACAAGACTTGTTTGGTATCGCCGTACCTCATGATATGATGCACAAAATCCGTGCGAATCCAATGTCTCGATCAAAGCTTTCGAACCATGCATATGATGTAACTGTAATGCAAGGCCAATTTAAAGGGGTGATGAAACTTTTTTGTGCAATGAAACTATGCATTCAGATAAAACTAAGCTTTTCCTTATACTTTTAATTGGAATGTCAGATTAATGGTTTTTAATATCTACTTGGCTGTGAGAACCATCGATAAGCCAATTCATAAAGCCAGTCAAAACAGAAGGCAGGTCTCTAGAGATTTCGATAACGACATGTCCGTTTGGTCGTTTTTTGAAGTGCACGCAGACATCTGCAGTTAAGTAAACTTTGTTTCGGCCTTGAAACGAATAGCAGTTCTAACTGCCTCGGGCAATGTGAGAGAACTACTATATACGAAGTTAGACTCCCCTTGACCGTGGTTAACATCAACCACAATATGTTTTCGAAAGAGATTTTTTAATCTGAGTTCAAATCTATAAGAAGTGTATTTAGATAAAACGTCTTCTGGCAGAAATAATTTATGTTTAGAAAGGAGATAAGACAAGGAGAACACCATTTTGTGAACAAACAATTCTTCGCTTATAGACTACACAAATGAGATGAATGATTTATCGTACATGGTACCAGTATTATTTTCATTGGTTTCTGTTTTAATTTCTTTTTTTTGCAAAAGGTATTTTGTTATGCAACCAGAGTGATATAAAGCATTTGATGTGAAATCTTTATCTGCAAATTGAAAGAGCATTTCATTGTTAGCATGTTTAGTTGCTGTTTCAAAAAGGCTTTGAACCCTCATAGACGAGGAAACACCATTCAGTTTCGACACTCATCCATGATGAGTAATTATGATAATATTTAAGAATATACTATTCTATAAAATGCAGTCTGCTGCTTACATATCACATGCCAATATCGTTAGTAATGCTTAAAATGGTCTTTCGTTAACACAAATACGAATATTTATTCAGTAATATGTTAATACACGACTTGTGTTGTGGCAACCCAAATGTTACCTGTGCATACTAGATACTCGATTTATATAAATTTTGAACGTCTGGCCTCACGGTCATAAAACGTTAGAGCATGATTTTTGTACTCAGACTCGAAAATCAACCAATCAAATTGCTGGATTTCATGTTTCGAGCACAATTTTTGTGCTCAAAGCACTGAGCAAAGTTTTATGCCTTCAAGGCCTGGAATAAAAAAGATACATATGCGGAATACCGTTCAATAATGCTGATTTTATAGAAGTCGTTTAACAATTATTAGGCATCATTGCGCTTCGATGTGTGTCGCAATCTTTTCAAGGTATATGGAATTTATAAACATAAAACATATGAGAGTTGTAATAAGTCATTGACACTGACAATCTTTAAAAAAATATGGTATTTTTTTTACATTTTAGGGTTGGTCTGACAGATGCCTCTGAATTAACTAATTTATCATAAAATCTTCTTTTTTTTGGATTCGATGTCTTTTTAGAATGTAGTCCAAGCTATCTTAGATACAAATGAATAATATATTTACAACAAAGCGGATATATTCAATGTTGAATGTCACCGTATAATCCAAAGTATTTCGACATTTCTGTGTTCTCGTGAGATTTGCAAGAAACGTGACCATCGGCGCTCGTCTATATGTTTATAGGCATTGTGGATTATTTCTTTCAGGCGATTTTACAATTGTACATGGGGAATGGTGGTATACAGCGTTGAAAAATCAAAACTTTTGTTGAAATGCGCATCTGGTGCAAGAAAATTGGTACCGTTAATTTTATTACTACCACTGGGTCGATGCCTCTGCTGGTGGACTATTAGTCCCCGAGGGTATCACCACCCCAGTAGCCAGTACTTCGGTACTGGCATGAAAATACGGAATTTTTGTGTTATTAAAATTGACTGTTACAAAATGATAGAAATTATTTTAAATTAAGGAATGTATCTCCCTCATGCAAAGCTCTGATTCCTTTCACGGATTTGGCTATACTTTTTGAACCTTATGGATTATAGCTCTTCATCTTTTATATAAGCTTTGGATTTCAAATATTTTGGCCACGAGCATCACTGAAGAGACATGTATTGTTGAAATGCGCATCTGGTGCAAGAAAATTGGTACCGTTAATTTTATTGATAGAACTCATTTCAGAATAAGACCGAGATTTGAAATTATCTAGAAGTTCTTAAGAATTTTTATGAATTCACATATATTTAATAGGGAAGTTCATGGAAGAGCCTACACAAACGCTATACAGTTATACACATCGGACATAGAATTTACCTTAATTATCCTAATCGGAATCGAAATGATTGATGCAAGCTATACTTTATTGTTGTTTTAACATTGGTAGGCATTATATTCGTGTTATTTTAGCCCTCACTATCCCTCGGGCAAATAACATCACGAATATAACGCCTACCCATGTTAAAACTACAATAAAGTATAGCTAGCATCAATTATTTCTTTAATATAAAGATGTGTCAATCAAATTTCTGGAGAAATAATATATGAAATTATGTAAAATATTTGTTTCAGTTCCGAAGTAATAGTTTTTAAACTGATAATAATAAAAAAATAACAGTTCACCAAAATTGGTATTGACTAGTGCTAGTCATTGAAAATAAACACTTATCAATTGTTTCGATATAAGATGAAATGGAAATATTTTCTAGGGAACATGCATTTATAGATTGCATATTTTGGCGTTAATATTGATTCACTTATGGGGTCTTTGCATCGGAACTAAACACATTTATTTAAAAACCAGTTGTTGGCATGACACGGGTCATGTTTTTCTCATATATGTTATGATGGTATGATACTAAACCCCTAACGGGAAGGATTGTGCCTGATATTCATATGATCTTTCAATCAGTTTAATAGAAGTCTGGAGCTGGCATGTCAGTTAACTGCTAGTAGTGTGTTGTTATTTATGTATTATTGTCATTTTGTTTATTTTCTTTGGTTACATCGTCTGACATCAGATTCGGACTTCTCTTGAACTGAATTGTAATGTGCTTATTGTTATGCGTTTACTTTTCTACATTGGCTAGAGGTATAGGGGGAGGGTAGAGATATCATAAACATGTTTAACCCCCGCGCATTTTTGTATTTTTAATATTAGTTTGTGTGTACAATTTGGACTTTAGTATGGCTTTCATTATCACTGAACTAGTATATATATTTGTTTAGGGGCCAGCTGAAGGACGCCTCCGGGTGCGGGAGTTTCTCGCTGCATTGAAGACCTGTTGGTGACCTTCTGTTGTCTTCTGTTCCATGCATGGTCGGGTTGTTTTCTCTTTGACACATTCCACATTTCCATCCTCAATTTTATGTTATACTTCAGCTTTTTTAGTTTTTTAATGGTTTTTTGTAACTGTTGTTCGTTTCTTTGACATTTTTAATTGAATTAGGGTTTTTTTTCAATTGTCTATACCAGATTTTCGTCCTCTATTCTTAAAATGAGACAAACAGTATTGAACTGTTTATCGGGTTTTCCCGTTGTGCCGCTGAATCTAAATCCTGTTGTAATTTGGATGCATCATCTTTGTTTTTTGATTTTTCAATAGATGATGCCGTCATCGGCAAATAACCTTCGTGCTATGTTGTAAGTATTCTGGGAAATCATTTATGTAAATGAGGAGTACGATTGGACCAAGGACGGTGCCTTGTACCAATCCAGATGTTACTCCAATTTTTTTTTCTGATTATTCTCCATTTAACTTGACTGTCTGAGTACGTTGGTGTAAAATTCACCAATCCATTTCAAGGTATTATTGACAATGCCGTAGTATTTTATCTTATATATTAAACTTTTGTGAGGGAATTTGTCAAAAGCTTGTATGTTATCATTGTTGTATTTTGCTAGGTCATGTATGAAAGATAGTAATTGTGTCTTGCATGTTTGATCGAAAAACATGTTGTAAATCATATCAAATATTTTTATTTTAAGATGTTCCTTTGTTTGACTAGCTATGATATGCTCCATTATTTTGGAAAGTATACATGCAAGTGAAATTGGCCTGTAATATATGGCATTGTTGTTGTGTCCTTTTTTAATGCAGGAAAGACATTTGGATGTTTCCAGTCCGTATTTTATGAGTGTTAATTGACTTTTGAAAGATGAGTGTGATGAAAGGATTAAGATGATTTTTCATTTCCTTTAATACCTTTCCAAGTCGTTCATTAAGGCCTGTGGCTTTATTTCGATTGATTTTATATAGTATTTTGTTGACGCACTTTTGTGATGTTTTAATGTCATTCATTTATGCATGTGATGCAGGTTTTTTTTACTGATATTGGGTTTGCAGATGAGTCAGTAGTGACTGCCTTTTGAAATTGCTCGTTGAGGATGTTTGCATTATCTTCTGTGTTTTTTATGAGCAATCCATCCTTTTTTAGTGCAGCTTCACCTGAATTATCATTTCTCGTGCTCTTGATATATGAAAACAGGTTTTTTGGTGTGTTGATGCTTCAATGTTCTACAATTGGAAGGTCTAGCATCATGTTTTGAATATAATGCCGCGCGCATGTCTGCCTGCAATGATTTTTTTGCAAATGTGTGTATTTAATTTGCAGTTGATTTTTCTAAGATATTTTATGCAGACGTTTAGTTTTGTTATTTTAATTTTTTCTTAGTTGGTTTGTGATTCAAGGTAATTTCATTTTGTTTGTAATTTGTTTCTGTGGTGTGTTTGCACTGATGGTTTTCATATGATCTTCTTTGAATGTCAACCATAATTCATTGGTGTTACTTTTATCCTATATAGATTTTATCCTTTCTTCTAGTACTTGTATGTCTGATTTAATTTTTTCGACGTTTTCTTTTTTTAATTGACAATTTTTTCTTGTTGGTTTTTTGTACCTTTTCAGTGAAATTTTACATTCAGTGAATACGACATCGTGATCTGCATTCCCAAATGATATATAGATATAATAAGATGTGGGATGAGTGCCTATGAGACAACCCTCTATCCGAGTCTTAATGGAAAAAAGTTGTTGAGAGGTAAAATAAAATCAGAAAGACAACTTTGACCTTGGATTTATGCCGTTTCATAAAATAATGTACACAGGTAAATAAAAATAATTTTGTTGTAAGCAGTACATGGAGTACGGAAATATTTATTACAAAATAAATAAATTTGTTGTTCACAGTTCTTAAACAGAAGTGAACATGTATCCGACATACTAAATACTGGGTCGTATCTATTAAAATAAAAGTGATGTATGTATTACTAAAAGCCATGCGATTCAATACTCAGAAAAGTGTGTTACATATTTGTTTTTCGTTCATTTTTTTACATAAATAAGGCCGTTAGTTTTCTCGTTGAATTGTTTTACATTGTCTTATCGGGGCCTATTATAGCTGACTATGCGGTATGGGCTTTGCTCATTGTTGAAGGCCGTACGGTGACCTATAGTTGTTAATGTATGTGTCATTTTGGTTTTTGTGGATAGTTGTCTCATTGGCAATCATACCACATCTTCTTTATAATGTCTCAAACAGGATTAATTAGTAAATTCACATAACAAGATATTTTTCGATATGTTTCAATATGTATTCAAATTTGAAATAGTAAAACATTATTTTAATGAGACTTCTACGGGTAAAGAGAAAGAAAGATACTATGGGAACATTAAACAATCATATTTCGGGTCAAAACAGAGAAAGCTATATAGCAAAACCCGAAAGACGATGAAAAGACAACCATGTCTACAAAACACTACGCAAAAAAGTAATACTGTGCAACCAGAATTAAAACTTAAACCGTGTGTGATCTCAGGTGCCTCCAAAATTGTAAGGGAGCTACCATTTGATTTTAGGGGGGGGGGGGGGGGGGGGGGCTAGGATGAAAATTTTTGTCCAGCTTTTTTTTAATTGTAATCTCTGTCCTGCCTTTTCATTTTTTACTGTATACGGTCCTGCCTTTTTTTACCAGTTTATCATGACTTTTTTTACACAAATTGTCACTCGGCTGACAGTTTTGATAATACAAGATATACATCAATATTTCAATAAGTTTATTGTTATTCAAAGGTTCTGCTACATTAGACCCTACAAAAAATTATAAACAGTATTAGTTAACTAGTTTTTTTGCTTGAACTATGTATGCTTGCATACTTAATACTTGTACTGGAGTAAGATGATTATAAAAACTGATATCCATTACCATGTTACCAGCTTAAATATTTATTGAAGCTGATATTGCACTCTTTTAAAATTCTCATGAAAGAAATTGGATTACTAACTGAGGTCGCCAGACTCACTTTTGGTCTATTGAAGACTCATCGGTGGCGCTCGAATCATAACAGCTGGAAAACCAAATTAATGAAGTACCTTTAAATATGTGAAAAGCTAGTTACATTAACCGTAATTTTACTATATATATGTATATTCAGTTAATATGTCTGGCTCGTTAATTTGCATACAATGCGGACTTAATAAAAGATGTGTGATCCTAACACAGAAAATTAAATAAATTAGTTTTCAGAGTCAACATCACGAATTGGTTGACTGATTCGATGTGTCGGTAATTAAACTATCTAGCGACATGTAATCGTGGACTTGTATCTCTAGATATCAGTTTTATCTTCTGATCTGACATTTTGACTGACGGCCAGGTGATACATGTATAGCAGGAGATTCTTGTTCTGTTGACACAGCCGTTTTTTTTTTCATTTGAGTTCATGCGATTCTTCCAGTTTTACCTTGATTTTTCTTTTAATCGATAAGTTGATGTTTAAGATTTAAATTCACACATAACATACACCCACTAAATCCACGAACATGTGTATGCAAAGGAAAAAAAATCCACAGTATGTAATTTTAATTTTTCAAATATAAAAAGCAATCAAATGTTGGAATGAATCTCTTCTTTAATAACAATTCAATTTTGATGAAGTTAACTCCGCCTTAAATAAAATCCAGAATAGTTTTGCATGTTGTAATTTGTAAACCGTTTGTCTTGTTTCTTCTTATTCTCGATATGTGGCCAGTTTATTTTCAACTTATGGTTTATAAAGTTCTAAAGACTACTCCCTAAGTCCATAAAACAAAATGAGAAAAGATATTGAGTAAAATTATTATTCAAATTTAAGGCTGGTAGTAAAAATATAAAGTGCCTTGATTACCTACCTTATTAGTAATCTTTATAGACATTTTCACTGCTCAGTATCCGTATTCTGTTTTAAAGTGAAATCAAATGATTTATGAGCAAGTATCTTACATTTGTCTGTTACATATTTTTTCTAACGTTAGTATTTTTGGACCTAACATTTTGAAGGATTTATAATAATTGCTAGAAAAGGCTTAAGTTTCAAATAATGTCATGATTTTTAGACTTTTAAGAATGACGATCAAGATATTTAATTATAATTAAGTTATTTATCTACAGATATTGTTGAAAAATCGTTTGATGCACTACAAATGACCATTTGTTAAAACATACAACAATTTTTGTGATGTGTGAGACATTCATATTAATATTTATACCAAATGTATAATCAATAATATGTCTAACAAAGGCGATTTCAATTGAATCAAAGCAAAAATTACCTCCAGGATACACTACAAAGTAGTTCCTCTTCCTGAGTCGACTAAAACAGACACTTCTGCTTTTATAACTATTCCAGCAGTTACCCCATAAGTTATAAAATCTCTGGAGTCCACATGTCACTGTGTATACTACAAATATAGATCCAGATGAAGGTAAATAACACGAATCAGAAGTTTTATAAATGCAAACATCGAAAACATCTTCATTTACGTTATAATGTAATGTACGCAGATCGAAGATAAACAATTTTAACAATTTGTCTGTATATATATTTTCTCGAACTTTTTTGTTTATTTTCCACAAGCTTTTTACAATGGGATATGTTTTTAAGTTACCATTATTAGAAAACATGATACTTAGATTCAGAAATATATTTAAACAATTTGTGTCAACTCATTCCAATGTTGCTCAAATGTTATTCTACTAGTATTCTTTTTCAAACTAAATACGAATGCGCAGAACAATATTACTTGAAGGATTATTCAATTTTATTATCAATATATTGTTTGTAAGGGACGACATCAAAAGATCAATGTAAGATAAAAAAAAAAACTTAATTCAAATAGTTTGGGGTCGGTGGGGGGGGGGGGGGGGGGGGGGGGGTGAACTGCTGCAAGATTTGGTTATCCGACATTGATTTTTACATATATCCATATGGGTCAATCAATTTTTCCCAAACTAAGTTAAAAGGGGGTAGGGTGTCAGTGAAAAAACTATTTGAATTAAGTTTGTTATCCTTCATTGAACTTTTGATGTCGTCCCTAACTTGACAATTTCTCTTTTTTTTAATTTACTCACCTTTTCCTCCGTAAGAAAATCTACTATTTCTAATTCTGAATCCACGGTATTTGCCACAGTAATCCAAATAGCTTATTACGGACACAGATCCTACAGTATATTCATCAGAGTCGTAATTTAAGAAATAATTCATGGAAGCCATAGATTGTTGGAAATTTACACAACGCTCAGGATAAAATTCGAATATCACGGCCCAGGCCATGTGTAAATTTCCAACAATCTATGGCTTCAATGAATTATTTCGATTCTAATAGGACAAATACGGTCTTTAAAAAAACTGAAGCGATGGTAGGTATGCTGTGTGTGTGGCTGTTCTTTTTTTACTCCCGGTTCGATAATTTATAAAAGCTCAAATATTCATAAAATCTGTAGCTTGCATGAATTGTTTAGTGAATAACGACTAGAAAAAAAATCTGTTTAATTCTTTAAATTCACAAATCCAACATATGCCATTTTTAATTTACATGTTTTTCTCGTAAGCTACCGTCAAATCCAAAGTTGACATTTTGTAACTAAGGAGCCGCCATGTTGACTTGCTGAAATCAGTAAATATGCGAAAAATGTAATAGAATAGAAAATAAAACAAAACCTACCTTACAAATCAATTTTAATACAATATTATACGAATTTCGATGGTTCACTTTTCAGAAAACGTTCAACTGTAGCGTTTTCATTTGTATGACGTCATGTTTTGAAATGACTTAAATGCGTCAAAAACATTAAAAGACTTTCGCGGAATTTTATTTTATTTTTATTTTGTTGATTTCTCCGAGCTCTTGTGCATTACTTCTTTTTATTATGCATCCGAATTAGAATAAGTTATTTTGTCTTTTTTAACTGCAATTTAAAAAAAAAAAAATCGGCATATGGTTTACAAATAGGTTCCAATACATGTGGATTTCCGTGGGAAGTATATTGTAACAGCCACTATTATGTATATCTCTGAGTCTGCGCTAAGTATAGATATACGGAGAATTTTATCACGGTGTTGTTTACAAAGCGAAAGAAGCACGTCATATTAGAATTATTATCAAATTATTATAATATATGTTTACATTCATTGTTAATAAAACATTTCAATTCTATTGATGAAGTTGTACAAACTTCTGTTAATGTAAGTTTTGATAGTTGTACATGGGCGAGCGTCTGAAGTATAATGCTTTGCATTGATATAACTCAGTTTTGTCTAGTTAATATGACATCTCTTAATTTGAAAACGATTTAACATGGCTGTATTTTGTTTTTGTTGTCTTTTCAAATCGCAAATATTTAGTCTGATCAAATATTGCTTTTGCCTCTAAATGCTTATCATTACAGTAAACGTCAAATTGTGTCTGATAAAATAAGAACTAACACGTGGTTCCGTTTCACGTCTTTCGTAAATTGCCTTTATAATTTTCAGTTGAAGAATTTCACACAATGTTGATTTTTTGGCAATTTCATTTTTGAACGTTGTGGCCTATTGAGGATATTTCATACAACTTAAAATTAATACAATTAATTAAAGATTATTTAAATATGTATAGCTATTTCTATAAAGGGTCAATATTTATCAAAGGTACTAGGCTTATAACTTGATACACCAGACGCAAGTTTCATCTACATACGACTCATCAGTGACATGCAGATCAGCATAGTTAGACAGCTAAACAAATATAAAGTTGAAACAACTTTTGGATAAAAAATTCCAAACAATTGTGCCAAATACGGCTTAGGAAATCTATGCCTGGGATAAGAAAATCCTTAGTATTTCAATAACTATGAATTAAAATAAAACAGATAAAAAACTTGATTACCTCCGGAGTAAACTGCAAATAGATTTATTTTCCTAAGTCGCCCAAAACAAATACGTTGGCTATGATATCTATTCCAGCAATTACTCCATAAATTGTAAAATCTTTGAGCTTTACATTTCAGTCTGTATGCTACAAATGATTTAATGACTTTGTTAATAGCAATCAACAGTGTGAAAAATGCATATATTGAGAACATGTAGGTTTACGTGTGTAATAATAAGATGAAAGAACACATAAGAACTATTGTAATGGATGATATCTACTAAAATGGTATTGATTTCCTAGTTGAAACAGGTTGTACATTATGCACTACGGTTATTTCCTTTTTTTTTTTTTAGGTGAACGCTATTGTTGGAAATTACATTTAACTAAAATATACACATAAAAATATGTATATTGCCCAATATTTCGATCACTTTACCATGTTTACAAAAAGAAACTTTTTAGCTTCAAAAACCATTAAAACAATAGTAACAAAGGGTGAATTCATTAATCCACGTATTCCATTAACAATGATTAATGTGGCATCAATTGTTATTCTATTTTTTGGAGAGTTTTTTTAAACTACATACGAATGAGGGAACAATGTTTCTTGTAGTCCCCTCCCTTTTGAACGATAATTCTATGTTAATCATAACGATATTATTGGATAATTGTCAATCATTGTCTATTTTCAATTTACTTACATTTCCCTGCGTATGAGAATCTACTATTTCTGATTTTGAATCCATGGAATTTGTTGCAATAATCCAAATAGCTAATAACGGATGATCCTGTACTATAAAAGTCAGCGTCCCAACCTGTTATCAAATTATAAAATAACATTGAGAATGGAAATGGTAAATGTGTCAAAGAGACGACAACCCGACCATAGAGCAGACAACAACCGAAGGCTAACAATGGGTCTTAAAAGCAGCGATGAACTTGTTGATAAATAATCGTTCTCTGTATAGATTCTCACTAACTAATGTAAGCTTTTTCAGCCGTACATGTGCGAACGTATGAAATATAATGCTTTGTATTTATATCACTTATTTAAAAACTGATACACACGATATTTCTATTTGTTATGTGTGATATACATACTAATATAATTTTACGCTTTTTTATATCATCTCATTTATTTGACAATAATAAAAACAAAAAAGGATTTTAAAACGATTTGAACCTTTCTGTTTATTTTCTAGTCAACGAACTAAATATATTCAAAATTTGTAAAGCTCTTTCTTGAAAGGATTAATAATTGTAAATTGAAATGAGGGAAAAAATGATTACCTCTGGTGTAAAGTACAAATAGATTCCTCTTCCTGAATCGACTAAAACAGACACTTCTGCTTTTATAACTACTCCAGCAGTTACTCCATAAATTGTAAAATCTTTGAGCCTCACATTTCAGTCTGTATACTACAAATGTTTTATGACTTTGTTAATAACTTTCAACAATGTGAATAATGCAGATATCGAAAACATTTATTTCTATGTTTTTATTTCTGGTATAGTTATTCAAGATAAAAGGACACATAACAACTATTTCGATGCATGATATCTACAAAAATTGTTTTAATTTCCAAGTTGAGTTAGGTTGTACGTAATGCATTACGGGTATTTCCTAGTTTTTTTGGGGGTGAACGCTATTGGTGGACCTTTTACATGTTTATTAAGCTACAATATATATAAAAAATATTTAAATTGTGCAAAAGCTAGATCACTTAATTCTCTTACCTATCAAATTTTAATCTGTTTTTGATGCAAACTGGATACGAATGAATGAACAATATTTTTTGAACGACAGTTCTATTTGAATTATAACGATATCCTCTAGTAATTTGTCGATATTTTGCTTTTCTAATTTTCTCACCTTTTCCTCCGTATGAGAATCTACTATTTTTAATTTTGAATCCATGGTATCTGTTACAGTAATCCAAATAACTAATTACGGAACCAGATCCTACAGTATAATCGTCAGAGTCGTCAGAGTCGTCAGAGTCGTAACCTATTATCAAATCAAAAACAATCTATACAAGTATTGTATGTAAAAAAATGTCTTCTTATTTTCTACTTGTGTATGTTTTTGCAAGTCTTACATGTGAAAGCGTAAGGCATAAGTGCTTTTCGTATTAGTAAAACAGACCAACGCGACATATCTTTCTTAAGGGATCATAGGTATAAATTTCTTGAAATGGATTTTTTTTATACTTTGCCAAATTGAAGATTATACTATGCTTTTTTTTCAAAAAAGTAATAAAACGAATGGCTCACCGTGCTATTTTCCAAGCTTTGAGTCGTTGAAAATTGTCTAAATTCGGTTAGATTGTTCATGCAAAAACACATTTTATTTTTAAAAAAATCTATGAGATAAAATTTTGAAATAAATTGTGGGAAGATAGGTTTCATAATATGTTTTTAGAAAATAAAATTTTAAAAATGGTTTCACCGAATTTGTTTTCTTGCTACAAGTAAAAATTGTCTATATCAGTCCAGTATATATTTTTTACTAAGAGAATTATCTCCCCTAAAATGGGATGTCAGGTAAATTTCCAAAAATTGGATGGTAATCAAGATAAGGTTTGTAATTATGTTATTTGATAAAGATTTGAGATGTTGTTTAGTTTCTCGTCTATCATAACTTATTTTTTTAAATTTCCCGTTCCGTATTTAAAGCAACATGGATTGTTCGGCAATTAAAATTTTGAACCTTGTGTTCGACTAAAGATGTTTATACAACTAAAGTCAACTGATTGAAGATATTGTAAATTTATATAGCTATGTCTTTAAAGTTTCAATAATGAAACATTGAATAAATTAATTACCTCCGGAGTAAACTGCAAATAGATTTATCTTCCTGAGTCGCCCAAAACAAACACTTTTGCTATGGTATCTATTCCAGCAATTACTCCATAAATTGTAAAATCTTTGAGCTCCACATTTTAGAAGGTATGCTACAAATTATTTGATGACTTTGTTACTAACTATCAGCAGTGTGAATCATGCATATATAGACAACATGTAGGCTTATGTATGTATGTGTGCTATGAAAATCCAAGATGAAAAGACACATAGCAACTATTCTAATACATGATATATACTATAAGTATATTGATTTCACAGTTGAATTAAGATGTACGTTATGCATTACGGGTTTGTATAGGTGAACAATCTTGGTGGACATTACATTAAGGTTAAAGTATATATATATAATATTAAAAACATGAAGAGCTTTATAAAGGAAAAAAAGAATAACTAAAATCCCGTCAAGGAATCTAAACTTCGCATGAGGGAGATATATACCCTTTTTAAAAAATTTGCTCACCTTGACCGGCATACGAAAATCTGTTGTTGCTGATTTTAAATCCGTGAAATTTGTTGCAGTAATCTACGTAACTGACTACATAATTGTCACCATACAGTCTTACTGTCCTAGAACCACCTTTATACCTGTGAGCTGTTAATAAAGGTAAGTTGAATTTATCAAGAACAAACAATTTATCTCCTACACTTCAATATTTTGTAGTATGTTAGA
Source organism: Mytilus edulis (assembly GCF_963676685.1). Taxonomy (NCBI): domain Eukaryota; kingdom Metazoa; phylum Mollusca; class Bivalvia; order Mytilida; family Mytilidae; genus Mytilus; species Mytilus edulis. The sequence goes on along the minus strand of NC_092346.1, from coordinate 48,380,328 downwards.
GAAAACAAATTTAATGTTAGCAATCCAAATAGAAGGTATTTGACGTTTCAGCTTGACGTTAGAGGTGAAATTTTTAGTTAATGCTCAATTTTTCACTTTTTGAATTCATACTGTTAACGAGATATATATATAAAAATATTCATTTGAAACATAATAGATGTAAGAAGAAGTGGTATGAATGCCAATTAGACAACTCTCCATCCAAGTCACAATTTGTTAAAATAAATCTTTATAAATTTGTTTTTTTTTTTTCATTTTGTTAATAAAGTACATTTGAATAACATACATCTGTAGAAAAGAAGATATAATTTCAACGTTTAAGTAACAACTATCTTTTTATCAGTTTATACTTATTTTGAAAGTATTATCATAAGAAGAAATAGGCAGAAAATATTTAAAATACTACCTGTCACAGCAACCACAAGGAGAAGTAAGCATATCAGGCGGCTCATGTTGAAGGATGATAAGTGATGTTGACTCTAAGTTGGCACTTTATATAGTAATTGCAAACACAATATGTTACCATGTTGCATGTCAAATTACGGTTAAACAGTTTGTTGTCTGTTTTTACATAATTTTTATATGTAATCTATTGTTAATACTTTAATGTAATGAAAAGAAACATGATTTGTTTCCCACTTCATTATAATGCTTGACATGATATATTTTCTTAGTCTGTATACACCCATTTGGATAATTTGTTTGAGATAAGTTGTGTCATGATACCTTGTGGCATGTCCATTGGAAATATTGCATTCCACATTTTCCTTTAAAAAATTAGGGAAAACAGATTCTACCACTCTATCCCGTTGAATATATGAATATTTTAAAACAGTTTAGCCATGTTGTTGTGAGTTTGGTTTTGAAATATGAGATGCACGTCCCTCTGGTATCTTTCGCCCCTCGTTAATCGACAGTGATAATTTAAGATATTCCAATTTAAAATAACAGCGATCTTTTAGGGAATATAGTATATTGTATTGTATAATATTTAGCATTATAACTGCAGAATTGAACTCTTTCAAGAAAGCAAATACAGGACCACAACTTAAATCCAGTATTCTTTTCAACATTGCGTTAGTCTCGTAGCTTTCCGGCATAAAATTTCTTTTCCGCCGTCGTCGTATACAAAAGAATGTTTTACTTGCTAGTATCGTGTTCTATAAGCAATGTTAATATGTCGTTGTTCCAGCAGATAAAGCCTCCAATAATATTGTCTTCATATGTAAAAAACATTATTTGCAATGTCTCACTACAGAGCTTGGAATTGATAAAACTACTGGTAATCCTACATATTCTTTAACATCATTTACCAAGGACGAAATTTTACAAAATCATAAATCTGTCCTTCTTTCTTTTGGTATCAACATCAAAGAAAACGAAGAAAACTTGCCTTCATTATACTGGATACCCAAATTACACAAAACTCCATATAAAGAACGATACATAGCTGGGTCTTCAAAATGTTCAACCAAACATCTTTCTAAAGTACTGACTACTATTCTTTCGACAGTTAAAGATGGGCTTCAAAAATATTGTGAGGAGATATATTCTACCAGTGGTGTTAACCAGATGTGGATTCTCAAAAATTCGAAAGATCTACTGCTTAACCTTCAATCACAATCTTTGCAATTTTGCAGCAACATAAAAACTTTTGATTTTTCTACGCTATATACTACTATTCCCCATGCTCAGTTGAAAGATCGACTACACCATCTCATAAAACAGAGCTTTTTCTATAAAAATGGAAATCGTAGATACAAATTTCTTGTTTTGGGTTACAATAATTCATATTTTGTGAAAAATCACACTGAATCTCCCAGAAAATATACAGAAGATGATATTATCAAAATGCTGGACTTTTTGATCGACAATATATTTGTTGAGTTTGGAGGATTTATATTTCAACAGACAGTCGGTATTCCAATGGGTACTAATTGTGCACCCCTGCTGGCTGATTTGTTTTTGTACTCGTATGAAGCAGAATTCATTCAGAACCTTCTAAAAGACAAAAAGAAAAAGCACCTTGCGAAATTCTTTAATTTTACTTTCCGATATATTGATGATGTTCTATCATTGAATAACCCATATTTCAGCCAATACTTACATCTCATATATCCAAGTGAACTTGAAATTAAGGATACCACTGATACTAGAAGGACTGCTTCATACCTTGATCTTTTCCTCAATATTGACGTAGATGGACGACTTCACACGAAAATCTATGATAAACGGGACGATTTCAACTTCCCAATTATCAATTTCCCATTTCTCAGCAGTAACATACCCTCTGCCCCTTCGTATGGTGTTTACATATCACAATTGATACGTTATTCACGTGCTTGTTCACACTATACGGACTTCATATACAGGAGTGTGCTCCTTACGCAGAAACTGCTCCAACAAAGTTATGAGGAGGACAGATTAAAATTGACACTCCGTAAATTTTATGGACACCATCACGATTTGGTGGATCCATACGATGTTTCGTTGACCAAACTAGCTAAGGACATTTTTACCACATGGTAGATTGTGTTTTGTCATAATGTCGTCTAATCTTTTAATTACCAAACGTGACTTATTCCCGATTGTGACTGTTTTGCCGAGTGTGAACTCGCATTACTATAAGACGTGGTACGGTACTTATACATCCCATATTCATGTATTTAGTTTAAATGTTTAATGTTATATTTGTAATTCTCATCGGATTTTGTCAAATGTGTTGATGTCTTTTCTATTATATTTCTGTGTTATGGTAAAGAAAATTAATCACCGCCTTCATTTATCAGATTTGATTTCGTTCAAAGTAATCAGTACGATATTTTACGTTTGAAGTTAGATTCATAACAAACCTGACATAGTTTTATAATATAGTTAATTGCTACCTCAGTTTTATATTAATAAGAATTAAAATGTGCTTTGTTATTAAATGCAATATCAGTATTTAGTTCAAATATATAATCTTAAATTAATCCTAATTCTAATGACGTCATTTTTTCGTCATTTTTCATTTTTTGATGCTCTGTTTTACTAATTCTAATGACGTCATTTTTTCGTCATTTTTCAGTTTCAAATAGGACGTCACTTGGCGTAGAGGTTTATACGTATTCGGATGTGTCTACTTTTGTGTTTCAAATGTCTGGTTATGTAAATGTATTTCAGTTGTTTCCTGTAATTAGTTAATACTTCAGCTTTATCATGTACATCTTTTGAATATTCATTTTATTAAATTTACTGTTTGCAAAAGTATAAATTACTCTAAATTATAGGGATTTTCTGGTAACTTAACGGAAAACCCTTGCCGTTTTTGGCACAACCTTTTTGATCTTTTGGTCCTCGATGCTGTTCAACTTTGTACTCGTTTCGGCTTTCAAACTTTTGTATCTGTGCGTCACACATAGGTCTTGTGTGGACAAAATACACTTCTGGCGTATTAAAATTTTGAACTTGTTGCCTTTTGTTGGCTGTTGTTCGTGTGATTCTTTGTCTATTGTGTTCTCCAATTTATTTATATTGTAGTCCTGTGTTGTCATTTTGATGTTATATTTCACATGGCCATAAAAGTGCGAGGTTTGGCATGCCACAAAACCAGGTTCAACCCACCATTTTTTCCTTTAAAAATGCCCTGTACCAAGTCAGGAATATGGTCATTGTTATATTATAGTTCGTTTCTGTGTGTATTACATTATAACGTTGTGTCGTTTGTTTTCTCTTATTTTTGAGTGTAAATTCACATTGCGATAAGACGTGTCACGGTACTTGTCTATCCCAAATTCATGTATTTGGTTTTGATGTTATATATATATGTTATATTTGTTTTTCTCGTGGGATTTTGTCTATATATGTTACATTTTAGTGTTATGTCGTTGTTCTCCTCTTATATTTAATGCGTTTCCCTCGGTTTTAGTTTGTTATCCCGATTTGGTTTTTTGTCCATGGATTTATGAGTTTTGAACAGCGGTATACTACTGTTGCCTTTATTTAATAGTTAATAGCATGGCACTTTTTTGGATTCGTTAAAAAAAAATTACTGTAATTGTTTAACACATCTTCGGTGTGATGCCTTTAGTTATGATTTTATGAAGTTCCTGATTTTTTTTGTATGTTTGCATTACGGGTGCAATAAACGACCATATATGTAGAAGTCATTAAAAAATCGGTCTTTTCTGGCTCTTATTTTTTTTTTAGATTAAACCCCACGTAGTGTTAATCCTTAATGACCGTTAAAATTAAGACCCAATCCTAAATGCCCGTTTTGATAATAGACCCTACCTTAAGTATTTATTGTTAAAATGATGTTCAAATAATGTATAAAATATTTGGCACTGGACGTTATGTCTCTTGATCGTGTGTCTAAAGTGATGATGAAAACCTAAAAATTATTAAAAAAAACGGATACTTAATTTATGATTTGAACAGCTTTAAAAATATCAAAACTGTTAACAAAATTGAAAACAATGCTTCTGAAAGCCCGTCGTTCTATATTCGAGTTAGTATAAAAATCATCATCATTGTTTATAAGTACAGAATAATTTACATAGTTAACGATTAATTCAACTCAGAATTATTTGTATGATCGCTTTAAATGAGTATGAAATACTTGCAACTGGACAATAAGCAATTTCAGTCAAAAGTTCATTTATAAATTATTACAGATTAAATTTGCAGTTATGATCATCATTAACAACTGGCATTGAATTAACTAATGCTTATAAATGACAACTTCATCACCTTTGTTCCCCATAATAGAATTGCCGTAAATGGTATCGATTTCATTGATGAGATACACGTATTAGCGCTAAAAGACGTGAGACTTTCTTGCTTTAATAAGGGACACGTTTTAGCGAATAACAAATATCGGACACGTTTTGGGGTTTTGAAATCGGACACGTTGGTGCAATATTAAATATTACGGACACGTTTGGGTAAAATAGACACGTTTGGGGGAATGGGCTACGTTTAGGAGTGTTACATATATATTCTGAAAAAGAATATTAAAATAAGTAGATGTAGCCTGATTGTAATTGAGACAACTCTACACAGGAGTATGTTCTTTTTTAGCAGACCAACCTACTTTAATATGATACTTTCAGATCGTCAACTTAGTAATATCCGCACAATTATTTCAATTTTAAAATATTATGGATTGGAGTATAACTTGAGTGGAAACAAAATTAATGGTTTCAGTTGCAGATTATTCAAGTTTAGAGCTAGACGTAACAAGTAAAGGCATAGCCAGTATTTCTGGGCTGGCTGAAGCTGTGAGGTCGTTTAGAGAAATCAAAATTTATCAATTTATCTTTCTTTCTTTTGATGACAGAAAACAAAATAATATCGTTTGTTTGAGTTTTAAATTACATCATATATATTGGTGCTCTAAGAACAGGGCATTATATATATGCTCCTTGTTCACTGGACAAATATATAGGAAATACTGAAAGATCATTATCTGTTTGTCAATTTCTAGATTTAAGCCAAGATATAAAGCAGACTTAACTGTATAAAATTGAGAATGGAAATGGGGAATGTGTCAAAGAGACAATAACCAGACCATAGAAAAGACAACAGCAGAAGATCACCAACAGGTCTTCAATGCAGCGAGAAATTCCCGCACCCGGAGGCGTCCTTCAACTGGCTCCTAAAGAAGATAAACAAAATAACAATAAAACATAAATACCAACAGACTGCTAGCAGTTAACTGACATGCCAGTTCCAGACTTCATGATATGAACATCAGGCACAATCCTTCCCGTTAGGGGTTTGGTATCATACTATCATAACATATATGAGAAAAACATAACCCGTGTCATGCCAACAACTGGCTTTTAAATAAATGTGTTTAGTTCCGATGCTTATACCCTATAGGTGAATCAATATTAACGCCAAAATATGCAATCTTTAATGACCTGACAACAGTATCGTAAATATATCCCTTCTTAATAAGTCTATTTAAAGGTTTTGTTAGATTCTGAGGTGAATACTGACATTTAAGCGCTTTATAAAGAATATTTCCATAAAAAAAATGGTTGTGAAATATCTGAACGTATAAGAAGACTGCATGTTGAGCTATATTTACGAATGATGTCCTTATACCGATGATAAAATTCAGAAAATGTTTTGACTAGTTTGTGATATTGAAAACCCTGGTGTAATAATTTTTCAGTAATACACAAATTTCTCTCGTTAAAATCTAAAACATTGTTACATACATGAGCGAATCGTACAAGTTGAGAAATATTAACACCATTAGATGGTGACAAGGGAACGTCACCATCTAAAAATGGATAATTAACGATAGAAAATGAAAAATCATCTCTTTATCATAAGTTTTAGTATTAAGTTTTCCGTTAATGATATAGATATCAAGATCGAAGAAAGGGCAGTGGTCGTTGTTAGTATTAGCTTTATTTAAATTAAGTTCAACAAGATAAATTTCTTTAGTATACATACTGAAGTAGTCATTCTTGAGATCCAAAATATCATCCAAATATCTAAGTATTATTAAACTTGTGTAACATATGTTGTTTCGATGGGTCTTTCCTGATTTTTGTCATAAAAGATAACTCTTATAGCAACACACAAACTGGTTCGCAATAACTGGTGCACAGTTAGTCCCCATTGGAATTCCGATAACCTAACGGTATACGAAATGTCCAAAGCGATGAATGTTATCTGGTAAAAATTCAAGGGAAGATATAGTATCAAAGTATGTCCAATTGACATAGTTTTTTTTTTTTTTTTATTGCTACAAAAATGACCTAAAAGAGTTTTTTGTTGGGTTTGTGTTGCTTATTCTTTAGTTTTCTATGTTGTGTCATGTTTTTTATAGACTTTTTAGAACTCTTAAAATTGATTTTTAATTGACAAAGCTGTTTTTTACCCCCATATTACTAGTTTTTCTTCATTGTTTCAATAATTTAGATTGATTCAAAGTTCTATTTCATTATATAACATTCTTGAACTTTATGTTGTTTATACCTGTTCTAATCACAGGATTAGAATTCCAAATACATGCATGGGGGATATCATTAGGTGTCATATGTTGGTTTTTTATATACAGACAAAATACCGGTGCAATCCAGCACTTCGTATTAACCAAAATAAGCACCTTATGTTTCTTCTTCGAGGTTTATACTGTAGACGCAACTTCCTTATATTGATTAATAAGTACTGCATTTTATAATCTAACAAGAAATATCTAGTGATGTTCATACAAGATATGGCAATAATCATGGTTCAGTTGTCAATAAACGTTATGAACGTTAACAGAGGATGATATAATATATCACTGATTTTCTGCTAGACCAGCACCATACGTACAACAATTTGACTAGTGACCAAACAACAAAATAAATCCTAATGTATTATGAGTAAATTTAATTTTAATGACGAGAAACTAATTTGAGTCTTAAAGGAACTGTTTGACGTTGTTTTTCATCTTAAAGGGATAATTCGCGATTTTTCACTTTTCATCTTATTATGTTCATAATACCATAAAAAACATATTCACCAAGTTTTATTTTGATATGAAATCTAATAAAGAAGAAAATTGGGAATTATTAATTTTATTTCTTGAAGCTTCCTGACTTATGTGACGTAGTTTAAGTCTTTGATGCATGCCGGGAGTGAAAATATCTCATTTAAGTCTTGTTCGTTAACAATCTAATTACGCGATTTAAAGCGCATCGACGACTTTTGGTGTAGCTATTAACCAACGAAAAATAAGTGATAGCCATGCAACTTTTAAAATTAGATCGTGTGGATATTTTAAAACGAATTTTAATAATAAAATTAATTCATACATACATAGAACATTTTTATGATTTGTTTTGTACAAATACTTTAAACAAACATATGAAATTGACATGATCAATAGTGTATTAAAAATACATGTTTGTATTCTGACGTTTTTGCTTCATTACAGCAAACATTTTCACTTGCTTGTACGGTGGAAATAAAATGTGTATTGATTTGTGACACCTAAAGAATGTTGAATGCGTAGGTTAACTCAAGGTAATTAAAAGATTAGCATTATGTAATTCTAATCCTTTGATCCTCATTCAGTGAAATCTAGGCGTCACGGTTCACTGGCATTCAGATGTGAACAACATAATTGTAAACAGGACTCCGACAAAATTTCAGACACATGAATGTAAAAAAAAATTAAAATTAATTAACGGGAATAATAAGATCGCACAATAACTGGATAGCTGTTGTATATTTTTATATTTTGCATAAGATCACTTTTTAATGAATTATGACTTTTGATTACTTTAGTAACGATAAAACACTGAATTATTTTAATTGAAGAATTTATAAATAAAAATAGCCTTCTAAACACGAGTTTATGAACTAAAAATTGTACTATTTCAAATAAGGATCGGCAGCCTTAAATATTTCAAACAGATCATTAACAATTGCAATTATATATTTTAGTCCATCCAAAGTGATCTTTAATTACCTATTTAGAAATTAATGTGCTCATCAAAATATTTTAAATCTGACAACACATGAAGACTTCAGATATTTAAAAAGAAAAATGTTTAAAAAAATTGACAGGAAATTAAAGGATCTAATTGGAATGGAATCGACAAATTACGAACAGATATGCTTTTCAAGTGTGAAAAACATCAACAAAATTTATACATAATCGGGAATATGTCCTTCTTAAAATACTCTTCGTCTCACACCGTAACTATATATAATACTTTAGCTATTTGACCAACGATGTATAAAAAAAGACAACGAATTTAATGTCATCCTTCCCTATTTTTTAATGTAATTATAAGTCTGTTTCAACTGGCAAGAATACCACTAAAGCGGACAAGCAGTTTCTTTAAATTGCTGTCATTGAATATCTAGAGAGAAAATAAATCCCGAAATTGATTTGAAACTTTGATACTCTATAGTTTTCCCGGAAAATATTCACATCCCTCGGTATAAGTGTACTTCCAGTGGCGTATATATTACATGCATTTTGGAACAATTGTGACGAAGACGAATTTCGTTCTTTTTTCGAGAACAATCTAATTGAATTATAAATGTCCATAACTTCGATGAGCCAAATAAAGTTATATATCGACCTGTGTTTAAATCTCTTCTTCTTCTCCTTCTTCGTTTGGTATACAATAATCTATCGACATTTGATGATTACTTACTGTTGGCATACGTGGACTTTTCATTTTACAAAACGTTTACCCCAATTTACGCAAAATATATTATTATGTTCTTATGTTCTATGTATAAATGTATATATTTTAATTTGCGCTATAGTTCCGTAACTTATAATCCAGGCGTATATACGAATGGTCGACAAGTGCGTACCTTTTTTTAAATCAATATATTTCTGGTATGTTCCAATCTCTCCTTCACCATTGACAACGAGTATATATTACATTTGACCAAATTTACTCTTGGATTTTTTTTTTTTATTTCATCAGATCTGTTGTTTTTTTGGTATTATTTGTATTTTTATAAATAATTTTCTTTTAACCAGAAATGTTATTCATAAACAAGCGTATATGTTTAGTAATGACTATATATTATATCACTTTCGGACACGCAAGATAGAGATGAATATTATACACCTAATAGTTCAAAATGGAAAGTTATAAGTTATCGGCCGTGTACACTTATCAATACACTAAGAAGTGAAACGATGCATGAATTTGCAAACTCGACAGGAAATCGCTTGAATACCTGGACGTGTCACCTCACACCCCCTACAATACCTTTGGGAGTAATACATTTAGCCATGCGGGTGATCAGTGGAGCGAAGATCCTAATTTATTTGAATAAAGTTTATTACATAAAAGAATTATGAACTAATTAGATTGCCGAAAACAATTCAAGTTTCACGGAAGACTTATTTATGATTTGAAATTTTGACTTTTTCACTAATTCCTATATTATCAGTCTTAAATAACAGATCATGGTTATTAAAAAAAAGAAGAAAATTTTCCGTTTCAAGTTAACTAGTCGGATAAAACAACCGTACGATTGACGAGATATCGACACGCAATTACGACTACATCGGGTTACTGTAGTTCTGGTCCTTAGACATATCGCGACTGCAAATCGGACAAGGTGACAAAATGGCCGACCGGAAAGAATTGATACTCTAAATTTAAAATCGATGGTGATCTCTTATCTAGCAGAATAAAACTCTAATACCTATGAATTTGAGCATTTTTATACAGAATAAACATAATATCAATTTTTGATTTTTTTGCGAAGTTTCCCTTTAACTACGTGTTATATTGTTCTTTTATTTGTCTTTGTTCAATTAGTAATATTCCTTTTACTGGTTGGTCTGTTTCATGTAATATCCATTTGACGTGGCTCGGTACTTATACATCCCGTCTATGTGTTTGTAAAATCTTACATTTTTGTTGATGGGTTTTGTATATGCGACTTTTTGTGGTATTAACCATATATGGATTCTTTAAAATTCTAAGGACATTCAGGATAATTGTAAATCTCGGTCTTTTTTCTGAAATTAATTCTAATATAACTTTTAATTTTTTGACCTTGCACACCACCATTCCCCATGTGAAATGATAATTGTGTTGAATATACATTAAACAACAAAATATCTTCCTTTGTGACGTTAAAATTTTCTGACGCCAAACACGCGAAACTTGAATGTTTATTTTTTTTAATTTGATAGATAGCGATTATGACTGTTTTGTTCACGCATCGTTGTACAAATAACGGAATTTGATGCGTCTGTAGTACAAGTGGGATGTTTAGCGCTATAAAACCAGGTTCAATCCACCATGTTTTACATTTGAAAACGCCTGTACCAAGTCAGAAATGTTACAATTCTTTTCCATTCGTTTGATGTGTTTTATCATTTTATTTTGCCATTTGATTAGGAACTTTCCGAATTTTCCTCGGAGTTCAGTATTTTTGTGATTTTACACTTTTTGATATTAGGAATAATAAGAATGACACAAGTATTCACCAAAATTTTAATTAGGTGAATGTTAATCAATTTAAATCAATTGGCAGATAGAAATTTCTTACTATGCACTTCAACCCCCCTAAATTGTATCAAATAAGAATACTGTGGCACTCGTGTTATATTCCTTTATTAGTATGTACAACATTTGATGTAAACACAATGGTTTTGAAAAAGGTATTGTGGATCACTTGGCAGACCCAGCATATTTAACACTGTTTTATGGATACGCTTGTTTGTTACATATGTAGATTCATGTTTGGCTTTTCGGATTGATTTGGTGTCGAAGTTATTACTCCATTTATTTCACTTGACTGGGCGGCGTTTACCTTCTACAAATAGGAGTTTTAGGATAAACTGAATAAATGAAGTGTCCAGTAATGGTCATTGATCCAGTTAAAATATACAAACACATAGTATATGTTTATTATCCAAAAAAAACAATGAGAAAAACAGCCATTGATTTCCTTGTTAAGCAAAGTTAAAAAAAACATGTAAAATTTGGGAATTTGTTAAATTGAAAGTAAAACCATGACATCAGTTTATAAATATGGATATGCCGTTATTTGATAACGTTTCGAAATATTTTTCCTCTCCATTAGAACGTTAAAAATAAATCTGATAACCAAAAAAATGTTTTAAACAGAATAAAACAATAGCCGATACTTAAAAATAAACTCTGCTTAAGCACATGTAAAGGCTATAAATTTTTAAACTACATGTATTTCAATAGTATACCGCTGTTCGAAAACTCATAAATCCATGGGGAAAGAAAAATCGGGGTAACAAACTCAAACTGAGGGAAACGCATTAAATATAAGAGGAGAACAACGACACAATAAGATGCAAACTTCAAATACAACATTTGTATTAAGTAAATACAAAAAAAAAAATTAAAGAACACAGAAGTTTGAAAAGAGATAATGTTTTTTTTATTATTTTTCCAGTAAAAATGGCTGTCATTCAATAAAAATATATTGCAGTGTTTTTGTAAGTGTGTTGAGTTTTGCAGAAACTAAAACTGTATATCTCTACGGTTGATAAAATATGTGTTTTATTGTCCTATAAAGTCATTTCATTTGGCTGAAATGTTTTCTTACGTAACTGCGTATGTCACCTATCCGACCATAAGTTTATTAATCTAAAGCAAAACGGTTGATATTATATACCTAACTTTGTTACATTATCCAAAAAATATCAAGGTAAATCAAATAATTGTTAAGAAAACAAAATGTCAAAGTGGCTCAGCACTTAAATGGCTTCATTATGCCAAGAAATCTTTCTTTTGCATGATTAAAATTAAATAAATCTTCATTTTTCAAGTCTAATGACACATTTCCTAAACTTTAATGTGTATAAATGTATTAAAAAGTAAATATTTCAAGATATTTATCTTATATATTCAAACAATTGTCAACATATTATTTGTGACGTTTTGTCCTGTGACTTTTTGCCCTACCAAATTTGTGACTTTATGTCCTGTGACTTTTTGTCCTGTGACTTTCTGTCCGTTTACCTTATATACGTTGTGTAAAATTTAAAGAAACTTTTTTCGTTAGATTTGAAAAGAAAATTATCGGTACTTTATTTGTTTCAATAGATGGGAATGGAATGTGTTTTGATCATGATGGACGCATCTAGTTTTTAACTACTACATTTATGATGATGTAATTTACATAATATACTGTGACTTTTTCTTTTATTGTTCTTTGTTTTGTTCTTTTATAAATGTTACTTTTACTGTTTGGTCTGTTTTTTGTTGTATTCAGTTGACGTGGCTCGGTATTTATACATCCCGTCAATGTGTTTTTTGTATTTATTATTCATTTTTGCTGGTATATTTAGTACCTGTGAGTGTTTGTGTTTCTTTGGTACATATGAAGTGGCTCTGTTCTTTTAAAGATCCTACCATTATGTTAAGTGTTCTATATAATTTTGAAAATACTTTCAACGACAAAATTATTTTACCTGCGTAGTGGTATTAACCATGTGTTGATTCTAAAAAATCTAAAGAACTTCTGAATAATTTCAAATCTCGGTCTTTTTCTGAAATTAGTTCTAACAAAACTTTTTTATTTCTAAAACACTATATACCAACATAATCCCATGTGATATTATAATTTTGAAAATACTTTGAACGACAAAATTATTTTATATTGAAATTTAAATTCTGACGCCAAACACGCGACTCTAAGCAATGAAAGTGGTTGTTAAATTGAATAGATGCTCTCTGTGCTTCTTTGTTAAATAATTGTTTTTGTTCTAATTGAGATTTTGACAAAGTGAGGACTGCTGTATCCCAATTTTACATACCTGCCAACTGTCATTATTTGCGGTATATAACCAGGTTCAATCCACCATATCCTACGTTTGAAAATGCCTGTACTAAGTTAGGAATATGACAGTTGTTGTCCATTCGTTTGATGTTTTTTATCATTTGATTTTGCCATTTGGTTAGAGGCGTTTTGAATATTCCTCGGAGTTCAGTATTTTTGTGATTTTACTTTTATTACAATGTTTATACATTTGAGTGAAAATTAAAACAAATATGATGACAATAGGAGACTAAATTCGAATTAACCTTGTAAAAAATAAAATCACAAAAATACTGAACTCCCGAGGAAAACTCACCTCTTGTGTATGTTTCTGTTGACCTGTATATCGATTGGGTACAACAATTTCAGGATATGAATATGCCTGCAACTTCGATAGTGTAATAAGTGCAGTAGATTTTTATTCTAGAGCAGAACTAATGTATCGAAGACGCACTTATATATGAAGTATGTGTGAATATGGTAAAATGAGTAGTATATGTATTCGTTATGTACACGATTTTTCATTCCATTGTCCTGCACAAGTGAAGTTATGTAAAATTAAGTGTAGTAAATGTTATAAAGTAGTATTTCGTTTAATCCTTTTCACGATTAAAGCGAAGTTTGAAAAAAATAATAAATGCACCGTTTGAACTCTTATCAAATGAATGATCAAAATCAGATTTCAACTACATTAGTTAGTTTGCAGTTTATATATTATCTATGCTGTAAACGAACTCTGCCAATTTCGTAGCAAAGGTAGATAAGAGGCCAGCAGAGAACAACTACTAGGTGCGGGATTTTCTCGCTGCGTTGAAAACCTTATTGGTCGCTTGCGGCTGTTGTTTGCTCTTTGGTTGGGTTGTTGTCTCTTTGACATATTTCCCATTTCCATTCTCAATTTTAGTAATTGAAAAAAACAAGTTGACCGTTTGCGGAAACTGGTCAAATGTTCTATTCCGAATTCGACAACATAATTTAAATTTGTATAGAGATTATCTTGTTCAAAATTATTCCATCAATATCTCAGAGAATGATACTGCTATGGACAAATGCATGGATGTTGTGGTAAGACTTATTATCTACGATTTCACAACAGAGACCTTATCAATAACTTCATTATGAATAGACGAAATCCTCTGGTAAAAAAATCATAGTTGGTACGAAAATGTAAAAACATAATTAAATACCATATGTTGTACATCCCACATTAAGTTAAATATAATATTGCCACGACTTTTTTGACGTTTTGTTCAATATCCGAAACTATTGTACCTACATGTAGAGGTATGTTAATTCAACCTGAACAGTTTGAAAGGGAGTGAAATATCTTAATACATTTTAAAACAAAGACAAATCACCATGAAATCTATAAAAGCATGGACAACTGAACAAAAGACTGGTGTGTGAGCTGCTGAGAACACTTCAATTTTTTATTTTTGAATTCATGTTGCTCCTTTAGTTTTCTGTGTTGTGTTATGTGAACTGTTGTTTTTCATTTGGTTGGTTTTTCGTATCCAAGGCATAGATTACCTTAGCCGTATTTGGCACAAGAATTTTGGGAACTCGATGCTCTTCAACTTTATATTTTTTTTATCTTTCTAACTATTTTGATCTGAGCGTCACTGATGAGTCTTATTAAAATAAATGGCGCGTCTGGTGTATTAAATTATAACCATGGTACTATTTACACCACTAGATCGATGCCACTGCTGGTGGAAGTTTCATCCCCAAGGGTATCACAAACCCAGTAGTCAGCACTTCGGTGTTAAAATGAATATATATGATATGGTCCTGTTATAAATTTCATGTTTGCAAAAGTACGAATTATTCGAAATACTAATGATTTATATCACAGGCATAGATTACATTAGTCGTATTTGACACATTTGTTTTGGAATTTAGGGTCCTCAATGCTCTTCAACTTTGTACTTTTTTGTCTTTCGAACTATTTTGATCTGAGCGTCACTGATGAGTCTTATGTAGACGAAACGCGCGTCTGGCGTACAAAATTATAATCCTGGTACCTTTGATAACTATGAAATTATACGCCTTTGATAACTATTGTCATTGCATTGTCTGTTTGTTTCGACTAATATTTTAATTTTCTAGCAGTGGGTCGATGCGACTGCATGTTGAGTGTTAGTCCTCGGGATATCACCAACTATGTAATCATTGATAGGAACTGACACAGTTTTTTTTTTATATATTTCATGAATTATCCGTTAAAAGTTTATAAATATATAAACAAACTTATGTTTTAACTCAATCGGTTTACATAAAATGCTATTTAAAACAATCCATGCTAAACTGTTTGGCTGACCATTGTTATTCTGGCCAAGTGTAACTGATAATGTCTCATTGTGTGTCAATATAGGAAAAAAGAGAAGAAAAAAAACTTATCTTCGGTATCCTTTACCTTTCAGGGTTAATCCATCTTTTTTTACACAAGAAATTCCTGTACCAAGTAAAGACTATGACATTTGTTTTCCTTTTGTTTGTTGTATTCGAGTATTTGTTTTTGATATTCGATAAGGGAATCTCCGTTTCGAACTTTACTTCAATTTCAGTATTTTTTGATTTTTTGTTTTTTAACTTTTTATTTTAATTTGAAAAATTTCCTGAACATGATTATCTTATCTTATCTTATCTTCAATAAATGCAGATACCACTGCCTCTAAAAAAAACTTTCAACATCAAAACCATACTTTGAGAAGGAAAAAGACAGACAAAACAAAACATAGAACTTTAAGACTGAGCAACGCGATCCTCCCAAAACCTGGGGATGATCTCATATGCTCCGGAAGGGTAAGTATACACAATAACAAAACTTGTTTTGTATGTCGGTCTAAATATTATATATATCACAAAAACGTATTCATGAATTATATTCTTTTATTGTTCACTATATATACAGGATACTGCTTTTCCTACAAAAAAAGATAAGAAAAGAATTAGTTCACTGACATGTTACTACTGTGATTTGTAGCATAGTTTTTGTATATCGGTTGCAATGTTAATGTTTGATTTGAACAATTAAATTTGAACGTTCTTGAATATTTTTATTTACCTGCAAGTGTTACAACCACCATATGTTGCAATTACATATATTGGAGTTGAGATTACACTATATATACACACAAAAATTGCTTATGTTAATGATTATTTGAAACCATGAGCCCTTTGTTTTTCGATTGTCAAACCCACAGTAGGTAATAACACTTAATAATATCCTGAATCAAGCAATTTCACATACACGTTGTTGATTCTAATAACTGTGAATTATTTTTAATATCTCTTGAAAGTTTTAAAGAAACAAAAAGAACACAAAAGCTTTATTCTCCAATATAAGTGATAATTTTGGTTTTCTTTGAATTCTTATTATTCTTTCATATTTTGTCGATTCCGTAGCAAACTACTCTAATGTCCTAATGAAGTATACTTGTTACTTGGTAACTACATAACCTTACAATTTAAACGTAAAAAACGGCTCCGGTTTCAAACTAAAGTGCTATAGAAGTGAACTTGTTTTCAAAGTGTATAAACAAAGAGGAAAGAGTAAGAAAAGAAGACCAATACGGTGCAAATATTAAAAGGAGAGTTAAAGTATGTCTCCTATAATTACCTTAGTAATCAGTATAGGGAATCATCACCATATGAAGCCGTCTTCACAACCACTGTTTTAGGAGAGTACCCAGCGTCGTAATCTGTTTTAAATAAAAGATACATTTTTTGCATTACCTTTCTAATGTATATTTTTGCAACATATTGATCACCAAAATTTTCAAATGATTTAAAATTACGCGTAAATAGTGTATAAAAAAACAAATGATATTTATTTGTATTTTTCCATTGATGAAATTTAGTCATGCTGATTATTTTGTTATGCCTAAACCACCTACTTCTGATTTTATTAACAACGAAATACACAATAGAGTTTACACAAATTCAAATAAATTTCCAATAGATTTGACACAAAAACAAAAATTCATGATGTAAAATATGAAAAACATTAGTAGTCGACCAAAACAGGCACTTCTGCTATGATAACTGGACCAGCAATCACTCCATACGTTATAAAATCGTTGTAATCCACATTTCAGTGTGTATGCTGTAAATATATTTTAATGATTGTTATGAGCGAGAGAAAATAATAACACCAAGTCATGCATATGACAGTTGTTCTCAGAAATAGGTTACCTTAACTGGATTTTGCAAAACTTTTAGGAATTTTGGTCCTCAATGCTCTTCATCTTCGTTCTTTATTTGGCCTTTTTATCTTTTTTGGATTCGAGCGTCACTGTTGAGTCTTTTGTACACGAAACGCCCGTCTGGCGTATGTATAAAATTTAGTAATGGTATCTATGATGAGTTTATTTCAATTCTTTTGATGTGTTTTATCATTTGATTTTATCATTTGAAAAAGGACTGTCCATTTTGAATTGTTCTCGACGTTCAGCATGATTCATGAGCAACTAAGAGTTTAAGTTTGATATCCGGGTTCGCTGATTCAAGATAGATGTAAAGATATTTCCCATTTTTTCACTATCCCAGAGAAGGAGAGAGTTGGGCGTCACTAAAATATTTAGCCTGCCACTTTCTGTATGTTCGTGTCCTAAGTCATGTGCCTGTTACTCATTGGCTGTCCGTTTTTATATATCATCTTTGTTTTTGTTGTTTGTTTTTTATTTATCTTTTTATGTTTTCATCTGAATAAGTTTTTATTTTGTGATGTCGGGGTCATTTGATACTTGCTTTGTATGCGGTAAGATATACGTTCATTGTCGGCAACCATACAACGACCTATAGTTGATAACCTCTAAGATATTCGGTCTTTGATGGATAATCATATTATTGGCTATCATACCATGTTTTAGAATCCTCATTTATTTGCAAGTACTTCGTTTTACACTGATCAAATAAAATCGATACAAATAATTATTATTTCTGGTAATTAACATCATATTGATTTGTACTTTAACGCTTTAATTTGGTATGTACATGATATTGATGTGTATACACTATTCATAAAACTGACTCACCTTTGCCTCCGTATGTGAATCTACTGTGACTGATTTTGAATCCATGGTATTTCTTGTAGTAGTCCATGTAAGTTACTACATGGATGTCACCCAGATGATACACGCCACCATAGACTGTGTTCTTCACAACTACTGCACCAGGAGCGTAGTCATTGTCGTAATCTGTTATTAAAGAATGTTGTAGTTGAAAAATAATTGCTAATGATGAAGTAGTGGATGCCTTTTAAAATTGCTCGTTGAGGATGCTTGCATTATCTTTGGTGTTTTTATGAGCAATCTTTCCTTTTTTAGTGCAGCTGCACCTGAATTATCATTTCTCGTGCTCTTGATAAATGTTTTTTTTGTGTGTTGATGGTTCAATGTTCTTCCATTGGCAGGTCTAGGATCATGTTTTAAATATAATGCCAATATGCTGCTCGATTGTCTGCCTGCAATGATTTTTTTCAAATGTTTTTATTTAATTTGCAGTTGATTTTTCTAAGATATTTTTTGCAGACGTTTAGTTTTGTTAATTTTTTTTTCTTAGTTGGTCTGTGAGTCAAGGTAATAAAGTGTTATTTGGCCTGTCTCGCTGAGCTTTATGGTTACCCGAGGGGTTGATACAAGCCATACTAAGTGTTAGAGTGCCCTTCCTTCCTACAAGGTGTCAGTCCCAGCTAACCTCGTCTAGTCCCAGATATCAGGCGCATTGCTTTGCTCGTTCCGTGGTGTGAGAGAGATGTACTCGAAGAAGAGGCTGGAAGTACCCGACTGTAACGTCATGTCATGTGTCCCTTCGGATCCCTCGGTGATGTACCAGTACCTTTGTGGCAGGTTGGGGAAACCCCATAGACTACGGGACAATTACACTACACCCCCCTCCATCTTAATAAGGAGGAACTACAGTTCCGACAAAAACGACTGTATAATCTTACTTAAACTCTCCATGGGAAGACTGGCAGCATCTTAATTAACTATACCATGACACAGGGTATCTAAAATATCCACCCCCTGAATCCTGGATAAGGGGAAAATTGACACCCAAGGAAAAAATTACCCATGTTAACATAAACATCTGAAAATCCAGCTCTGAACAGCTATCTTATCTATAGAGTACCAAACTCCCAACAATTTACACACCAGAGTTGCCACAGGGTGCAAACCTCAACAGGTTCGTCAGGACAAATAACAGCCGAACTCCACGTCGACCATAGCCATATGCTATTCCAACTTATGAAGTCCTGGACACGGGTCTCGCTACAAGACGATAAACTGCGTGCTCAACACGTCTAAAATCTCTGACTCTGTGTAATGTTCACATGCATGTACATGTATCAACTGTTCAGACCTGAACTGACGAAAATCATGATACTTCAAAATATAAAACTATCTCAATGTCCAAATGACAAGTTCATTAATACCGCTCTGAATTTCCAAATGAAACTACTAACATGTATATCTTTATACATAATTTACAACTGACTAAATACTATAGGGTTTTGATCCCATAACTGGGAAGGATGTACATGACCATAAATAATTTGACTCTTGTCAAAAATCCCATCTATATATAGTGCCTCTATATAAGGATGCATTTAACAATTTTACTACAGTAACTGTAATAGTTAGTTCAACTAGAATTTACATAATATCAGGGTCATGACACCACTCTAATATCTGTAGGCGGTAACTCCCAAACTGGGAAAACTGTTCTGTTATGAACATTTTACTACTGAAGGCGCCTCACCTCAATGTGAGGATGGTGACCTAACAGGTCAAAGCATACACTGTCATCTAAGACTGATCCTTCATAGATCAGCGACACATTCCCACTTTTAGGGAAACGTTCTTTTACTACCTTGTACAGTTCCGTCTTAGAACTTACTCTTGCCATACACTGCAAACCTCCATACTGTATAACCATAATTGTTTGAACTTGAGGGCTCTGTCTCGACTTGCGCTGCGAAGAAGTAGGCTTTACCTGCGATTCAGTTAGTTGTGAAACTTGGCGTCCCAGGATAATTGCGGTTTCATTCTCCAGAGTACGGTGTGTATCTGTGTCATTGTCCTCTATACTGGACTGCAATTTTCTCTTTTTGCTCTTAATTCTACAAGACTATCGCTAGTAGAGCTCACGTTCAAATTTTCACTCTCATAGTAAATTTCTTCTTTTTTGTCCATTACTATGGTACGTTCTTCCTGTTCAGACACAAAATTGTCCTCCTCCCCTTCTTTTTGAAGGATTGCTGACTCAACATGAGTTATATTTACAAACACTGGCCAGAAACTGGCATTCATCTGAGCAAGTTCCTCAGTTTCTGGAGAATATCTAGAATTGTAGTTAAATCCTTCTGCTACCATATCTTTTTGTTCAGGCGTTAAAAAGTGAAGAACAGTTAGGACTATCCAGTTGAGTAAACAAGCAGGACTGTTTACTGGTCTCAGACTATATATAAAAAAGTATGTCCACCCCATCTCTTTACACACTGTACGAAGGATTTGCATGACAAGTATAAAACCCAAGGGTTTCTCTTGTTTCTTCCTTGTTAATACATCACTTATCCCTATTGTCTCTACATTGATCAGGCTCTTCCTGTGTTCCTCTTTCCTCTGATTCATGGGTAGACGTCGAGGCCATCATGCCTAGGTTAGACTCTACTTGAGGAATGACTGTATCAAATCTTTGTGTTGACCCTTCTGTATTGGGTTTCTCATCAGATGATGAACATGAAGTGTTAGGTCCATGAACAATGTTGACATTTGGTATATGAGATGTATTTTCACCTCCTAGTATTAGTGGCATGTCCCTATTCTGTACAGGTATAGTTAATTCTCTAATATTCATGACAACTTTATTATACATGATAACGTCACATCCCAGTATCATATCACATGAAACTGGAGCTACATACAGTTGTTGATTAAACTGCATATGTCCAATTTTAAACTTGATAGGACTAGTAAGCCTGCATAGCATTGTCATGTTGGTACCAGCACCATACATGGTGGTCTCCCTGATAACATAGGGATTATGCTCCAAAGTGTCAAAAATGTTGTCTTTTATAATAGTTACTTCTGAACCAGAGTCAACTAGAGCAAGTACTTTCTTTCCTACAATATCTACTTCAACTCTAAAGAGTTTGGCTGCTCCTAGTGATCTCACTGTACTTATTCCTGATGCTACTCCTTCAGATTCATGAAAATCATCTTTATTATTTTCATTAAAAGATACTTGTTGAGATATTGGCTCTTTCTGTATTGACTGCTTTCCTGTATCTTGTACTTATAGGTCTGGACAGTCTTTAATATAATGACCTTGCTTGTGACAATTAAAACATTCATTATTATAATAACCACATCTGGTATATTTCCTGTCACCTGAATTATTCCCTCGCCCACGACTTCTACCATTATTACGTCTAGGCGAATAATCAGAATACCTGTTGTCTTGGTTAGGTGACCTAGAACTTGGACTGGTTCCCTGTTTGGCTGATTGTTCCTGAACCAAACTAGTTACTGTTGACATCATTTTCACTTTATACTCTTCTATGCGAGAGAGACGATTATCCATACTGCACTTGGTGCTACCTACACCAAGAACTACTGTTGAGTTAACCGACTTCTCTGAAAGAGATTCCTTTGACTTTTTTTCCATTTTTCTGAATGGCACTGACTGCCTTTCTAGTGTGTTGACACCATCTTATTATATCTAAGGCTGCATCCAATGATCCTGGTTTAGAGATACAGGCTTCTGTTCCAGCAACTATTGCAACCCTGGCAAAATCTCATGATTGCCTGTTCAGTCATCAGTTGTTCACTATACCTGCTATAGGCTCTAGTGGCTAGAGTCAACACTCTTTCCGACCACTCCTCCAAGGTCTCCTTTTCACCTTGGGCACATGTCTGAAACTGAATTTGTGAGGTTTCTGGTGTTCTTGATGACCGAATCATCTCTTGTTCATGTTGAATATGATATCAGAAAAACTTGTTGTTTTGTTATTTTCTAGGAGTAGGGTGTAGTACTCACTGGCTGCATCATCTAAACACCAGCAGAGCTGTTCACTCTTTTGTTCATCTGTCCACTCTGCAATTTTAGCATAACCAGAAAACTTGGTATAAAAGGCTTTCCAGTTGCCCTTCCTACTAAAGCGAAATGTTCTGGGGATCGAGGACAGAAATTGTCTTTTTTCTATTTTCTCCTTTTCTCTATACTTGCCTGACTGCTTTCAGAACTTCGCCCATCTGTGTCAGATTCTGATTGGGAGTCACTAGAGTTTCTGGAACTTCTAGAACTAAAATGACTACGGTGTGACGGAGAACTCCTTACACTTCATTTGGGTGAGAAATCTCGCTGTTGATCCTCACGAGGTCTATTATACTCAGGTTCTGACCTTCGCTTATTTCTGGTTTGGCGGTATGCCGAAACATCCGATCTGTCAGAATCACCTGAATATTTATGTCCAGGATAACTTTTACCTTGTATTCCATAGTAATCACTATTATATTCATTCGGTCTAGCACAGGCAGTGCATAGTAAATGACCCCTTGTTGAAGCTGGTCTAGCTGTTGTTGTAGGCATTGTACTTTCTGTTGCATTTGCACTCTTTGTTGAACCTTGTTAACGTCTGGATGTTGGTTGGTTGGACAACTATGTATATCAATCTAACTTTGTACGGTCGGTTATTGACTCTGGTTGATTTCCAGTCGGTGAAGACTGTTGAAGCCATGTTGATATTGGTTGACATAGTGGTGCTCATGTTGTACACTTGATGAAAAGTGAACATGGTCAGGTGTAGGTGCATGTAAGAACCTTGGTTGTTGGTCATAATCAGGGCTATTATATCTTGGCGGAGTCTGTTGCACCTCTTGTTGATGGTTGCTATCTTCCTGTTGATCGACTACAGGGTTTTGAATATACCAGTTATGGCTAAGTGGTGTGAACATTCTGTCATTTTGGACATCACCGTGCTGTTGATTGTCTGGTGTGCAACCATGTTGATCCTTGGTGGTGGAGTACGATACTCATTGCTACAAACACTCAGGTTTGAGTTCAAACTCTCTGAAGAAAGGCTTTCCTGTGGTTGTTCACAATGTAACTGCTCTAACATAGTTAAATGTTCAGAACGCCTTTGTATTTGTTCCAGGCGACGTTTGTCCCATTCAAGACTGGAGCAGGCTCCTTCCTCCGAGCAAGATGATGCTACCTCATCTTGGGTATCGCATTCTTCTAACCATTGTCACGTCTTATGTTAGAGTTGAAATCTTGCAGATGCGCAATCTGTTTCTGATCTTGTGTCTGTCTATCTCTTGGGACAGGATAATAAGGCGGTGACTCATATTCTGGTATGCATGAAATACGTGTATCCTTCAAACTTGAACGAGGACACTCCTCCGGTATCATATCAATAATCACATGATCAGGCTTTTGAATCGACATACAAACAGAACATGCTCTGTCACGGACGGCTTCCCTGAGCTCAGCTCGTGGTCTCCGTGAAAAATCAATTATGCCAAGAATACTTTCTGTCACTCTCAAAAAAGAGGGACGAAAGATACCAAAGGGACAGTCAAACTCATAAATCTAAAACAAACTGACAACGCCATGGCTAAAAATGAAAAAGACATACAGAAAAACAATAGTACACATGACACAACATAGAAAACTAAAGAATAAACAACACGAACCCCACCAAAAACTAGGGGTGATCTCAGGTGCTCCGGAAGGGTAAGCAGATCCTGCTCCACATGCGGCACCCGTCGTGTTGCTTATGTGATAACAAATCCGGTAAATAGTCTAATTCGGTAGGTCACATTCAGGAAAGGGAAGGGGATTGTAGTTACGACGTAAGGAACATATCCGATATCATTTGTGATACGGTTATTCCATAACGGTCAACCAACTCGTGATGGCGTCCGTAAAATTTACGAAGGGATGATTTCAACTTCACCATTTGGAACTCTTGGTTTAATAGCTTCCTTGTGAGCAGCAACCCTCTATCAAAAATATCATGACAGGAAATGCAAGCACGGGAATATCGTATCAATCAAGTGTGGAATCTGGAATAAAACATCTCCATCAATGTGGATACCTTTTCCCCTCATATCCATGATACTTGCTGCTATGGCCTCCCCTATGCCAGGTATGCAGGTAAGTATAACCCTAGGACAGGTGTTAATATTGATCATATACCCCTGCATAATGACTTCCTACTATTACAAAGTTATGAAAATTTATTTGACTTTATTTCAATATAATTCACAAAAAAATATATATACACTACTTAACAATAATTCGTTATTCAATAAAAACTCAAGTCAATAATAACATATATAACAGAACACTATAAAGGCCACTGCTCTTGTGTTTGTTTACATCTGTAAACAGAATCCAAGATGTCGCCCAAATCCCGCAGTTCACGTGACCTCGCTATCACTAAAGCAAACTTTTCAAAAAAAAAATTCTCAGCCCAAAAAACTATACAAAACAATGTATTTCTACTCACTTTCACCTAGAAAGTAAACCACCGGACCTCGTTTGTCCCCTTAGACAAAATACTAATATTAAAGTTTGACTGTAGGCACTCAAAGTTTTGGAGTGATGCCACAAATGGCGTCCAAACCCCATGCAGACCCCTGCAGGACCAAAATTTAAACCACCCGCAACTACCAGTGAAGTGTTATTTGGCCTGTCTCGCTGAGCTCTATGGTTATGGGGTTGATACAAGCTATGCTTAGTGTTAGAGTGCCCTTACCTTCCTACAGTGTCAGTCCCAGCTAACCTCGTCTAGTTCCAGATATCAGGCACATTGCCTTGCTCGTTCCGTGGTGAGAGAGAGATGTACTCGAAGAAAAGGCTGGAAGTACTCGACTGTTACGTCATGTCATGTGTCTCTTCGGATCCTTCGGCGATGTACCAGTACCCATAGACTACGGGACAATTACACTACTGTGGTGTGTTTGGACTGATGTTTTTATCTTTGAATGTCAACCATAATTCATTGGTGTTACTTTTATACTATATAGATTTTATCCTTTCTTCTAGTACTTGTATGTCTGATTTAATTTTTTCGATGTTTTCTTTTTTGAATTGACAATTTTTTCTTGTTGTTTTTTGTACCTTTTCAGTGAAATTGTACATTCAGTGAATACGACATCGTGATCTGCATTCCCAAATGATACAAGCTATGCTTATTGTTAGAGTGCCCTTACCTTCCTGCAGTGTCAGTCCAAGCTAACCTCGTCTAGTTCCAGATATCAGGCGCATTGCCTTGCTCGTTCCGTGGTGAGAGAGAGATGTACTCGAAGAAAAGGCTGGAAGTACTCGACTGTTACGTCATGTCATGTGTCTCTTCGGATCCTTCGGCGATGTACCAGTACCCATAGACTACGGGACAATTACACTACTGTGGTGTGTTTGGACTGATGTTTTTATCTTTGAATGTCAACCATAATTCATTGGTGTTACTTTTATACTATATAGATTTTATCCTTTCTTCTAGTACTTGTATGTCTGATTTAATTTTTTCGATGTTTTCTTTTTTGAATTGACAATTTTTTCTTGTTGTTTTTTGTACCTTTTCAGTGAAATTGTACATTCAGTGAATACGACATCGTGATCTGCATTCCCAAATGATATATAGATATAATAAGATGTGGGATGAGTGCCTATGAGACAACTCTCTGTCCGAATCTTAATGGAAAAAAGTGGTTGAGAGGTAAAACAAAATCAGAAAGACAACTTTGACCTTGGATATATGCCGTTACATAAAATAATGTATACAGGTAAATCAAAATAATTTTGTTGTAAGCAGTACATTGAGTACGGAAATATTTATTACAAAATAAATGAATTTGTTGTTCACAGTTCTTAAACAGAAGTGAACATGTATCGACATACTCAATACAGGGTGGTATCTATTAAAATAAAAGTGATGTATAAATAAGGCCGTTAGTTTTCTCGTTTGAAATGTTTTACATATTCTTATCGGGACCTATTATAGCTGACTGCGGTATGGGCTTTGCTCATTGTTGAAGGCCGTACGGTGACCTATAGTTGTTAATGTTTGTGTCATTTCGGTCTTTTGTGGATAGTTTTCTAATGGCAATCATACCAAATCTTCTTTTTTATATTACTAACAGCCATGTGATTCAATACTCAGAAAAGTGTCTCAAACAGGAATAATTAGTAAATTCACATAACAAGAAATTTTTCGATATGTCTCAATATGTATTCAAATTTGAAATAGTAAAACATGATTTTAGTGAGACTTCTAAGGGTAAAGAGAAAGGAAGACACTATGGGAACATTAAACACTCATATTTCGGGAAAAAACAGAGAAAGCTATATAGCAAAACCCGAAAGACGATGAAAAGACAGCCATGTCTACAAAACACTACGCAAAAAAGTAATACTGAGCAAGCAGAATGAAAACTTAAACCGTGTGTGATCTCAGGTGCTCCAAAATTGTAAGCAGATCCTACTTCAATCATGACATACTTCAAGTTCTTATATGGACATATTGGCACTCATACCACATCTTCTTATTTCTAGTTGAAATTTGGTGATGGTTATTATTTATTGATGTAATAATTTCAAAAGAGAGGACGCTATTATGGCGACAACCATCGAAACATATCCGTGGTAATCTGTAAAACAGGCATTGAAGGCATAAAACTTTGCTCAGTGCTCGGAGCACTAAAATCATGCTCGAAACATGAAATCCAGCAATTTAATTGGTGATTTTCGAGTCTGAGTACAAAAATCATGCTCGAAAGTTTTATGACCGTGAGGCCAGGTCTTACATACCATGTAAACTAACTTATGATTACGTCCGTTCAACTTTAAAAGGAATGCCATCGAACTTTAATACTTGGAACTTTAGATTTAATAGCTTCATTTTCGGCAAGAACATTCTATCAGAGCAAACTGCGGTATGGGCTTTGCTCATTGTTGACGGCCGTACGGTGACCTTTAGTTGTTAATGTCTGTGTCATTTTGGTCTTTTGTGGATAGTTGTCTCATTGGCAATCATACCACATTTTCTTTTTTATATTGATAGGAAACAAAAACTCTAATAAAAGTTTCAACGTGCTTAATATACTCGATTAATAGGCGGTGCTGTCATATTACCCAATAGAACTTGAAATATTTTTAGCCTTAATTGCATCCAATCAAATAACCCGGCTGAGATAACAAAATATGTTTTTGACAGCTTTGTTAATACAAGATATACATCAATATTTCAATAAGTTTTTTTTATTTAAGGTTCTGCTACATTGGACCCTACAAAAAATTATAAACAGTATTAGTTAACTAGTTTTTTTGCTTGAACTATGTATGCTTACATACTTAATATTTGTACTGGAGTGAGATGAATAGGAAAACTGATATCGATTACAATGTTACCAGCTTAAATATTTATTGAAGCTGATATTGCATTCTATTAAAATTCTTATGAAAGTTATTGGATTACTAATTGAGGTCGCCAGACTCACTTTTGGTCTATTGAAGACTCATCGGTGGCGCTCGAATCATAACAGCTGGAAAACCAAATTAATGAAGTACCTTTAAATATGTGAAAAGCTAGTTACATTAACCGTAATTTTACTATATATATTCAGTTCATATGTCTGGCTCGTTAATTTGCATACTATGCGCACTTCATAAAAGATGTGTGATCCCAACACAGAAAATTAAATAAATTAGTTTTCAGAGTCACCATCATAAATTGGATGACTGATTCAATGTATCGGTAATTAAACTATCTAGCGACATGTAATCGTGGACTTATATCTCTAGATATCAGTTTTATCTTCTGATCTGACTTTTCGACTGACGGCAAGGTGATACATGTATAGCAGGAGATTCTTGTTCTGTTGACACAGTCGGTTTTTTTCATTTGAGTTCATGCAATTCTTCCAGTTTTACGTTGATTTTTCTTTTAATCGATAGTTGATGTTTAAGATTAAAATTCACACCTAACATACACCCACTAAATCCACGAACATTTGTATGCAATGAAAAAAAATCCACAGTATGTAATTTTAATTTTTCAAATATAAAAAGCAATCGAAATGTTGGAATGAATCTCTTCTTTAGTAACAATTCAATTTTGATTAATGTAAACTCCGCCTTAAATATAAATCCGGAATAGTTTTCCATGTTGTGCCTTGTAAACCGTTTGTCTTGTTTCTTTTTATTCTCGATATGTGGCCAGTTTATTTTCAACTTATGGTTTATAAAGTTCTAAAGACTACTCCATAAGTCCATAAAACAAAATGGAAAAGATATTGAGTAAAATTATTATTCAAATTTAAGGCTGGTAGTAAAAATATAAAGTGCCTTGATTACCTACCTTATTAGTTATTTTTATAGACATTTTCACTGCTCAGTATCCGTATTCTGTTTTAAAGTGAAATCAAATGATTTATGAGCAAGTATCTTATATTTGTCTGTTACTTATTTTTTCTAACGTTAGTATTTTTGGACCTAACATTTTGAAGGATTTATAATAAGTGCAAGAAAAGGCTAAAGTTTCAAACAATGTCATGATTATTAGACTTTTAAGAATGACGATCAAGATATTTAATTATAATTAAGTTATTTATCTACAGATATTGTTGAAAAGTCGTTTGATGCACTACAAATGACCATTTGTTAAAACATACAACAATTTTTGTGATGTGTGAGACATTCATATTAATATTTATACCAAATGTATGATCTGTATGAAAACAAAATATATTAGAAATGAGAAGCTCCGGGATAAAACCTGCCGCATGTGAATAAAACATATTATTGAGGCCAGAAAAGCTTGGAGCACAGTTGGTTCCAAGGCATATGCTGAATGTTTGTTGTAAAACGTTACTGATATGTTGTCAATAAAAACAAATCAAGCATTACTTTGTCAGTTTCAGATAATTTGTGTGATTTAAACTGGTTTGTACACATTGTAATTTAGTTTCTTGTTAAAGAACACACTTGTTTGTACGTCTCGATTCTTCTTTTATTAAACAAAGTTCTTATCAAAGTCGTAATTTGTTTCGTAAATATAAAAGTTGACATTTTGGTTAATAATATACGATTACTGTCTTTTGGTGAGGTAAATATGTTGTTTTATTGATTTTAGATAAATTGATATTCACTAAGGCCAACGGCCGAAGTGAATATCAGTTTTTCAAAAGTCAATTTAACCAAATATTTACCGAAACAAAAGAAAGTAATTGTTTTATACCATAATAAATAAATTTGGGTTTTTTACTGTCTTCTGGTTGGTTAAAATTATTAGTTTTATTTTCAATGTTGTCAATTTTGATGGCGACACGCCCACTCTGACGTTGTGTATTCATACGCCAACATATGTGTACGTTGTTATTGTTAATATAAATACATGTAATATAAAAAGTTCTTTAAGCCTTATTTTTGATAAAAAATTATTTATAATGAATGGCAATAATTTATTTTGACTTTATTGAACCATAAAACTAATTTTTGACTCTTCACATTTTACTCAATGTGAAACGTCAAAAATTAGTTTTATGGTTCAATAAATTCAAAAACGATAATAGCCATTCATTAATTCAAGAGAGAAATGTATGTAATAGAAATTATTTACCAAAACATATTGTAAATCAAACGCTTTTTACCAAAATTGTACACGTAAAAACGAGCGACTTTTTGGGTGATGAATATACTTTTCCGCAAGTGAATATGCTTATTTTTTCAAAATCCCATTCATATAGAAACACCTACTACAGTTTTATCAATATGGAATAACAAAATATATTCGATAGTGTTGAATTCTACTGACATAAGTATTTTCAATCCCACAAGCTGAAGCGATTAAATGATAAGTGCTTTCATTGATATTAAGATGTTTAAGCATACGAATTGTCTCAAATAATCATTTGATGTCAGATATAAAACTTTCACATTATTGCTGCGAAATCAATATTCATTATAGCAATTATTCTTTACTTTTCTTTGCATCTAACTGCTTAATATTGTTGTATTTGCCACATTATATTAAATAAAAATAGAAAACATATGTAATCTGCTCTTTATTCGGGTTGTTGTCTCTTTAACATATTTCCCATATCCATTCTCATTTTTCTTAAGTCTTTCCTCATCCATAACACACCTCTGTTCTTTGTCGTTTCCTTATTCAAAACATTGTTTTTGTTGTTATGCGTAACTTTGGATGGTGTGAGTGGTCAAGAACGTGTAAAGCAAAGTTATTAAAATGACTGCGAAAAGATATATTTATGTTTATGTAGCTATAGTTGTAAAGATCTAAAGACATTTCTCGTTTGGTTCTAAAGATATTTCTTGTAATGTTTTTATAAATTTCTCGGCAGGTTCTAACAACGCCGATTTCAATAGTATCAAAGCAAAAATTACCTCCAGGATACACTACAAAGTAGTTCCTCTGCCTGAGTCGTCTAAAACAGACACTTCTGCTTTTATAACTATTCCAGCAGTTACCCCATAAGTTATAAAATCTCTGGAGTCCACATGTCACTGTGTATACTACAAATATAGATCCAGATGAAGGTAAATAACACGAATCAGAAGTTTTATAAATGCAAACATCGAAAACATCTTCATTTACGCTATAATGTAATATACGCAGATCGGAGATAAACAATTTTAACAATTTGTCTGTATATATATTATAACTTTTTTGTTTATTTTCCACAAGCTTTTTACAATGGGATATGTTTTTAAGTTACCATTATTAGAAAACATGATACTTAGATTCAGAAATATATTTAAACAATTGTAAAGAGTACATTTTTTTTGGTCAACTCATTCCAATGTTGCTCAAATGTTATTCTACTAGTATTCTTTTTCAAACTAAATACGAATGCGCAGAATAATATTACTTGAAGGATTATTCAATTTTATTATCAATATATTGTTTGTAAGGGACGACATCAAAAGATCAATGTAAGATAAAAAACTTAATTCAAATAGTTTGGGGGTGGGGGGGGGGGGGGGTTGAACTGCTGCAAGATTTGGTTATCCGACATTGATTTTTACATATATCCATATTGGTCAATCAATTTTTCCCAAACTAAGTTAATAGGGGGTAGGGTGTCAGTGAAAAAACTATTTGAATTAAGTTTGTTATCCTTTTGATGTCGTCCCTAACTTGACAATTTCTCTTTTTTTTAATTTACTTACCTTTTCCTCCGTAAGAAAATCTACTATTTCTGATTCTGAATCCACGGTATTTGCCACAGTAATCCAAATAGCTTATTACGGACACAGATCCTACAGTATATTCATCAGAGTCGTAATTTATTATCAAATTATTATAATATATGTTTACATTCATTGTTAATAAAACATTTCAATTCTATTGATGAAGTTGTACAAAATTCTGTTAATGTAATTTGATAGTTGTACATGGGCGAGCGTCTGAAGTATAATGCTTTGCATTGATATAACTCAGTTTTGTCTAGTTAATATGACATCTCTTAATTTTAAAACGATTTAACATGGCTGTATTTTGTTTTTGTTGTCTTTTCAAATCGCAAATATTTAGTCTGATCAAATATTGCTTTTGCCTCTAAATGCTTATCATTACAGTAAACGTCAAATTGTGTCTGATAAAATAAGAACTAACACGTGGTTCCGTTTCACGTCTTTCGTAAATTGCCTTTATAATTTTCAGTTGAAGAATTTCACACAATGTTGATTTTTTGGCAATTTCATTTTTGAACGTTGTGGCCGATTGAGGATGTTTCATACAACTTAAAATTAATACAACCAATTAAAGATTATTTAAATATGTATAGCTATTTCTATAAAGGGTCAATATTTATCAAAGGTACTAGGCTTATAACTTAATACACCAGACGCAAGTTTCATCTACATACGACTCATCAGTGACATGCAGATCAGCATAGTTAGACAGCTAAACAAATATAAAGTTGAAACAACTTTTGGATAAAAAATTCCAAACAATTGTGCCAAATACGGCTTAGGAAATCTATGCCTGGGATAAAAAAAATCCTTAGTATTTCAATAACTATGAATTAAAATAAAATAGATAAAAAACTTGATTACCTCCGGAGTAAACTGCAAATAGATTTATTTTCCTAAGTCGCCCAAAACAAATACGTTGGCTATGATATCTATTCCAGCAATTACTCCATAAATTGTAAAATCTTTGAGCTTTACATTTCAGTCTGTATGCTACAAATGATTTAATGACTTTGTTAATAGCTATCAACAGTGTGAAAAACGCATATATTGAGAACATGTAGGTTTACGTGTGTGTGTCTGGTATAATAATAAGATGAAAGAACACATAAGAACTATTGTAATGGATGATATCTACTAAAATGGTATTGATTTCCTAGTTGAAACCGGTTGTACATTATGCATTACGGTTATTGCCTATTTTTTTTAGGTGAACGCTATTGGTTGAAATTACATTTAACTAAAATATACACATAAAAATATGTATATTGCCCAATATTTCGATCACTTTACCATGTTTACAAAAAGATACTTTCATATTTAGCTTCAAAAACCATTAAAACAATATTAACAAAGGGTGCATTCATTAATCCACGTATTCCATTAACAATGATTAATGTGGCATCAATTGTTATTCTATTTTTTGGAGTGTTTTTTCAAGCTACATAGGAATGAGGGAACAATGTTACTTGTAGCCCCCTCCCTTTTGAACGATAATTCTATTTTAATCATAACGATATTATTGGATACTTGTCAATAATTGTCTATTTTCAATTTACTTACATTTCCCTGCGTATGAGAATCTACTATTTCTGATTTTGAATCCATGGAATTTGTTGCAGTAATCTAAATAACTAATCACGGAACCAGATCCTACAGTATAATCATCAGAGTCGTCAGAGTCGTAACCTATTATCAAATCAAAAACAATGTATACAAGTATTGTTAATAAAAAAAAAATGTCTTCTTATTTTCTACTTGTGTTTGTTTTTGCAAGTCTTACATGTGAAAGCGTAAGGCATAAGTGTTTTTAGTATTAGTAAAACAGATCAACGCAACATGTCTTTCTTAAGGGATCATAAGTATAAATTTCTTGAAATGGAATTTTTCATACTTCGCCAAAATGAAGATTATACTATGCTTTTTTTCAAAAAAGTAATAAAACGTATGGCTCACCGTGCTATTTTCCAAGCTATGAGTCGTTGAAAATTGTCTAAATTAAGTTAGATTGTTCATGCAAAAACACATTTTATTTTTAAAAAAATCTATGAGATAAAATATTGAAATAAATTGTGGGAAGATAGGTTTCATATTATGTTTTTAGAAAATAAAACTTAAAAAATGGTGTCACCGAACTTGTTTTTTTGCTACAAGTAAAGATATAAAATGTCTACATCAGTCCAGTATATATTTTTTACTAAAATGGCTTATTTGAACAAATTTATTTTAAAAAGACAAAATTTGATATTAGTTTAAATATTTTGATAATACAATAAATCGCCCAGTTTTCTTTATATAAATAAAGAGTTTAACTAATAAATTTAAATGTGTCTCCAAATTTGCAGACTTGGGCAAATAACAAGACCGATTTTTGTACTGGGATTTACAATACAGGATGGTGATATATCATGAATCTATCTTAAATGCGTGATATACATACAAAAAAATAAGTAAAATAAATCTGAAGTCCGAATCAAATAGCAAAAAGCTCATACACATCAAACGAATTGATAACAGCTGTCATATTCCTGATATGTACAGTCATTTTCATTTGTACAAAATGACGGATTAAACCTGTTTTTTTTTAGCTGGCTAAACCTATAACTAAATTTTCACAAATAACCTTTTGATGTCAGGTATTAAAATTGATTCTAAAAACACAAAATTTGATATAAGTTTAAATATTTTGATTATAGCATAAATCGCCAAGTTTTCTTCATACAAATAAACAGTTTAAGCAATAAATTGTTATGTGTCTCAAAATTTGCAGACTTGGGCAAATAACTAGACCGATTTTGTACTGGGATTTTCAATCCAGGATGGCGGTATATCATGAATCTACCTTAAATGCGTGATATACATACAAATTTTTTTTTAAATTAATCTGCGGTCCAAATCAAATAGCAAAATTAAAAGCTCATACACATCAAACGAATTGATAACAGCTGTCATATTCCTGATTGGTACTGTCATTTTCATTTGTAAAAAATTACTGATTAAGCCTGGGTTTTTTTAGCTGGCTAAACCTCTTACTAAAATTTCACAAATAACCTTTTGATGTCAGGTAAATTTCCAAAAAAATTCGATGGAAATCAAGATAAGGTTTGTAATTATGTTATTTGATAAAGATTTGAGATGTTGTTTAGTTTCTCGTCTATCATAACTTAATTTTTAAAATTTCCCGTTCCGTATTTAAAGAAACATGGATTGTTCGGCAATTAAAATTTTGAACCTTGTGTTCGATTAAAGATGATCTATACAACTAAAGTCAACTGATTGAAGATATTGTAAATTTATATAGCTATGTCTTGAATGAATTAATTACCTCCGGAGTAAACTGCAAAAAGATTTATCTTCCTGAGTCGCCCAAAACAAACACTTTTGCTATGGTATCTATTCCAGCAATTACTCCATAAATTGTAAAATCTTTGAGCTCCACATTTTAGAAGGTATGCTACAAATTATTTGATGACTTTGTTACTAACTATCAGCAGTGTGAATCATGCATATATAGACAACATGTAGGCTTATGTATGTATGTGTGCTATGAAAATCCAAGATGAAAAGACACATAGCAACTATTCTAATACATGATATATACTATAAGTATATTGATTTCACAGTTGAATTAAGATGTACGTTATGCATTATGGGTTTGTATAGGTGAACAATCTTGGTGGACATTACATTAAGGTTAAAGTATATATATATTTATGTATAAAATTTCAATTGTGCAATAAGTAGATCACTTGATCCAATGACCTATAATATGATTTCAACATAAATCGAGAAAAAATACTTAATAAATTGAGATTATAAAAATTTTATATTTTCAATAATCTGGTTTAATTCAATCAAATATTCGTGTGGGTGCGTGGGCGTTGCAGCCTGTAGCTCAATGCCATATTCGGCATGGCCATAGCGTCGATCGCAGCATGAATCAGAATTTTGGAATTCCCGTATCAGCTAGAATAGAATTTTGGAATTCCCGTATCGGGCACTTGTTAATTTGCTGTCGACAAGAAAGCAAGTGTTACGCAAATAAGTTAAAATATCCAGAAAAAGAAGATGCCTAACAAGAGAAATGCCGTTGGATCGCCATCAAGGGCCATGGGGAAGAAAAGAAGAACGACTAGCAGGACAGGAGGAAAGAAAGTGCAGCCCGAGGAAATTGCCCAAAAGAAAGACGGAGCTGAACGGAGAAGATCTGCCAAGAAAACAAAAGAGGTCGGACATGTGGTGGCAGAAGTACCTGAGGAAAATACTGATATCTCATCAGGTAATGAGTCGGAGGAAGATGCACGGGCATTCCCCTCTTTAAGACACGAAATTGCAAATAATTCCATTGATTTTACTCCGTCACAAGAATCTAGCGTTCATGACACAGTGGGGGAACACGTGTCTTTTAAAATTAAAGAAAAAATTTGGGAGGGAAAATTTATAGAGCTTCATTCTCTTTTGAGAACGCAAAAAGAAATGGAAGAGGTTGACGAGGGCGATTTGAAATTAAAAAGGGGGAAAATTTGCATTGAAAAAAGATCGTCGGGGGTTTATTTGTCAATAAATGAATGGACTTCAGCATTCATGATTTTTATGAGTGTCTACATTGAGAAATACAACACACGGGCACAGGAATTGTTAAAATATATGCGCGATATAAGATTAGCGGCAACTAGGTCAGAAAACTGGGCTACCTATGACGAGCAATTTAGGCTAAAAATAGAAAAGAATCCTAATTTATCTTGGGGAAATATACACGGTGAATATTGGCTATTACACATCACATCTCCCACAGTACACAACAGTGTGTCAGTGCAATCACAGGGTTATAGAACAGATACACAAAATCGTGGTAATTATAACTCAAATGCAGCTACACTTCCAAACAATAGAACACATCAAAAATCACAGGTAACTAGTGGAAGTGTAAATATGTCATGTAAATACTATAATAATGGTACTGACTGTCCCTACTTCCCTCGTTGTAGGTTTAAACACATATGCCAAATATGCAGTGGCAAACACAGAAAAGCCCAATGTAATAACCGGGCGCAAGGAAGAAATAACAAAAAGTATTAATTTTTATTCATTGGGAAATACTCCTATAAAAGTATCAGTCTTGGAAAATTATTTAGAATTCTACCCACTTAACAATG
The DNA here is from genome assembly GCF_963676685.1 of Mytilus edulis. NCBI lineage: Eukaryota > Metazoa > Mollusca > Bivalvia > Mytilida > Mytilidae > Mytilus > Mytilus edulis. The sequence continues at coordinate 48,343,666 of NC_092346.1, read as the reverse complement.
TAGCACATGAAATTATATCTGGTTTCAAATACGGTTTTTCTTTAAAATATTTTGGCTCTAGGGAACCAAGGGAGAGTTCCAATTTAAAAAGTGCATTACAGCTACCCAAAATTTTTAAAGAAAAATTAATGAAGGAAGTTAAACTTGGTCGCATAGCTGGTCCTTTCAGATACCCACCTTTTCCCACACTTCAGGTATCACCAATGGGGCTAGTGCCAAAAAAGGATGGGGATTTCAGACTTATTCAACATTTATCCTATCCTGAGAATAATTCAATAAATGATTTTATTGATAAAGATCATTGTTCAGTGCAGTACAGTTCAGTGGATGAAGCAGCATGTTTGATTAATAGACACAAAACATTTGCCCGATTAAGTCAGTGTGACGTAAAAGCGGCTTTTCGTTTGTTGCCAATTGCCCCGCACGATTTTGACTTGTTGGGGATAAAATTTCAGGGTGAATATTATCTTAATAAAATGCTCCCTATGGGGGCCTCAATAAGTTGTGCCCTGTGGGAGAAATTTGCAAAAGCTTTGCATTGGATAATACAGCTAAAAAGCGGAAATGATGATATCCTCCATTATTTAGATGATTTTCTTTTTGTCGAGTCGAGCCAAACATCAAAAGTTGGCAATACTTTGAAGTTATTCCAAGAGGTATGCAACAAAATAGGTATTCCTCTTGCTAGTGACAAGACTACTTTGCCGACTACATTACTTATGTTTTTGGGTATAGAATTTGATACACAGAATTTAATCATGCGACTTCCAAATGAAAAACTTGTCAAACTCTCACAAAAAATCAGAGATACCTTGGACAGTTCTAAAATAACTCTTAAAGATATGCAATCCCTTCTTGGGCTCCTGAATTTTGCTTGTAAGGTAGTTGCTCCAGGCCGCACCTTCTGTCGCAGACTCATAAATTCAACAATTGGGGTAAGAAAATCGTATTTCAAAATCCGAGTAAACAAGCAGATGAAAGCAGATTTAGAAGTTTGGTTAGACTTTTTAAAACAATACAATGGTGTAACTGTAATAACAGACAATGTATGGGTTTCAAATGAAAAATTAGAGTTGTTCACTGATAGTGCAGGGGGGTCCAAAGGCGGGTATGGGATCTATTTTGCAGGTCAGTGGGCCCAAGGCACATGGCCAAAACATTGGGTTGAGACTGGAATCACCAGAGATATGACATTGTTAGAGTTGTTTCCAGTTGTAGCTGCTCTTATGTCCTGGGAATCCTATTTTGTTAACAAAAAAGTTATTTTTCATGTTGATAATCAGGCGGTTGTTCAAATCATTAATATGAAAACTAGCAAGTCAAGTAGAGTTATGACTTTAGTAAGACAGATGGTTTTAATGAACTTAAAAAATAATACATTAGTTAAGGCAATTTATATCCCTTCAAAACAAAACCAAATTGCTGATTGTCTTTCTCGTTCTCAGTGGGGGAAGTTCAGAAGCCTAGCTCCAGAAGCAGACCAGTGGCCAACCAAAATTCCAACACAGATCTGGAACATTTAAGTCAGGTGGCTGATTATATTGTCAATCAAGGTGTGTCCAAAAATACACAAAAATCATACAATTTGGCTCTGTCAAAACTTTGTACTTTTAGATCATCTTATAAATTGAAACAGGATTGGCCGGTGCCAGTCAATGATTTGTTAAATTTTATAGCTTTTTTGTCAGTACAGGGTCTTTCGGGGGGAACCATATCATCTTATATATCAGGAGTTTCATACCACCATAAAATTCAAGGGATACAGGATACTACAAAATTCTTTATAATTGGAAAGGCATTAGAAGGAATAAAAAGAATTCAAGGGGGAAAACGTAATGACATTAGAGCACCAATTACAGTGCAATTGTTATCAGATATGATTAGTTGTTTAGTTAAAGTATGTAAGAATAAATATGAAGCTGCTTTATTTTCAGCAGTTTTTTCTGTTGCCTTCTTTGGTTTGCTAAGAGTAGGGGAAATCACTACTTCAAAATCCAAGTCTGTTATAAATGGCTCCAACTTAACAATTTCTGATATTTTAGTAAGGAGAAAAGTCCTGGAGCTAAGAGTAAGGTGGTCAAAAACTGACCAAAAGGGAAAGTCTGTTACTTTGTTGATAGCTGAGAACGGAAAAAACTACTGTCCGGTACGACTCATTAACGAATATTTAAAGGTACGACCTACCTGTAACAATACAGATTTGTTTATCCATTATACTGGTATGCCTTTAACTAGATACCAATTCAGTAGTATACTGGAAAAAGCTTTACAATTTCTTCGTATTAGTAAAGGCCATTTTAGGTCACATAGTTTTAGAATTGGGGGAGCCACGGAACTAGCCAGGCAGGGGGTCTCAGAGGAGGTAATTATGAGATTAGGCAGATGGAAATCGCATGCTTATTCTCGCTATATTAGGTTACAATTTTTCTAGTTTCAAAAAGCTAACAAGCTAAAGGTTTTCACAGGTCCCAAGATTTTATGGATTGTTGGAAGTTCCCTTGTTCATTGGGCCAACGTAGAGGCGAAGAAATATGGTAGGAACAACCTGGGACTGGGGTCAAAAGGTGTAACAACATACTGGATTGGGCAACCTGGTTTACAGATTAAAGATTTGGACTCCCTACTGGACGCAAAAAGAAAAATTTTACCTTCTCCTCATTTTATAATAATTCACTGTGGAGCTAATGATTTGACAGATTTAGAATTGACAGGGACGGGTTTAATGGAAAATGTAAAATGTTCTATCCTACGTTACAAGGCTTTATTTAAAAATGTTATTATAATATGGTCTTCAATGCTACAGCGCAGATACTGGCATTTTGCCCCCTTGAATGCGGGTGCAATAATCGAACAGAAGAGAAAAAGAGTGAATTCAGTGGTCAAAAACTTTGTAATAGAAAACGGGGGGAAAGCTATATTACATGAGAACATTAGGGCAAGTGAAGTGTCTTTATACAGAACAGATGGAACTCATTTGTCACAAACTGGAAATCAGGTTTTCTTAAATAATATACAAGGGGGGGTTGAGTCTTTCCTACGCACAACAAAATCAACTTTTCCAATGATTCAATAATGAAAATTTTGTGGAGGTGAGAACCCCAGTCAGATTTGGTAGCTGACTGGGGCTCTCATGTGGCGGTCCAGGGAGACTGGTAGTGATTGGGGGATTATTTCACTCGGCCCTTGCTCTGGGCCTGACAAGTTCTACAATTTGCAGGTTTGGAAAATGTGGTTAGTGGTAACGGTGGGGTCTACAGATGGGTAACTCTGGGACCTCCTCCACCTCATATTATAGAGGGGAGGCCTACACCTGCCAACAGGTGGGGCACTAATAACTGGAGCATTGGTAATACGAGTGTTTTCCCCGGTCACTCCCCATGGTAGGTGGTGGTGTAACCGTGTTTAACTACCAGGGGTTTTATGACACTATGTCAACATAGGTCAGCTGATAGCCATTGTGTATAGGTAATCGGTAGTCACCCTGGCGCCTCAACAAAATATTATAAAATACTCTGTAGCCAAAGTAATGCCACAAAGTAAAAATGTATATTCTAGTCATGAAAATGTAAATACAAGTTGGTGTAATAAAATGTATGTTTAATTCAAAGGATTGTTTTTGTATTAGTTGTAAAAGTTATAAATGAAAAACAGAGGATGGAACCTCTACACAAATGAGTATAATATACAGAAAGTCTGTATAATGTTAATTTTGGTATTTGTGAATTACGGTAAAACAACAGATAAAGAGAGACAACTCTAGATGAATTTTTAATCACTGTGGTGATAAAAGGTAGAACTTCAACATAGTTTAGAAATACGTCAACAACTCTTGATCGTTGTTCTTCATCTCATTGTTATTCGTTCAGTATTGATATAGGGTCTTCTTCTATGAGTATTGCAATTAATTGAGATTATAAAAATTTTATATTTTCAATAATCTGGTTTAATTCAATCAAATATTCGTGTGGGTGCGTGGGCGTTGCAGCCTGTAGCTCAATGCCATATTCGGCATGGCCATAGCGTCGATCGCAGCATGAATCAGAATTTTGGAATTCCCGTATCAGCTAGAATAGAATTTTGGAATTCCCGTATCGGGCACTTGTTAATTTGCTGTCGACAAGAAAGCAAGTGTTACGCAAATAAGTTAAAATATCCAAACCCGCCCGCCCTCCCTATGAGAATAGTTGCTGCTGTTTTTGTTTTATATTTTCAGGCACTGGTTTGCTGTATTTGATTACAATATTATGGTTACCAGTATACAAGCCGGACCTTCATAGTATTGGACCTATACAGGACTATTTGGAATAAACTTGCGTTTCTATGATTTGGACATTTCCGTCATTAAGCACGTTATTAACATATGGACTATTGTGATTTAAGCATCCAGAATTAATTCTAGTTTTAAGTAATTAACAATTTAAACAATTTGAAAGAAAACAAGACATTTTAAAGAAATTAATTATCTTCTACTATCCTTAGGCGCAGAGTCAAATTTGAATGGGGGGAGGTCCAGGGAGACTGGTAGTGATTGGGGGATTATTTCACTCGGCCCTTGCTCTGGGCCTGACAAGTTCTACAATTTGCAGGTTTGGAAAATGTGGTTAGTGGTAACGGTGGGGTCTACAGATGGGTAACTCTGGGACCTCCTCCACCTCATATTATAGAGGGGAGGCCTACACCTGCCAACAGGTGGGGCACTAATAACTGGAGCATTGGTAATACGAGTGTTTTCCCCGGTCACTCCCCATGGTAGGTGGTGGTGTAACCGTGTTTAACTACCAGGGGTTTTATGACACTATGTCAACATAGGTCAGCTGATAGCCATTGTGTATAGGTAATCGGTAGTCACCCTGGCGCCTCAACAAAATATTATAAAATACTCTGTAGCCAAAGTAATGCCACAAAGTAAAAATGTATATTCTAGTCATGAAAATGTAAATACAAGTTGGTGTAATAAAATGTATGTTTAATTCAAAGGATTGTTTTTGTATTAGTTGTAAAAGTTATAAATGAAAAACAGAGGATGGAACCTCTACACAAATGAGTATAATATACAGAAAGTCTGTATAATGTTAATTTTGGTATTTGTGAATTACGGTAAAACAACAGATAAAGAGAGACAACTCTAGATGAATTTTTAATCACTGTGTGATAAAAGGTAGAACTTCAACATAGTTTAGAAATACGTCAACAACTCTTGATCGTTGTTCTTCATCTCATTGTTATTCGTTCAGTATTGATATAGGGTCTTCTTCTATGAGTATTGCAATTAATACATGATTTTATTTTTAAAATGATCTGCACCAGGTTAACATTTTTGATCCTTGAGGCCAACATATGTGATACTAATATTAAAAACATGAAGAGCTTTATAAAGGAAAAAAAATAATAACTAAAATCCCGTCAAGTAATCTAAACTTTGCATGAGGGAGATATATACCCTTTTTAAAAAATTTGCTCACCTTGACCGGCATAAGAAAATCTGTTGTTGCTGATTTTAAATCCATGAAATTTGTTGCAGTAATCTACGTAACTGACTACATAATCGTCACCATAAAGTCTTACTATCTTAGAACCACCTTTATACCTGTGAGCTGTTAATAAAGGTAAGTTGAATTTATCAAGAACAAACAATTCAATATTTTGTAGTATGTTCCAGAAATAAAATTTACCGTTAGCAATCCAAATAGAAGGTATTTGACGTTTCAGCTTGCCGTTAGAGGTGAGATTTTTAGTTAATGCTCAATTCTTCACTTTTTGAATTTATACTATTAACGAGATATATATAAAAAATATTCATTTGAAACATAATAGATGTAAGAAGAAGTGGTATGAATGCAAATTAGACAACTCTCCATCCAAGTCACAATTTGTTAAATTAAATCTTTATAAATTTGGTTTTTTTTTCTCATTTTTTTAATAAAGTACATTTGAATAACATACATCTGTAGAAAAGAAGATATAATTTCAACGTTTAAGTAACAACTATCTTTTTATCAGTTTATACCTATTTTGAAAGTATTATCATAAGAAGAAATAGGCAGAAAATATTTCAAATACTACCTGTCACAGCAACCACAAGGAGAAGTAAGCATATCAGGCGGTTCATGTTGAAGGATGATAAGTGATGTTGACTCTAAGTTGGCACTTTATATAGTAATTGCAAACACAATATGTTACCATGTTGCATGTCAAATTACGGTTAAACAGTGTTGTTGTCTGTTCTTACATAATTTTTATATGTAATATATTGTTAATACTTTAATGTAATGAAAAGAAACATGATTTGTTTCCCACTTCATTATAATGCTTGACATGATACATTTTTTTATTCTGTGTACACCAATTTAGATAATTTGTTTGAGATAAGTTGTGTCTTGAGACCTTGTGGCATGTCCATTGGAAATATTGCATTCCACATTTTCCTTTAAAAAATTAGGGAAAACAGATTCTACCACTCTATCATTCCATTGTCCTGCAGAAGTGAAGTTATGTAAATTTAAGTGTAGTAACTGTTATAAAGTAGTATTTCGTTTAATCTTTTTCACGATGAAAGCGAAGTTTGAAAAAAAATACTAAATCCACCGTTTGAACTCTTATCAAATGAATTATCAAAATCAGATTTCAACTACATTAGTTAGTTTGCAGTTTATATATTATCTAGGTTGTAAACGAACTCTGCCAATTATCCTAAAAGCTTAAGTGTTTTAGTTGTCCCCTATTAGGTCCTATGTATAAAATTTCGTGGAAAAGGTAGATAAGAGGTCAGTAGAGAACAACTACTAGGTGCGGGATTTTCTCGCTGCGTTGAAAACCTTATTGGTCGCTTGCGGCTGTTGTTTGCTCTTTGGTTGGGTTGTTGTCTCTTTGACATTTTTCCCATTTCTATTCTCAATTTAAGTAATTGAGAAAACAAGTTGACCGTTTGCGGAAACTTGTCAGATGTTCTATTCCTAGTTCGACAACATAATTTAAATCTGTATAGAGATTATCTTGTTCAAAATTATTCCATTAATATCTCAGCGAATGATACTGCTATGAACAAATGCAGGGCGGTTGTGGTAAGACTTATTATCTACGATTTCACGACAGAGACCTTATTAATAACTTCATCATGAATAGACAAAATATTCTGGTAAAAAAAATCAAAGTTGATACGAAAATGTAAAAACAAAATTAGTTACCATATGTTGTACATCCCACATAAAGTTAAATGTAATATTTCCACGACTTATTTGACGTTTTGTTCCATATTCGAAACTAGTGTACCTACATATAGAGGGATGATAATTCAACATGAACAGTTTGAAAGGGAGCGAAATATCTTAATAAATTTTAAAACAAGGACAACTCACTATGAAATCTATAAAAGCATGGACAACTGAACAAAAGACTGGTGTGTGAGCTGAGATCACTTCAAATTTTTTATTTTTGAATTCATGTTGCTCCTTTAGTTGGTACGAAAATGTAAAAACAAAATTAAATACCATATGTTGTACATCCCACATAAAGTTAAATGTAATATTGCCACGACTTATTTGACGTTTTGTTCAATATTCGAAACTAGTGTACCTACGTGTAATGGGATGATAATTCAACATGAACAGTTTGAAAGGGAGTGAAATATCTTAATAAATTTTATAACAAGGACAACTCACTATGAAATCTATAAAAGCATGGGCAACTGAACAAAAGACTGGTGTGTGAGCTGAGATCACTCCAATTTTTTATTTTTGAATTCATGTTGCTCCTTTAGTTTTCTGTGTTGTGTTATGTGAACTGTTGATTTTCATTTGGTTGGTTTTTCGTGAGTATCCAAGGCATAGATTACCTTAGCCGTGTTTGGCACAACTTTTTCGAATTTTGGGTACTCGATGCTCTTCAATTTTATAATTTTTGATCTTTCTTACTTTTTTGATCTGAGCGTTTATTAAAATAAATGGCGCGTCTGGCGTATTAAATTATAATCATGGTACTATTTACACCACTAGGTCGATGCCACTACTGGTGGAAGTTTCATCCCCAAGGGTACCACAAGCCCAGTAGTCAGCACTTCGGTGTTAAAATGAATATATATGATATGGTTCTTTTATAAATTTCATGTTTGCAAAAGTACGAATTATTCGAAATACTAAGGATTTATATCACAGGCATAGATTACAATGTATTTTGATCTGAGCGTCACTTATAAGTCTTATTTAGACGAAAAGCGCGTCTGGCGTAATAAATGATAATCCTGGTACCTTTGATAACTATGAAATTATACGCCTTTGATAACTATTGTCATTGCATTGTCTGTTTGTTTCGACCGATATTTTAATTTTCTAGCTGTGGGTCGATTCGACTGCATGTTGAGTGTTAGTCCTCGGGGATATCACCAGCTATGTAATCATTGATAGGAACTAACACAGTTTGTTTTATATGTTTCATGAATTATCCGTTAAAAGTTTATAAATATATAAACAAACTTATGTTTTAACTCAATCGGTTCACATAAAATGCTATTTAAAAACAATCCATGCTAAACTGTTTTGCTGACCATTGTTATTCTGGCAAAGTGTAACTGATAATGTCTTATTGTGTGTCAATATAGGAAAAAGAGAAAAAAAAACTGTATCTTCGGTATCCTTTACTTTCCAGGGTTAATCCATCTTTTTTTACACAAGAAATTCCTATACCAAGTAAAGACTATGACATTTGTTAACTTTTGTTTGTTGTGTTTGAGTATTTGTTTTTGATATTCGATAAGGGAATATCCGTTTCGAACTTTCTTTCAATTTCAGTATTTTTTGATTTTTTTTTTAACGTTTTATTTTAATTTGAAAATTTTGCTGAACATGATTATCTTATCTTATCCTATCTTCAATAAATGCAGCTTTGTATACACAATATAAAAATATGATAACAGGTTGACAGATACCACTGCCTCTAAAAAAAAACTTTCAACATCAAAACCATACTTTGAGAAGGAAAAAGACAGACAAACAAAACATAGAACTTTAAGACTGAGCAACGCGATCCTCCCAAAACCTGGGGTTGATCTCATATGCTCCGGAAGGGTAAGTATACACAATAACAAAACTTCTTTTGTATGTCGGTCTAAATATTATATATATCACAAAAACGTATTCATGATTTATATTCTTTTATTGTTCACTATATATACAGGATACTGCTTTTCCTACAAAAAAGATAAGAAAAGAATTAGTTCACTAACATGTTACTACTGTGATTTGTAGCATAGTTTTTGTATATCGGTTGCAATGTTAATGTTTGATTTTGAAAAAGGACTGTCCATTTTGAATTGCTGCTCTCGGCGTTCAGCATGTTTCATGAACAACTAAGAGTTTTAAGTTTGATGTCCGGGTTCGCTGACTCAAGATAGATGTAAAGATAGTCAGATATTTCCCATTTTTCACTGTCCCAGAGAAGGAGAAAGTTGGGCATCACTAAAATGTTAAGCCTGCCACTGTCTGTATGTTCGTGTCCTAAGTCATGTGCCTGTTACTCATTGTCTTTCCTTTTTTTATATATCATATTTGTTTTTTCGTTGTTTGTTTTTTATTTATCTTTTTATGTTTTCATCTGAATAAGTTTTTATTTTGTGATGTCAAGGTTATGTGATGCTTACTTTGCATGCGGTAAGAGATACGTTCATTGTCGGCAACCATACAACGGCCTATAGTTGATAACCTCTAAGATATTCGGTCTCTGATGGATAATCATATTATTGGCTATCATACCATGTTTTAGAATACTCATTTATTTGCAAATACTTCGTTTTACACTGATCAAATAAAATCAATACAAAGAATTATTATTTCTGGTCATTTACATCATATTGATTTGTACTTTAACGCTTTAATTTGGTATGTACATGATATTGATGTGTATACACTATTCATAAAACTGACTCACCTTTGCCTCCGTATGTGAATCTACTGTGACTGATTTTGAATCCATGGTATTTCTTGTAGTAGTCCATGTAAGTTACTACATGGCTGTCACCCAGATGATACCCGCCACCATAGACTGTGTTCTTCACAACTACTGCCCCAGGAGCGTAGTCATTGTCGTAATCTGTTATTAAAGAATGTTGTAGTTGAATGTTTTTCCGATCGGCTAGTTTAGCCTTTTTTAAAGAAACGGATTTTTTGTATCAGTTTATAATTCTTCAAATTTGTTGCGAATATGTTATTGAAATCAATTTGCATAGTAATTATTTCATTAACATTTGCATTTCGCCAAGAGGTTGACTAGACATGATTTTTATATCACTATCTATGTGTTTGTGTGCATTTGTCGTATATATTTATACAATTTTATCACAACTGGTTTTAACTTCAATACATACAAAATATTAATACCGGTATGTGAAATAATAATAAAATGGAACATTATGATATGATAATTTTGTGCTTTCTTTTAACGAGTAATCTCCTTTTATGTCCCTGTTTTGTCTTGAAATGTATAAGTTGTCGTTTTTCTTGTACTTTGTTACATAAAATGCGACGAAATATTTTGATCCGTCTTTCCTCTTTCCTCCTTCGTAATTAATGTTTGCAATTCGACGATATGGAATAAAACACTAGATATTTCTTTTTTTTATAAACACTACATCTTATGATTGTTGAACACTGCCGATAACAAGGAAAATGTAACCAATGTCATATTTTATTTTAAATGTATGATACATGTGGAGCAGGATCTGCCTACCCTTCCGGAGCACCTGAGATCACCCCTAGTTTTTGGTGGGGTTCGTGTTATTTATTCTTCAGTTTTCTATGTTGTGTCTTGTGTACTTTTGTTTGTCTGTTTGTCTTTTTCATTTTGAGCCATGGCGTTGTCAGTTTGTTTTCGATTTATGAGTTTGACTGTCCTTTTGGTATCTTTCGTCCGTCTTTTGTAGAAACATTTTAATAATAGGCGAGTATAATACAAAAAAAAACATAGCAAGTTTATTACCTCCGGAATATAATTCAAAGAGATGGCTCTTCCTGAGTCGTCCAAAACATAAACTCCTTCTGTGATAACTAGACCAGCAGTTACTCCATAAATTATAAAATCGTTGTAGTCCACATTTCAGTGTGTATGCTATGAAAATATATCATGATACTTTTAACATATAAGGCTTGGAAATTTAGAAAATTTCCTATCGGCACGTTTTATTAATAAGCACACAAAATTATGTTTACCCAGGCTAGGGATTTCACCGTAATTATATTGAAGGTTAAAAATACTTGGCATTTGAACAATTGCCAGACGTCTATTTTTAATACATTGGTTTCCGTTTTCTAAACAAGGTGAACAATGTTCAGAAAACTATAAACTTCAAAACTTTCTTACCTTTTCCTCCGTATGAAAATCTGTTGTGACTGATTTTAAATCCATGGTATTTCTTGTAGTAATCCAAGTAACTCACTAAGTGTCCGACACCATATATGCCATGGTAGTCATGTAGTTTATTGATGGTATGTTCGTGTTTTCCGTGCAAGTAGTCGACGTTCAATTCATGCTTTTTGTTCTGATACAAAGAGTTGTATGGTGGACATATTCAACACATATTTCCCAGGAATACAGTAAATACTATAACAGTGCCTGTGAAATTGGTCGTTCTACGCATCACACAAATTAATTCAATTTTTTTACAAATAGTATCAAAAACTCTGAATTTTTGGGAAACAGCAAACTAACAACACCAAAACATACATATATAATAGAACAACAAAGTATATGAGGAATATATAATTGCAACAAAGTTAAAACATAAACTTTACTCATTTTCCTTTCCGCGGCATTTGTGTCCGCCCTCATTTTATTTTTGTGACCATATTACTCTCAAATTCTGTATGCTCTGTGTGCTTTTAGTTTAGATATCTTGTCTAACGTATGCGGTTCGTCAATAGACTATACATTTACCCCCTTCCTACATATTTAACAAAAATATTAGAAACAGTTTTTATTTGCTTCAAAAATATACCTGCAACGTATTTGTAGAACAGATGTTGTCTTCTAAGTAATTCAAAACAGTCACCTATACTATGATACTCATCATAGCACTCGCTCCATAACCTGTAGAACTGGCTGCTACTACATTTCAGTTGGTATGCTGTAATTAAATATTATCTTTTTTTATGTGTTACTTTGTTTAATGCATAAAAATCCAATATGAAAATATATAAAAACTACATCTTTTTAATTTTTTAAATATTTTTATTGCTTCTGGTGGTTTTTTTAGCTTTTGATATGCCATTTGGTTATGCACTTTCTATTTTAGAATTTTCCTTGGAGTTCGGAACATTGTTATTTTACTTTTTTTACTTTATAGAAATACAAAAACTGATACTTTATTTGGCCTTTTTAACTTCTTTGGATTCGAGCGTCACTGACAAGTCTTTTGTAGACGAAACGCGCGTCTGACGTATATACAAAATTTAGTCCTGGTATCTATGATGAGTTTATTTACAACCACTGGGTCGATACCACTGCTGGTGGAGATTTATTTCCCCGAGGGTATCACCAGCCCAGTAGTCAGCACTTTTTGTGCTGACATGAATTATCATTGATATGGTTATATTTATAAATTAACTGTTTACAAAATTTTTGAAGTACTAAGGCTTTTCTACCTCAGGTATAAATTACCTTAGCTGGATTTGGCAAAACTTTTAGGAATTTTGGTCCTCGATGCTCTTCAACTTCGTACTTTATTTGGCCTTTTTAACTTTTTTGGATTCGAGCGTCACTGATGAGTCTTTTGTAGACGAAACGCGCGTCTGGCGTATATACAAAATTTAGTCCTGGTATCTATGATGAGTTGAATTATACACAAAAACACAAGACTAATTGTTATAATGTTGTTCACATTTTTTTAATAAAACAACTCCAAATTATTTTTTTGTTTATATGATGGATAATTGATATGGTTGTAATAATAAATTCACTGTTTTAAAAAAAATAATTCGAAATACTACAGATTTTCTAATCTTAGTTGTATTTCGCAAAACATTTCAGAATTGTGGGTCCTTCGATGCTATTCCACTTTGTACTTTAATTTGCCATTCTGTTTCTTATTTTACTGATGAGTCTTTTGAAGATTAGATATACGTCTGGCGTTCACAATTGTAATTCTTATATATATGATGAGTTTCTTTATATTTTTTGATGTTATACATCTATTAGAGAATTGGTATTATTATAAACAACTTACAAATTCCGTGATACAAAAATCTGTTATGTCTTATTTGGAATCCATGATGACTTCTGTAATAGCTATAGCTATATTTCCCGTGACCGTATCCACCAACAATACCACCATATGAGCTACCTGTAAATATTGATCAACATAAATCAATTTGTCACATAAAATAAAAATGATAAACAGTTATAATAGTATTTGAAAATGCCACCATATGAATTACCTGTCAATATTTGTAGATGGATTTCAATTTGTCTCGTAAAATGTATAACAAAACAGTTGAAAATATATGTATACATGTATTAACAGACATTTATTACAGAGAACATAACACTTTATAATATCGTGACGTCTGTGATTGGGTTTCCTGAATGAATCTTTTTCAGGGACGCTAAAAGTTAAAAAACAAAAAAAACAAAAAAAAAACCAATACTTTTTGACAAATGATGAAATTACGTTTTGTGCTTTTACAGTAATTTCGAACTGTATTTCTAGTTCTATGATCTATACGGATGTTTGTGATTTTATTGCTAGTTTTCAATATTGTACTTTTCAATATTTAATTTATAATGCCTTTATTTCTAACGGTAATAGTTTTGTTTACTATCAGAACGTTTTTTAAGTCGGAAATTTTCACAAAAAAGTTTATATTAGTCATATAATTGGCATGCATCTGGAATTTATTTCGAGTTAAAAAATTTAAACAATTTTCTAATGTATGTATTAGAAAAGCTGAGTATTTATTCATAAAAAAAAACATGGAGAACTTTAAAAAAATGTGTTAACATTTCGTTAAGAGAAAACCGTTCAACGTTTGTTTTAAAAATATTGCATTTTACCACTTCGGGCTTTTAATTTTCAATTGAGTTGATTTTCATTTTTACTACCAAGATTCTATGAAATTGTTTGAAACATAGATTGGTATATATGTATTGTCTTTATATATTGTTTTTAATTTTCCTTGGAGTTGAGTCTTTTTGCGATTTAACTTTTTTATTAACGAACATACCTGCAACGTATTTATAGAACAGATGTTGTCTTCTAAGTCGTTCAAAACATGTTCCTACACTATGATAATGATCATAGCAATTACTCCAAAGTCTGTAGAACCGAGTGCTGCTACACTTCAGTCTGTATGCTGTAATTGAACATTATCTTTTCTGATGTGGTACTCTGTTAAATGCTTTAAAAAGTCTTAATAATGTAAACATTACTTCTTTTGAAACTAGAATATCTTCTTTCTTTAGCTTAATACATTCAACAAATGCATTATAAAATACAACAAAAATTGTTTAATGTAGCCCTACAAAAAAATGAATTCAATTTTCACTTCGTGGAAATGTCTTGACCGAAATTATAACCAGTAATGAGGCCCATTATAGTTTGCTGTTCGGTGTGGTCTATGCTCCGTATTTAAAACCATACTTTGTCTATAATGGTGTTTTTACAAATTGTTACTTGGTTTGAGAGTCATCTCATTGGCACTCAAACCACACGTTTATATATCTTTTTAATAAAACAACTAAAAAATATTTCTTTTGAAATGATTTCTCATTGATATTCTATAATTTCAATTAATCTTTTTTTTTTAACTTAGATATTTTTCGAAATACTTCGAACTCTCTATCACATTAATCGATTATATTATCATTTCGGAATTTATTTGAAGCCCTCAATGATCTTCAATACCGTTCTGTAATTTGCCATTTTCATTTTTACTTTTCAAGAGATATTGATGAGTCTTTTGTAGACGGAACACGTGTCTGGCGAACGAAGTTTTAATCCTGGTATCTTTGATGACTGTTTAATACAGTTCACAATATTCTGATGACTTCATACAAATAAAGCGATTATACTTATTCCGTTTATACTTTAGATGTTTCAATTATATATTCTGCAAAAGAATTATTATTTTAGTATCAACTTACAAATTCCATGATACAAAAATCTGTTATGTCTTATTTGGAATCCAAAATGGCGTTTGAAATAACCATAGCTGTATATCCTGCGACCATGTACTCCAAATACGCCACCATATAAGCTACCTGTTAAATTGATGAACATAAATCAGTCTGTCAAGTAAAACTTAACAAAAAATACAAAAGAAGTTAAAATAGGTTTTTAACTATAAATATACATTTTTTAAAGTGAACATAAATTTTTTTAATTGATTCCATCCGAGGCGAATCCATGCACTAACATTTATCGTAGATATATAGAAACGAAGATGTATCTTAACCTTATGACTCTTTATTTGGAATTTGACTTATTTTTGATTTATATCACAAGTATATATAAAACTTTTTGGAAGCATAGAGATAAATAATTTCACTTATACTTTAACGAATATACCTGCACCGTATCTATAGAACAGATATTGTCTTCTAAGTCGTCCAAAACAGGTTCCAACACTATGATAATGATCATAGCATTTACTCCAAAGTCTGTAGAACCGGGTGCTGCTACACTTCAGGCTGTATGCTGAAAGTCAAATATATGTTTTGCTAAGGTGCAACATTGATACATGCTTGACCATAAATTCCTTATTTTTTTAACACAAAACACAGGACAATGATAGGTTGTATTCCTCAAATAATTGAAATCGATGAAACTTTTCAATATTTATTTGTTGGCATGATTTTTCCTTGATATGGTAAATGTTTACAAAACAAAACAAAAAAAGTATGTTTTTGAAATACTATAGATATTCTATCCCATGTATGGATTACCAAAGCAGTATTTGGAAAACGTGTCAGACGTTTGTGTTCTCAATGCTCTTTAATTTCGTAATTTAATTCATCATTGTGACTTTTTTTATTCAACTGTGACTGTAAAGTCGTTTTGTAGAAGAAACTGGCATATGATGTACAACATTTAAATCCAGGAATCTACAGAGGGTTTATTCATATAATGCAGTGATATTCTTATAACTTTGAACAAACAAATGCGACAACTAATGTGATTCATATGTCGATGGGTTTTTTCTTCATGTCCTACTATTTTAATTACAACTTATAAACTCCATGGTAAGAAAATCTGTTATGTCTAATGCTAAAACCATGATGACTTCTGTAAAAGCTATAGCTGTATTTGGTGACACTGTGTCCACCAAAAATGCTACCATATGAGCTACCTGTGAATGTAGCATAGATCCTTTTAAACAAAATGAAAATAGTAATAAGTAATTAAAAACTAATATTCATTTATTACAGTGAGCAAAAGACTTTGAAATGTGTTGCGCTGATGCGATTCCCTGAATTAACCTTGGAATTTAGTTTCTTGTACTTTCAATCCCAAGTATATATAAAAGCCAATTTGAAAACCCAGAGATTTATAATTTATATTTATATCGCCAACGAATATACCTCCTACGTATCTATAGAACAGATGTTGTCTTCTAAGTCGTCCAAAACAGGTTCCTACACTATGATAATGATCATAGCAATTTCTCCAAAGTCTGTATAATCGGAAGCTGCTACACTTCAGTCGGTATGCTATAAATAAATATGCGTTACTCTGTTAGATGCTTTAGCAAGTGTATATAACATAAAAAGTACTTATTTTTTAAACTTTGAAACATTTTTCTTTAACTAAGTACAATTACTGAAAATCAAGACACTAGACAATATGTGGTTGTGCCCTTAAACAATTGAAAGTAATGAAACATTTTAAAATGACTTTTTGTTAGCATGACTAGTCCTTGATAAAGTACAATCTGTGCAAAACATACAATGTTTTCGAAATACTACAGATGTTTTATCCATTGAAGAAATTATCTAAGCAGAAATTGTCAAAACGTTTCAGAATTTCAATTGCTCAATGCTGTTTTACTTGATTTGTCATTTTGACTTTTTTTGTACAGGCGTGACTATAAAGTCTTTTTACGAAGAAACTGGCGTCTTGCGTACATACTATTAAGCATGGTATCAACGATGGGTTTATCTATATAGTGCAGTAATATTCTTATAACTTGAAACAAACAAAATATCTACTAATTTGATGCATATTTCTATGCTCTTTTATCTTCTACTAAATGATGAATATCTTAAGCAACAACTTACCAATTCCATGATACAAAAATCTGTTATGTCTAATGCTGAATCCATGATGACTTCTGTAATAGTTATAACTATATCTCCCGTGACCGTATCCACCATAAACGCCACCATATGAGCTACCTGTAAATATTTGTTAATATAAACCAATTTGTCAGGTAAAATTTAAAACCAAAACAGTAATGATTGTATTTAAACTATCAGTTATTTATTACATTGAACAGACGACTTTGACATTTATATGTGTCAAAGGAGATTTCTCAATTAATCTTTAAATTTATCAACCAGGGATATTAGATTCTTTTACTTTCCATCCCAAGAATACATTAAAAAAAAATTAAAACGCAGAGATTTGTATTTTGTCTTCATATATTGTTAACGAATGTACCTCCGACGTATCTATAGAACAGATGTTGTCTTCTAAGTCGTCAAAAACAGGTTCCTACACTATGATAATGATCATAGCAATTACTCCAAAGTCTGTAGAATTTGGGTGCTGCTACACTTCAGTCGGTATGCTATAAATAAATATGCGTTACTCTGTTAGATGCTTTAGCAAGTCTATATAACATAAAAAGTACTTATTTTTTAAACTTTGAAACATTTTTCTTTAACTAAGTACAATTACTGAAAATCAAAACACAAGACAATATGTTGTTGTGCCCTTAAACAATTGAAATAAATGAAACATTTAAAAAAGACTTTTTGTTAGCATGATTAGTCCTTGATATAGTACCATCTGTGCAAAACATACAATGTTTTCGAAATACTACAGATATTTTATCCATTGAAGAAATTATCGAAGCAGAAATTGTCAAAACGTTTCAGAATGTCAATTGTTTAATGCTCTTTAACTTGATTTGTCATTTTGACTTTTTTTGTACAGGCGTGACTATAAAGTCTTTTTACGAAGATTGATTGATTGATTGTTGGTTGCTTAACGTCCAGTGGCAAATATTTCATGCATATTCAGGACGAGAACAAGTTCACAATAAATACAATAGGTAGGTTGTTGTAATAGAGGCCATCTAGGATGATGGTCGGGGAAATTTGGACTGCCACTAGAAAATGAGGGTATATTGGAGAGGGACAGATATTTTGCCTTGCAACAGGCTACCTACGGACTCCTCAAAAAGTTGTTGCAAGGGTTCTTAACTTGCAAAGAGCGTGGCACTCTCTTCACACGAGGCATCGGATTTTACGTCCCCCTTCTGACCGGACGTGACTGCGAACTTGAGACATCCCGCACAGCCAAACGGACGCCCCACTTCAGCAAGCGTTTTACTGCCGGTCGGGAGAAGACCAAGTGACCATATTTCTTTACCCCAGTCACCCTTGGGGGTGTTTTACGAAGAAACTGGCGTTTTGCGTACGTACTATTAATCATGGTAACAACGATGGGTTTATCTATATAGTGCAGTGATTTTCTTATAACTTGAAACAAACAACATATCTACTAATTTGATGCGTATTTTGATGCTCTTTTATTTTCTACTAAATGATGAATATCTTAAGTAACAACTTACCAATTCCATGATACAAAAATCTGTTATGTCTAATGCTGAATCCATAATGACTTCTGTAATAGCTATAACTATATCTCCCGTGACCGTATCCACCATAAACGCCACCATATGAGCTACCTGTTAACATTTGTAAATATAAACCAAATTTGTCAGGTAAAATTTAAAACCAAAACAGTAATGATTGTATTTAAACTATCAGTTATTTATTACATTGAACAGACGACTTTGAAATTAATTTGCGTCAAAGGCGATTTCTCAATAAACCTTCAAATTTATAAAGTAAGATAATTTAGATTATCTTACTTTCCATCCCAAGAATACATAAAAAAAAAATTGAAAACGCAGAGATTTGTATTTTGTCTTCATATATTGTTAACGAATGTACCTCCGACGTATCTATAGAACAGATGTTGTCTTCTAAGTCGTCCAAAACAGGTTCCTACACTATGATAATGATCATAGCAATTACTCCAAAGTCTGTAGAATCGGTTGCTGCTACATTTCAGTCGGTATGCTATAAATAAATATGCGTTACACTGTTAGATACTTTAGCAAGTGTATATAACATAAAAAGTACTTATTTTTTAAACTTTGAAACATTTTTCTTTAACTAAGTACAATTACTGAAAATCAAAACACAAGGTAATATGTGGTTGTGCCCTTAAATAATTGAAATTAATGAAACATTTTAAAATGACTTTTTGTTAGCATGATTAGTCCTTGATATAGTACCACCTGTGCAAAACATACAATGTTTTGAAATACTACAGATATTCTATCCATTGAAGAAATAATCGAAGCAGAAATTGTCAAAATGTTTCAGAATTTCAATTTCTCAATGCTCTTTAACTTGATTTGTCATTTTGACTTTTTTTGTACAGGCGTGACTATAAAGTCTTTTTACAAAGAAACTGGCGTCTTGCGTACGTACTATTAATCATGGTATCAACGATTGGTTTATCTATATAGTGCAGTGATATTCTTATAACTTGCAAAAAAGAACATATCTACTAATTTGATGCATATTTCGATGCTCTTTTTTTTTCTACTAAATGATGAATATGTGAAGTAACAACTTACAAATTCCATGATACAAAAATCTGTTATGTCTAATGCTGAATCCATGATGACTTATGTAATAGCTATAACTATTTCTCCCGTGACCGTATCCACCATAAACGCCACCATATGAGCTACCTGTAAATATTTGTTAATATAAACCAATTTGTCAGGTAAGATTTAAAACCAAAACAGTAATGATTGTATTTAAACTATCAGATATTTATTGCATTGAACAGACGACTTTGAAATTAATATGCGTCAAAGGCAATTTCTCAATTAACCTTTAAATTTATCAACCAGGGAATTTAGATTCTTTTACTTTCCATCCCAAGAATACATTAAAAAAAATTGAAAACGCAGAGATTTGTATTTTGTCATTATATATTGTTAACGAATGTACCTCCAACGTATCTATAGAACAGATGTTGTCTTCTAAGTCGTCCAAAACAGGTTCCTACACTATGATAATGATCATAGCAATTACTCCAAAGTCTGTAGAATCGTGTGCTGCTACATTTCAGTCGGTATGCTATAAATAAATATTGTCTTTTTCTTATGTATAACAAAGGTAAATGCTTAAACATATCTTTATAATTTTTAAAAAAAATTGTTTTAAATACCTGTTAACAAGACTTAATATGTTTTCGAAATAATAAGGATTTTCCTTGCCGATTATATTTGATCTCAGATGTATTTGGCAACACTTTTCGAAATATGGGGGTCCTAAGAGCTCTTCAATTTCGGACTTTATTTTGTAATTTGACCTTTTCATAAGTCTTGCGTACATCATTTTCATTCTGGTATCTATTATGAGTTTATTTATATAGTTCATCGACATTCTTATGACTTTATACAAATAAAGCGTTTACTAGTTTGGTTTATATTTCAGATGTTCCATTTTCATTTTCTACTTAAGAATGGTTTTAGTAACTACTTACCAACTCCATGATAAGAAAATCTACTGTGTCTGATGCTAAAACCATGATGACTTCTATAATAGCTATAGCTATATTTCGTGTGACTTCTGTATCCGCTATATACATGACCAGAGTAACCTGCTGTGTATTAAAAACATAAAAATCAACGACCAAATGGATATCAATCTCTAAAAATAAGACGACTTATACAATATTAACATACCACTGCTGTTTATACGTGTTAGAGCATTCTGTAACATGACGTTATATAATATTTTAAACTATACTCTCATGATAGCGTCATCTAATACACTTTAGTCTATTTTTTTTCAATATACAGATTTGGGTAAATAGAACTTCAAATCCATTTATTTCTAACTTTTGAGCATGATTACCAATGCGAGAAAACATTAAAATAACATTTAGTTTCAGTTTCAAACAATAAATTAAAAATTAGTTCAACTAGTCAATTAAATTATTCTATATGTTATTAAACAAGACTTTATGAGCCGTGTTTCTATTGATAAAGATTTGAACGAGCGATGAACTTTCTCCAGCTGTTTAAGATTTAAATGTGTGTAACGGTACAGATTAGATCTGTCATAGATACAGATTACAACGACTGATGAAGTATAGCAAATTGCTACCTAAGTTAAAGTAATCAAATCAATTAAGAATTACTAATATTTATTATATATAATTATACAGACTTGTATTCAAGTTATAATATATACAAAAGAAATAAAAAAACATAATATAATATTAAAAACCAATTGTTCAGAGAACAATTGAAGGTCTTTCCACCAGTAAATATCTATTTTGATATTAAAATATTAAAAATCAGTCTAAAATGTCAATTCCTATGGCTTTATGATGTATAGATATGAATTTTAAGCAAAGGTCATAATCTAGAACGTCAAATTTACCTATGACCTTGACCTCAATTTCAAGGTCACAAACTGAGGATCTCAAATCAAAAGACCCTAGGTCTCTAATATGTATGGTAAATAAGTTATATGACTTTACGCATAATTTTAGATATGATAGGGGCTAAAACTCACGTTTATTGACTACGCACCCTTTCAACCAAAATTATTAAGTTACGACATGTTGCAACTAACAATTTAGTAAAAATAATTTGTCGATATCTTATAAGGTTAATGAAAATGAGTGAAAATAAGCCAAAATCAAAAATTTAGAATATGACCTTGACCTTTGACCTTGACCTCAATTTCAAGGTCACAAACTGAGGATCTCAAATCAAAAGACCCTAGGTCTCTAATATGTATGGTAAATAAGTTATATCACTTAACGCATAATTTTAGATATGATAGGTCTAAAACTCCCATTTATTGTCTACGCACCCTTTCAACCAAAATTATTATGTTACGACATGTCGCAACTAACAATTTAGTAAAAATAATTTGTCGATATCTTATAAGGTTAATGAAAATGAGTGAAAATAAGACAAATTCAAAAATTAGAATATGACCTTGACCTTTGACCTTGACCTAATTTTCATTTTTTTGGACCAAGGACCTCAAATCAAAAGATCCTAGGTCTCTATCACTTATGGTGTTCCAGTTTAAAATACATTTCAAAATTTCAAATACAAAAAGGGAAATAACTCTCATATGGAGCGTTCATATTGCTTCGGTCGAAATTGGACAAATCATGCGAAGGATATAACGAGCAATTTTATAAAATAAATTTGTCGTAATCTTTTACGGTTGCGAAGGAGATGCGATAACAAGGAAAACAGTGTTTGGGGAGATAACTCCTACAAAGAAAAGTATACGGTTACGCAGGGTAAATTTCAAAAGGGCATAAACTGTTCGATATCATATACCAAATATCTAAGCGACATATTGCGAAACAAATGTTTATCGCAAGAACAAAATTTGGCGGAAGAAAAAAAAATAATCAGAAGAAAAACAATAGGTCTTTCCACAGAAAAGTGGAAAGACCTAATAATACAAAATATAAAATTGGCGTTACGGGCAACATGCTAGCAATTGATATGTATTTAAAAAATAAAAATAATACATATCTCAATTAAATTCACATTATTCGAGCATCTATCGCGGCACTTGCACTTGACGACAGAGTGTAGATGTGGTACCGTGACTTCAAATAACTTTGACCATATGCTTTAAGGATAAAGTCACGAGCCACTTTAGTATACATCAAACAGAAACATAACTCGTAGAGTATTGAATGAAACCTCAAACAATGTGAACCTAATAGCAAAGCGAGCCTTTTAAAAGAGAGTATTTACAAGAGCTCGAAGCATAATTCAAAGAACAATATGTTACTTCAAAATACCTCTCTACGAGTGACATGTTGAGCGCTGGCCCATCCCATGTCAAACATAGG
The DNA here is from genome assembly GCF_963676685.1 of Mytilus edulis. Classification (NCBI taxonomy): domain Eukaryota; kingdom Metazoa; phylum Mollusca; class Bivalvia; order Mytilida; family Mytilidae; genus Mytilus; species Mytilus edulis. The sequence goes on along the minus strand of NC_092346.1, from coordinate 48,320,535 downwards.
TAACTCAAGTATACCCACTCTTTTAGTTTATTTTAATTAATTTTAATACCTGCATGTTGAGCGCTGGCCCAGCCCATGCTTAGAGGGAATTGGCTCACTTTGCAACCTTAGACGGATAACCTCGAGTGAAAAAAAACATTTGCACACTAAAACATGTATCCAAAAGAACTGTCAAATGGACAAACAAATGATTTGTTCACCCGACGAGAGGGCTGCCTAGTTATCCATTTTATTCAGGGCTGCCTGAGAACTCAGGTAATAATTTTGTGACAAGTAAAGAATGGATGAAATTCATTATTACATTGCCCGAACGAATTGCTACACATGTTGCACAAAGCACAAACCACAATCTCGGAGGTGTAAGGGGCGGATGGAGGGTCAATAATTACAAATAAAAATATTACATAAAATAAACATGTGTATCTAATCCATATAAACATTACAACTGCAACTTAACTAAATTTCTAATGTACCCTAGACAAGTAAGGGAGGAGTTACTCAAGATTGACATGCCTTATATCAAACAAGATAGACTATTAACATTGCGGTCAGACAATTCCCAGACTTCCATAAATAAGTCAAGATTAAGAGATAAAGTAAACAAATGGCATCTGCAAGGAAATAAACACTTACATAAACTTTAATTAATGAACATTAATACACAAAAAGGGAATACCTCTATGATAAATTCCAAACAAATGTCTTTTCCTTAGATATCCAAAACAAGCACTTCTACTGTGATATCTTCTGTAACAGCTCCTCCAACTTCTGTAGAATACTCTCCTTGCACATCTTAATTTATATCCTAAAGTAAAAACACTTTATTAACTTTTGTTTCAGGAAATTTGTTTGATCTTTTAATGAAAGCAAAATAGTCATAAAAAAAGATTAAGAAAAGAAAGTGTGTATATTCCTTATAACAATTTGGACCATTTAATAGTTTGGTATATTATTGAAAATTAAGGATGCCGTGTGATGTATTGTTACCCATGATACAGCTATTCACCATAAACACTTACTATTCTCATATACTAGAATACAAGTTTCAGTCTATTTCTATGATATAGATCTATTCAAAACGATTCGCCATCAAAAAAAATAAAGGCAACAGTAGAAACAGTTATGTAAATACTTACCATGACCGCCATAGAAAAATCTGTTGTGTCGGAGTTTGAATCCATGGTATTTTTTACCATGGCCTTTGTTTCAATGAAAATAAGTCATCGGTTAAGTCATGAAAAAGATAATAAGGATTTGAAATATAAAAAAATCAAAATGCGTCATGGAAATTAAATATATTGAAATGATGTTACTTGTTGTCTCCTCTCTTGACTATTACCTGTATGAATAACGAAATTCAGTTGTTTCTAAAATAATTTTCAGTTGCAGTGATAACTACAGTATTTTATAACTAAGTAAAAAAAAATATTTAAGTTAGAATTTTATAATTTAATCGGCAAAAACAGATTATAAATGCTTAACTGTAATCAGTAATTGGAAAATGGTTAATGAAATCTTGTTTTATAGCTAGATAAACCTCTCACTTATATGGCATTCGCATCAATTACATTATATTGACAATGATGTGACAACAAAACAAAGATTAAGAATAGGTAAAAGTGTTCCCATAAATTGGGGTACAGCAATCAACACTGTGAAATTGTCTCAATAACGCATAAATTCATATAAATATGTAACAAAAAAGCACAAAAGTAAATATAGGCTTTAAAAGAAAAAGAGTATATTGATGAATTATCTGTCAATACCCTTTATTACTTTTCGTATCGTGATTAAAACAAAATTAGTTCATTTCAAAGTTCGATAACTATTTTTATGATTAAATGCAGTCAATAGTTTAATTGTTAAGTTACCTTTATAGAGACTAAAGAGATGTCGTGTTCTAAATACTCCAAAACAACGACTTCTGCTATGATATTTACCATAACAACGTCTCCACAGTCGGTAAAATCGGCTCTTTCCACATCTCAGTTTGTACCCTGATGTAAAACAAATATTTCTTGGTTCACATTGGGCTAGGTTTTGGAATTCACAGATTTTACATCTTTATAAAAAAAAATGTCAATGAGGAATGTGATAAAGAGACAACAAACCGACCAAAGAGCAGATATCAATAATGTTTAGCATCGATTTATTCTATGGAAAGCCACAGTGAACCCCCCGATTATTATTTTTTTTTCTTTTTAAAAATACATAGATACAAATAAATCTTCGGCTTTGACAATCCCGCCGATTAATATAAATTCTACAATCTTCGGCTTTTAAAAATCTAAGGCTTTTTCAAAATCTTCGGCTTTTCAATATCTACCGTTTTCTCAAAATCTTCGGCTTTTCAAAATCTACGGCTTTTCAAAATCTTCGACTTTTCAAAATCTTCGGCTTTGCAAAATCTTCGGCTTTTAAAATCTTCGACTTTTCAAAATCTACGGCTTTTCAAAATCTTCGGCTTTTCAAAATCATCGGTTTTTTAAAATCGTCGGCTTTTCAAAATCGTCGGCTTTTCAAAATCGTCGGCTTTTTAAAATCAACGGCTTTTCAAAATATTCGGCTTTTAAAAATTCACCGCCGATTATTATATTATAAAATCTTCGGCTTTGAATCACATGGCCGCCGATTATTTTCAATTAAAAAATCTTCGGCTTTTGAAAGTCTATATCCATAAAAGTCAGACCCCTCGCCGATTATTATCAATTGTAAAATCTTAAACACGCAGGCACATGCAGGCTATATAGTATGTATGTATATATATATATGAGTGTGTGTGTAAGCACCTGTAACATTTTTAAGCCACCCTTACTAGGGGGTGGCATATTAATTTACTCCTGTCCGTCCGGCTGTTCGTCAGTAAGATGCATTGTTTGTCCGGCTATCTCCTACAGTTTTAAATGTACAACTTTAATATTTTGTAGGATGTTCATACACATAAGAAGATGTGGTATGAGTGCCAATGAGACAACTCTACATTAAAGTCACAATTTATAGAAATAGACCATTATAGGTCCATGTACGGTCTTCGACACGGAGCCTTGGCTCACACCAAACAGCAAGCTATACCCCCCCCCCCCCCCCAAAAAAAAGAAGGGAAAAACCATTTAAACGAGAAAACAAACGGTCTAATCTATAAATAAAAAAAGTGAAACAAGAAAAAAAATATATAGCTGTTACACTAGTGTTCCGATAAGGGAGAAGGTTTGGTACCATTAAAACGTTTAATCCCACTGATTTTTTTTGCACCTGTCCTATATAGCTAAGTCAGGAATCTGATGTTCAGTAGTTGTCATCTGTTGATGTGGTTTATAAATTTTTTTCTTGTTTCACTTTTCTTTTTTTTTCATAGATTAGACCGTTTGTTTTCTCGTTTAAATGGTTTTTCCCTCTTTTTTTTTGGGGGGGGGGGTATAGCTTGCTGTTTGGTGTGAGCCAAGGCTCCGTGTCGAAGACCGTACATTGACCTATAATGGTCTATTTTTATTAATTGTGATTTTAATGTAGAGTTGTCTCATTGGCACTCATACCACATCTTCTTATGTGTATGAACATCATACAAAATATTAAAGCTGTATATTTAAAACTGTAGGAGATAGCCGGATAAACAATGCATCTTACTGACGAACAGCCGAACAGACATGAGTAAATTAATATGCCACCCCCTATTTTGTAAGGTGGCTTAAAAATGTTACAGGCGCTTACACACACACTCATATATATACATACATACAAAATATATAGCCTGCATGTGCCTGCGTGTTTAAGATTTTATAATTGATAATAATCGGCGAGGGGTCTGACTTTTATGGATATAGACTTTCAAAAGCCGAAGATTTTTTAATTGAAAATAATCGGCGGCCATGTGATTCAAAGCCGAAGATTTTATATTATAATAATCGGCGGTGAATTTTTAAAAGCCGTTGATTTTAAAAAGCCGACGATTTCGAAAAGCCGAAGAATTTAAAAAGCCGATGATTTTGAAAAGCCGATGATTTTGAAAAGCCGAAGATTTTGAAAAGCCGTAGATTTTGAAAAGCCGAAGATTTTAAAAAGCCGAAGATTTTGAAAAGCCGAAGATTTTGAAAAGCCGTAGATTTTGAAAAGCCGAAGATTTTGAAAAAGCCGTAGATTTTGAAAAGCCGAAGATTTTGAAAAAGCCGTAGATTTTGAAAAAGCCGTAGATTTTGAAAAGCCGAAGATTTTGTAAAAGCCGTAGATTTTGAAAAGCCGAAGATTTTTTTTTTTCAGATATTTTTATTTATCTTTTACTCTTTTCAGACAATATGAGTTTCTATAGAAAAAGACAACAACTGACATTGCGGAGAGAATGTGCATTGGCTTGTTGTGTTGTAGATCTACATTAAATTACCGAGTCCATGGTAAAAAAATCTACGATGGCTTATCTTGAATCCATGGTATCTTTTGTAGTATGACACTCCATGATAACTGTGATGACTCGAATGTCGGGTTACGACGCTAGTGTGAATAGGATATCCTAAAAAAAAAAATTTTAAGTCATTTTTTTTTTTACATTTTTTTTAAATGAAAAAGTCTTTCCTGAATTCTGAAATGCATTTCCTTCGTTAGCTTAATAATTTGCATTTGTCTGATATATTTATTTACTATAACATATCAAGAAAATATTCAATAACATAAGGAATTATAAACAAATAACAAATTGAATTAATAAAGCGGAAATAACTTTTCCCCTTACTTAAAATCTAAAATCTCCATTGTTATACATGACATATGCAATTATCATATTTACCGCTATATTCTGTAGTACCATAACTTCCATAACTGCCGTACCCAGATGTGGACACTGATGTAAAATATAAAAGACTGATTTACTGTATTTGGACAATATTAGTTACACAGTGTGTAATTGTCCTAATACGAGAATTTATCGGGTCAATAAAATTCATATCGGGTGAGGCGAAGCCAAATCCGATATGAATTTTATTGACCCGATAAATTCCGTATTAGGACAATTGAACACTGTGTAACGAATTTATCCTGATTTTGTTATATTACATATTATTATATTTAAATTCAATGTAAGGACAATATCAACCAATTATATTTTAGATATTTAATCTAAAACTGTGAAAAAATAACATATTAGGACTATGAAGCAACTCATTTTTTTATTAGGTCAATGGTATAAGGGAGATAATTCCAATTGACGTAATAAATAAGGGAGATAATTCCTATTGACGTAATAAAAAATTGTACTGAAATTTATTAGGACAATATCAGCCAATCAAATTGCGAGAAGTTACTCTAAATCAGGATAATAGGCTATACACAGTTGGGAGTTTTAACTGTATTGAAATATAGAAAACTAACAAAAAGGGTTACATATAGTGTCAACATTCGTAATAAAAAGAAAATTTGTGTATGTTACCACTCTGAGCATGCATTTCACTCATGGCACGTGATTTCACTTGTTTAGCTTTCATAGACGTTCGAATTTCTTGGTCAATTGGTGTTTTAATTTAGAATCAAGTTATTGTTACACACATACAATGGTTAATTGTAATTGTGTGCTAAATAATATTTCCTGAAGGTTGAAAGTGTGAGAAGGGATGGTTTAAATAAAAATTTCACGAAATTAAGACTTTCTTAGTTTTCCTTTCCATTTTACTTCCACCAGTGTTTTGTTGCTTGCTTGGAATTTTCTTATCACCTACATATTAATTCTATATTTACTGTAAAAATGTACCACCGTCAATTTGGATTGATCCTTGCAGACAATGCATATTGACTTGATGGTTACGTTTTCGTTCCGAAAATGCATAATATAACTGTTAACAGTTCCATTAAAAGACTTTAAAAATAATGAATATTCACAATAAAAAGTAAAATGCGTGTGTTAATTTTATTCGTTAGTTTAGTTTCTCTGAACAATAAATATGTTAATAGTAATGAAACGTTTTCTCATCTTTAAGAATATCTTTTTAAAAGATGGGCTTGGCTTTTTAAATTCTTCGAGAAAATAGTTGACTAATATACTGGAGATGCAGTATCAATGTTAATCAGAAATTTTGAAAATAAAGTTTTCGGACATTTTGAAATTATCAAATTCAGTGCCAAACAATAGTGAAATGCGGAATGCATTAACTGCCGCTACTACTACTAAGAGGAGTATGCATATCCCTCCAGCCATATTGGAGGATATAATGTCTGGACTATAGAGCTCGGTTTATATAGTAAATGGAAGGAACCATATGTTACAATTAAGTATTTATTGTTACTGTAATACAGTTTTGTTGTCCTTTCTTACACAACAATAGTATGTAATCTATAGTAAATACTTTGATGCAAAGGAATTAAACATTCTTTTTTCTCACTACATTAGTATGTTTGATACTTCCTGTAAAAATTACAGAAAATGATATCCTTGCAAAAAAACAGTTTGCAATCAAGCAAGGACTTCATTTAGTGTTTCATTCATAATTCTATAATAGATAATAATGTGTTCGTAATTTGAAATATGCTATATGATTTTAACTTTTGAGTGTACAATATCAAAATTTAACTTGATTTATTTGTTTTATTGTTTTGAATATTCTTAAAAAGCGAGACCTCTTTAGAGTCGGATTTAGTTACTTTTTACGGCTTATTTGAGTTGTTTTTGATATTATACTTTTGTTTTCCTATGATATATGGCTATCTTTGCTAGATACAATATGCATGAAATTTTAGTTTTAAAGTAGAAATGTTCCCTACACAGAAGTTAAAATAGTGATCATTTATTAATTGAATATGCTAAACTGTTCATAATATTCATTCTTAATTGTGCATTTTTGTTGATTCGCATGTTTGAAGAAAAAATTGTATTTCTGATCAACTTCATTATTTAGTCTATAATAAAAATATCTTTATAGCGGCCGGCATGATTTAATTTGTGTATTTAAGGGACTTTTATCTTATTTTAAAAAGTGGTATGTAGATGTCCGTGCTATCAAACGCTTTACAAAAATATTTCAGCCTTAAAAATAAATGTTTTTGATCATTTACTGATGACTCATATTAAACTTGACATGCATATTGACATCTAACGTTGACATCTAATGTTGATAAGTCAGGAGATACCAGAAGGAATTGGAGGAAATAGACAGGTATATAATCAAAATCAAAATAACCCAAAACATCCACAAAACGTTACAAAAATACATTAAAAAGACTTTTTAAATAATAAACAACGCAGTTCTTTTTTAATAATAAGTGGACTGTTTATCTTTTATTTAAGAATACATTATTAATTCATTTTTGTTAGTATTGTTGCTCTTTTTGATGCAATAAGATTTTATTTTCAGATGTGGTAATAATGCGTTCTCAACTAAAATTTCAAATTCTCATGTACAGTTTTTTTCATACATTCCGTGAAATAACTAGGAAATAGCATATGTCAATGAAAAGATGCTAATTTTGAATAATTTGTCAAAGTATTTCTCAATTTTTTAATTGCTTTGATATTCTGTATAAGGTAGCATCTTTTTATAGTACATATGCTGTCTGTTTGATTTTATATGCTTCCAGCATTAAAATTTGATAGAGATGCTGTTGTTAAAATAATAATGTACTGGAGCATCTTACTTTCACTAGGATGCTAGTTTTGCATATATTTTTTTAAAATATTTTTTTATTTTTTGGGGATGCTTGATTTCCAATATATTGGAATGCTGGCATCCCGTTTTACTGAGATGCTGGCATCCCGTTTTATTGGAATGCTGGCATCCCGTTTTACTGAGATGCTGGCATCCCGTTTTATTGGAATGCTGGCATCCAGTCATATTGGGATGCTGGCATCCCGTTATTTTGGGATGCTGGCATCCAGTCATATTGGGATGCTGGCATCCCGTTTTATTGAGATGCTGGCATCCCGTTTTATTTGGATGCTGGCATCCTGTTATATTGAGATGCTGGCATCCCGTTATATTGGGATGCTGGCATCCCGTTTTATTGGGATGCTGGCATCCCGAAAAAGCTGGATGCTGGCATCCAAAACTGTAGGATTGCAGACATCGCAAAATATCCGAATGCAGTAATCCTACAAGTTCTGTTTGATATACTGTTGTCCGAATTTCTATAGATGTTCTCCAATGCATAATATTGTGTAATGCAAAAAATAAAACAACAGCAAAAATCCGTTTGTTGTTTTCCTTCGAACACTTTATCTAATGACGTCAGGGATATTATGACGTAAGAGGTGTTTTACCATCATGCGTAGAGATTCATGCAGAGACAGTAAACATGATAAGAAATCAAATCGCAAGAATCACTTATACCGATATAAATATTTTTTGAAAAGTAATTAAAACTAATAACCCTTTTAATATTCTCTTATTTATTAGTTTTTCTTATGTTTAATACTGAAAGCGCTTGCACTATTTTTCTACGCTAATTGCGGCAAATCCCACCCGCATGACGTCATGTAAAAAGAATGTTTAAAATCGGCGAAGTGGACATGGTTGCAAGGGGAAGGACGAAAAACACTTCTTTGGCCAGTATGCCCCAATTTATTATCATTTTCATATAACAGAAACATATACGCAATAGAACGCTACTCATACAGGTAAGACAAAGTAGATTTGCTTATTATTTACATGCACTTCATATCCGAGATTTCTCAGATTTAGCCATTCCTAAGGAATATTCTGCTCAACTCGACAACTGTATGTCTGTAATGGTTTCATTTATATATTATCAGATGTCGAATTTTTCTATAGGAGACGATTTGACTTGTGCCCGTCCGAGATTACTCTAACATCCTACGCTCATGGGCCTAGCTTGTCTTGCAAAACAGCTGTTTGAAGTCCGAGCAATCTCGCCAGTCGGACGCATTTCAGTGACTTGATACGCCAGCCGGATAATATAATTCTGATTACTTCCAGAGGGAAAATTACAGGCTAAAATGGTTAGGCAACAATGATTAATGTCAGTCGCCAGATTCTCCCATGTCGTCGGGGAGGGTAGTCCAAATAATTATGACATCTTGAAAGGCTATTATAATTTTTTTTCTTTGACGCCTTACTTCGTCGAAGTAAGGCGTCAAAGAAAAAAATTATAATAGCCTTTCAAGATGTCATAATGATTTGGACTACAATGAGGAATGCACTTCGATCCGTTTGTGGTAGCCAATGGTGATTCCAGAACTTTCTATAAACTTTTATATTTGGGGGGGGGGGGGCACTGACTGCCATAACATAGGGAACCGCTAAAGTCATCTTTTAGTGTTTACCTGTATTATTAACCAATTTTTTTCACACGAAAAAGGAGGGGGGCGCTGGATCAGCCTATGGTAGCGAGGAGCCTCCAAGACAGACATACTTTAATATGACTATGAGAGTTACAAAACAAGATAACTATATTCAGGTGCACATTTTGTGCCTTATAGGGGGGGCCTTATATGAAATTATGACTGTAACAGTGCTTAGTGCAAAATTACCAAAAAACTTGAAGGAAGACTATTTCTATATTAGGGTAGGTATGGAAATAGGAAATACACATATATATTATTTTTTTTTTGCCTTATAGAAATATGTACTTTTTCATGAAATTATGAATAGTTTTGACATAAATATGATCGACATAAACCCCACCGAGACGATTAACCACCATCAATATGGCCATGGCCAGTAAAAATATTGAGTCCGCAAAATTAATTTGTTTACCCCTAGACAACCTATAAGAAAACCATTAAAATGCATCACTGGTAAGAGTCCTTTGAGTTCAAGAAAAATAAAGTATGAAAAACTTAATTTCAGATTGATTTTCGGTCTAGAAATTGAATGTGTTGTTTGCCTTTCTTTTTTGCAAGGGTCTAAAACCAATTAACTTGAGTCTGAGTCTTGACTTCCTACGCTCATGGGCCTAGCTTGTCTTGCAAAACAGCCGTTTGAAGTCCGAGTAATTTCTGAGTAATGGTATGATTGCTAATGAGACAACTCTCCACCGGACTGAGACCAAATAATATGACTAAGCAGTTTACAATTAAATGTCAGCATATTATGGCCTCCAACAATGAACAAAACTCATACTGAATAGTCATATATGAATCAGATTGAATGTAAAATTTGAAATACTATGTTTTAAAAGAAAGAAACGTTTATCATACATAACAGATTTACCGATTTCAAAATAAATTTACTCTAATATATATACATTTTGTACTTAGCTTACTGGCAGGAATTAATAATAATAGGTTACATGTATAGTTTTATGGGTCAAGCTAGTCTTACAAATATGCCTCGGAGTCATCTTTTCATAAATGATTTTAAGCTGATATTTTCGTGATTTATTTCTTTTTTTTTTTAAACGAAGCTCGGTGGAAGCTTGATAATAAAAGCAATGCATATATATAGCAAATTTGCAAACTGAATGAAAAGAACATACGAAAATTAAGGAAAATGTAACTATCGCTACAAGAGTTTTGTGTTCCAGGACTAGGCTAAAATAAAAATGAAAACACACACAAATTGAGGTGTTAACCGATTACACCCTTAGATGGGAATTAAATTTCACGAAAGTCGCTAAATACATGTAGGATGTATTTCTAAAACAAAACACTTTTCTCCCTTTCATAATGTACAGTATAGACCTGGATGTTGTTCCATCAAAAAATCAATTGAACTTGTGGTTCATATGTCAAATGTATGTGTTTTGAATAGTTTTTAACCACAACACAGAAACAACAGGCATATCTTGGTGTGGAAAACTTCATTTAAAAGAAGTTTAAATGAAGGTTTTCTTCGAATAATAATGCGTTTTCTCGTTCCCTAGTGTTGTGATGTTACAACGAAAATTTATTGTTGATTATCTTTCATATAATTATTATTTCTCTTTTCAGCATTTGTAAAGAAGTGGCTTCACCTTTCTGGTTACTATTCATGTGTTGTGTATTAATGTATCGCAACACTTTATAGTTATTGGACAGGTTAAACTCAGACGACGAGTCATCCAAACAGCACCAGATCAAATTGTGATTCCAGCTTATTTCAGATTACTGGCAATACATGATAATAGAAAGTTTGAAAGTTCCAGTTCGTGTAACTGATTTGATTAAATGATTAACAAATATTGAAATATTAAAATACAGAAAAAAAGATACAAGTTTAATAATGATTGTAATAAAGAAAATGTAAGTTTTGTTAATAAAATGAAAGGCTCAAGTACTAGAAGATCCTGATATGATGTACTGACTCATTGGAAGATGTATACAGCAAGTCCAGAGATACTGACAATATCCAGTACGTACAGATCATAGACACTGTGCACCAGTATCGATAATAGACTTTTTTTAAATATTGCATTGTGGTACATGTTTTATTGTATACAGGCAATTGCGGGAAACAAATCTCCTTAATTCATACATTGAATGCCAATGGGGTTTCTCATAGACACAAAAAAAAATATTATGCAGGTTTACATATAACGCACCTCATATTTAGCATTTTAATAAAGGTACAGTCACCAATCCGTTTTGTAGACTTAGTTAATCAGACATTCCCAAGGTTCATTGTCATTGAGCAAATTCATCTGATTGATAATAAGCAATGCAAAATGAGCAGCATTTTTTTTAAATTTTGTCCAAATCATATGTGTGATTGTCCTGTAAAACTGTGAAAAGAATCTAGTCCAGTAAAAAAGAATGTCCAGTTGATTTCTGAAAGCCTTGGGAACTACTAAACTTGAGATGATTTCAGCCGGCAATTGCATTAAGCTTATTTCAAAAAAAATATTCTATGAACATTCGAAACATGAGCATATCAGATTTGAAAATTGTAGTCCTGATGTCATCATATATCAATGTATTGTCTCGAGACCACAATAGTCAATAAGATGTTTACATCATGTCTTACATAATGGTAATCAAAGTCAGAAAAATAACATTAAAATTGGCTAATTATTGGAAACTTACCGGTAGAACATCGACATAGTTTTATAAATATCAAATTGTTAACATCAACATTCACATGGTAAACTAGCACTTTAAAATTCAGACTCAGTTTGTTGGTCTAGTATACATTTCACACTCTGACCTATGATGTCACATTCTCAATATGCATTAAACTGGCCACTGGACATGAACAAAGACAAAAAATATAATCTTTCCGGCATTCATCAGTAGCTTTTTTTTTTATGTTTACTTGATTGTTTTCATATGCATTCAACACACATCAAAGCCTTAGGAAATGTACTGGGTGTTATATTGGCGGCTTAATACTAAAATCCAGTTGATTAGGAAGCAGCATTTAAATTCGTATGTCATAATGAAAAATGGTACATGTCTGCATGGTTGTGATGCCAGAATCTCTATATTTAGGGATGCCAGCATCCGGATATTTTGGGATGTCAGCATCCAGATATTTTGGGATGCCAGCATCCCGATATGTTGGGATGCCAGCATCCATATATATTTGGATGCCAGCATGCGGATATATTGGGATGCCAGCATCCGAATATTTTGGGATACCAGCATCCGGATATTTTGGGATGCCAGCATCCACATATATTGGGATGCCAGCATCCGGATATTTTGGGATGCCAGCATCCAGATATTTTGTGAAGCCAGCATCCAAATATATTGGGATGCCAGCATCCAGATATATAAGGATGCCAGCATCCGGATATTTTGGGATGTCAGCATCCAGATATGTTGGGATGTCAGTTTCCGTATATGTTGGGATGCCAGAATCTATAAATAATTGGAAGCCAGCATCCAAACGTTGAGGTATTCAATATGAAATTAAAAGAATTGCATCAGCATCTATCAAAGATGGAGATGCAATTTATATCTTTTTCTTCATTTTCCGCAGACACTTTTTTGAAATATGCTATATACAGAAATAAGAATTGCTTTTTATACAAAACAATTTCACAACTAAAAAAGTTATTAAATATAATCGAGAGAGCATCCATAATCTTAAAGACCCAATAAAATTCATTATGTAGCATCTACTATTCATAGAAATAAATGAATCAGTATGATTTTTGGTAAAATGAGCATATGTTGATACTTAAACAAATGCAATATAGTAGAAATATTCCGAATATGGAACACGACCGTAACATTTTCTCTGGACATTGAAAAATTTAGTAGAATACAACATAATTTTACCTTAAAAATTCAAAAATTGTCAAAAAATTCTCTTAAAGCATATGAGAATTACAAATTTTAGTTAAGAACACATTTAATACATGTCTGATATACCGTCTTTAAATTATTGTCTGGGCGTAACATTAATTAGATAATTTTAGATATCTTTTAGTGCTCGTGTAACCTTTAGCTCTTTTGTCATCCTTTATATTCAACAACTATTTGCTACTGGACAGAAATTAATTAAAATCAATTAGTTAATCTACTTTCCTTATCTGAGTAATATTTAAATCACATGGAGTTAATTTGTGTTTTCTCAGATTAAATGTGCGATAACACCTTTTTTGGTTCAATAGGCGTTATCTTTGACCTTGACAAGAATTGAATGATTCATGGACTCCAGGGTTGTTGTTTTTTTTAGCAGAACTAATGAAAATCGACTTTCGAACGCCAATATAATGTAGCACTAATTTTAAAACCTTGCCTATTTAGAATGTGTCACCAAACTTAAGCAGTCAAAACCAGCCAATAAAGTTGCAACTTAACGATAAACTCACAAATATATTTTCTATACTTTTCATACAAACAATTTAATCACTTCTTATATACAAAATCAATGTACTATTAGATTGTGTGACATTTTTGTTTTGCCAAAGCATTTATCCGATTCCAAATATCGTGTTACTTTTCTTACAAAAAATATTCTGATATTTTGGTTAAACGATTATACATTTGTTGTATAAAGTAAAAACACAAAAATACTGACCTCCGAGGAAAATTCAAAAAGAAAAGTCTCAAATCAAATGGCAAAATCAATAGTTCAAACACATCAAACGAATGGATAACAACTGTCATATGCCTGACTTGGTACAGGCATTTTCTTATGTAGAAAATGGTGGATTGAACCTGGTTTTATAGCTAGGTTTTCACTTTCAAATCATTATTAAAACCTTGCAGTGTTGACATGTAAAACCAAAACCTAACATCAACATATTTTCCTTGTTATCAGAAAAACCAAGAGAATTTAAAGAACATATTGCCTCGTGATAGAATGATAAAACTACTCACAGTACAAGGAATTAAATACTGATCGGTTTGTTGCTTGTTTAATTAACATCCATTGTAACTTTTTTTAGCTTGACGATAATTGAATGATTTAAGGGATTGTAACTATTTTAGTCCAAGAGCTAGGTGTAGACGCATATTTGATTTATATGCCGTGACATTTTAAAGTCGAGGGCTTCACACGTTTGGCTTAATTAGTTTGACCTTGTTGAATATAAATACGTGACTAAGGTGCTGCATGCATATTAATTATATGTTGTCAAAAAAGCTTCATTTAACAAAGTTAATCAAACCGTTAAAAATATTTTTGAACATCATATGCTCTTTACCCTTTTGAATCACACTTAATAAAACACAATGGTTTGGAAAACGTTTTCGTGGAGTACTCGACAGACTCATCAATATGACACTGTTTTAAGGACACATTTGTTTATATCATTTGTAGATGTTTCTCTTTTTGGGTTAATTTAATGTCGAAAGCACATCATTAAACATATTCTGTTTAGTTACCTATCAAAATCGTACTAAGATTTGAATTAAATCAAATCTTGATATATTGTACTGACACCTGTTTTTATATATCATTTTAGTTGTCTATTTATGCTGCTGTAACAGTAAAACTAAAGATATGAACTACACAATTGATCACCTATTCAGTAGCGCTTTTAATATCAACCGTATAATTTAAACGTCCCGATTGAATAGTCCAATCTAGTTGAATACTTTAAAGGTTCGGGACAATAAATATAGTGCTATTCATTTGACGTGATTCTGTACCTATACATCCCGCCATTGTGTTATTGTTCTATGATAATTTTTGTATTTGTGTCTTTCAATTTTGCAAAGGTGCTTTGTCTATATGCTCCTTTGGTGTTTATTTGCACTTTTTTAGATTTTTAGAAGAAATTCATAATAATCATGTAGAAAAGCGGAATAAAGGACAAGGGATTCTTTTATTTTAGACTCGCAGAGAATATACATAAAAGAGCTTGTTTTATAATTTCTGTAAAATGTCTTTCATTTTATCTAATGTGATTTGTGCACATGACTTTTTCTTTAATACATATGACGTGGTATTGTACTTATACATCCCACCTTAGTGTTATTGCTCTATGATACTTTGTGTATTCTTGTCTTTCATTTTTTCTAGTTTGCTTTTTCTATTTGCTCCTTTGGTGTTTCTTTGCTCTTTTTAGAAGAGATTTACAATAAGCATGTAGACAAGCGACACGAAGGATAGGGAAACTTTTAACTTAGATTATGCAGAGGCTAAGTCTAAAAGAACGATAGACTATATTCTGTTAATACTTTGAACTACAAAATTATTTTATTTCTACCGGTGTGACGTTTACATGCTGAACCACTGATATAAGTAAAACGCGCGATTCTTCGTCTTAGTTATGTTAACTTAACCATGTGCCTGTCATGGTAGGAATTCGTTCCCAGTACTTTAATTCGTAACATAACAAAAACAATGAATTAGGTTGTTAAATTTGATATATGCCTTTGTGTTTTCCTTGTGGCAAATGACGTTTTGTTTATGGTGATTAAGATTATAACACAATGTTGACTGCTGTACCCTTATTTTTTACATTTTTACAAATGATGCCCGTTTGTTTTGTTCACGCATTATAATTTTATCTAGCTATAAAACCAGGTTCAATCAACCATTTTCTAAATAAGAAAATGCCTGAACGAAGTCAGGAATATGACAGTTGTTATGCATTCGTTTGATGTGTATGATCTTTTTATTTTGCCATTTGATTAGGAACTTTCCGTTTTAAATTTTTCTTGGAGTATAGTATTTTTTTTTATTTTACTTTTTATAGTGAATTCTTAGTAAAATACCAATAAAGATATTAAAACGATTACAAATGAAAAGACCAATTTGAAGCATATTCTTATGACAAGTTCTATCAATTCTAAATAAAGAGAATATAAAAAAGTAGAAACCTTTATATGTGTGATGTTTGTTCATTTCTGAAATATTGAAATTTAGAGTATTTCCTTAATTTTTATCAATATAAGATCATATACATATTTGGATATATTGTATGATTATCAGTGAAACCCGAATTCATAAATCTGCAAGATATACCTTACCACCAAAGGAAAAATTAACAATAAAAACATAAGAGACAGTAGTTCACTTTATTGTTTAAATAACAGAGAAATCTATAAACAGCAGGTGCAATATAGCTTTCTTAAAAAAACTTTTTTGTCCCAAAAGAGCTTTTTTTTATATTAAGTTATGGTAAACACGCACGAAAGATAACATGAGTAGTTATTAAAAGGAAAACAAGTTTAATGCTTCGTCTACACAAGACTCATCAGTGGCGCTCAAATCAAACCATTTGTTACACCCTGCATTGCCTTTTTAAATACCACAATCTTTATTTTTATTAAGATATCAATCAATCGCTTTGTGGTTTTGATTGGAGCAACTGACAAAAGAATGACGTTACTCATTATAGAGATGGTCATGATGTATTCCGAGAGTTTAGAAACGATTCCTTTTTTCATGTTATGGTCAAATTCAGAAATGAAATGGTTTGGTTCAATCAACTCATGTGTTATGTGGAGAGAAATCTTTATAGATTTTGTCACATGTTCAATTTTTAGCACGAGTTGATATGATTGCTGGTGACATGTTATTCCGCGAGGATATCACAATTTATGCAGTATGTAATCACTATTTGGAATTGACATGACTTTTTATATATGTGTCATGAATTCTCCGTTATAGATATATAACTAATTTGTCAGCTCATTCAGAAGAAACGAATACGTTTTTTCTTGATATGGTCAAATTCATAAATGAAATGATTTTATTACGACGTAGAGCCTCGTTGGTTCATTAAGTCCATGTGTTATGTGGAGAGATGTTATTTTAGATTTTGTCTCATTTTTAGCATGTGTCACTGATAAGGTCTCAATGTATATCAATATAGGAAACAGAAAAAAACTGTATCTTCTTACTATTATCAGAGGTCGGTCATTTATAGACGTATCAACCGTATCGTTTACGTTGACGTATCCGCATTATGCAGAATTATCAAAAACAGTATGAGATCTCGAGCTTTAATTTTGTTTATCATATACTTAGCATTGATATGATAGCTTTTGCATATGTGTAATGAGCGGAAGTACACAAGCCATAATTTCCCACCCGGGCTGATAACCCATATCAGGTGCATCTAGTGCACAAAACCCATAATAGTGCCTCTTGTGCAAGTTACTTCCGGTGTTTCCGGTATCGGTTGTTTACTTTTCCATTGTGACGTCAGATGTTTTTTATGACGACGTCAAAGTTTACGGGAACTATTTTGGGGATAGTTTTTAATACTTGCTAACAAATGCCATTGACAATTATGAATCATCTTATAGTACAACAAACATGGAGTAGTAATGATTGTCAAACTCTTCCAAATTTTCAATGTTTCAAAATGCCTCTATAGGAAATGTTACCATAAATATATAAAGAGTTAATGATGCTGTTGTTGGACAACTATAGTATATTTGATTCATAATTTTAATTTGCTTTATAAAATGTTTGACTGTTTTAGTTATTGCATTAGTTTATTTGCCTTACATAAAACTATTGTCGGAAGTATATGATAAAGCGATTAATACATGGCCTTTTCCATATCAGCCAGGGTATCATCCCTCGACCCATATCAGCACCTCGACTCCGTCTCGGGCTGATATGGGGGTCTCGGGATGATACCCAGGCTGATATGGAAAAGGCCATGTATTAATCTCTATATACTTTCAATAATGAAAAAGGGCAACTGATTAATTTTTAATGCAAAAATTAACAAAAAAAATAGGAAATATCGAGTTTTTGTGGAACATGTAATCCGACTTTTAAAGATATTCCAGATAGTTGGAACAGTTTACAGGCATGATAGGAGTGAATACGGTAAAATCGTTTATTTGTGTGTTTACTTGTGCTCACGTAGAACCAAATTGTTATTTGACAAATAGAGTGATACTCAGTACTGTTTAATCAAATTTACATGTATTTATGTGACATCTGAAAACAACTCGTGTTTCTATTACCTCTTATGATAACATCGCAAATGAACAATATTCAAAGTTCCTTACATGTATATAAGTAGTACATTTGATTTGTTGTGTGTGTTAATTCATGTAAGATCTTGAAATATTTGTAAACACGATTATTTAAGGATTGTGTACGATATTCATGTACCTGCCCTACATTGGCTTCTTTTTAAGAGCATGTAAAAGTAGTTGATAGACCCCCTTATTATTATTTTTACAAAACACCTCTATTGCAAATTTTGAAAGTGAATGTTTGGTTGTTTCGAACGAAAAGTGTTCTTAAGCTCGGGATCACATAATATTTTTTGATAAATCTGCAGATGCGGATACGTCAACGTATCCGATACGGTTGATACGTTTTTAAATGACCGATCTCTTTTAGTATCTATATTTCATCTACAATTGTTTACACCAGAAAATGCCTTAACCAAGTCAATTAGATGAAAATTGTTTTCCATTCATTCGATGTGCTTGAGCTTTTGATTTGGTAGGATTTTCTCCGTTTTAAATTATCCTTGATATCCAGTATTTCTGTTATTTAACTTTTTACTTAAGTTCAAAAGATTTGGGTAACATGATCATCTTAGTGAGTATATTTCACAACATGAACAGTTCACTAGAATATATTATAGGAAGACGACTTCAATAAGTGCAGCTTTGTATACATAATAAACATTTATAATAACAGGTTGACAGACTAAAACTTTCCAACCAATGTTCCAGTCGTTATTAACATGTTAATTTGATGTGTTGTTCTTTACTTTCGCTTTCTTAATTCTTAATTATTAATTTACAAGGTGTTTTCATCCTATAAGATTTTTAAAACTTGGAGGCATCTCAATACTTATATACCTATATGGAGTTATTTTCTTTCAGAACAACAGGTCATTCTTTTTCAGAATCAACCCGGACGATACCATGTTTCAATGATATATGCTCCAAGGCATAAAATAATGACCTGTGTGAGGTCATTGTTGTCCTTGATAAACATGCAATCTATGATTTACTTCAAAACTTTATTCGTCTAATAGTTTTTTGTTGCCAATTTGGAAATTTATTCTTTAAAGTTTAATCGATGATAGGTGTAAAAGAAACCGTCATTGTAGTCCCTCATTTTAATTTTAGAAACAAATAACGTGAAGTACGTGAAGTTTTGTTAATTTATCGCTACAATAAAGAAACATTATCATATATGTCAGATGAATTTTAATGTAGACTTTCATAAAATAAATCCAGATTTAACATATTCGTGTGTAAGATTTTAAAAATCTTATTGAGTCAAACTGAATAGGTTGATTGATTTTTGGTTGCTTGCTTAACGTCCAGTGGCAAATATATCATCCATGTTCAGAACGATACACACTGAATAGGAAATCATACTGTGACCTACATGTATTTATATTCGTCTTCGTGTCAGTTCTTAACTCTTTTTTTTAAATTTATGTATACCTTTTACTCGATCAAATGATCAACTAATAAGATAATCTTATATTCTATTGAATAACATTAACGTAACTCACGAAAGGGTCGGGTGCGGAGGGTATATAATTATATCCTGATTATCTTTCAATAAAATATATTGCTATTCAAAAGACAATCTTTCTGAATTTTTCATTCGATTCAAGTAAAATTGTTAAAAAAACATAACCACTTTTCCGCGATAGAAATAACTAGTGTTGTCAACGGTTAACCGGTTAACCGGACGAACGACCGAATACTGAATACCAAAAACGCTAACCGGTTAACCGGACTTTTTTTCAATTTTGATAGATTTGATACAAATTTGTATTGAAATCATTAAATAGTTAGGTTTTATTTAAAAATTGTCGTCGTGGTAATTAATTTGACAGATCAATTGTTCGGTAAATTGATTGCTATTGTTAATCATATAAACATAAAATTAATTAAAACTTGTTTCTCAGCTCGGGGCAGGATCTTAAAGAAACATAATTAGTATACATGTTTTTTAACAGTAACTCTAAATCAGTAATGCGATTAAATTTTACGATTTACTTCATTATTTCGTTTCTGATCTAATATTGTGAAAATCTGCATCTAATGTGCAACCTCCGTCGTGCAAGGCTTAGTCTTACTTTAAACGAAATGCTAACTCAAAAACTGTGAAATGCAAATCAATGTGAATTTACTCAATGTATCCATGACAGTACGAGTAACATGCAAAAAAAGTAAAGAAACAGGCCGTACGGTGACCTATAGTTGTTTAATTCTGTGTTATTTTGATCTCTTGTGGATAATTGTCTCATTGGCAATCATACCACATCTTCTTTTTTTATAATTAATCATTCAAACTGAAACACTCCACATCATTTTCGGAGACAACAAGTGAAAAGGAAAGAATGATCAGTTTCAGACATATTCAATTCTAAGAGATCAAGAAGTCTTTTTTTTTATTTTTCAATCTAAAGTTGGTACAAACGCTTTTGTT
This sequence comes from Mytilus edulis, assembly GCF_963676685.1. Classification (NCBI taxonomy): domain Eukaryota; kingdom Metazoa; phylum Mollusca; class Bivalvia; order Mytilida; family Mytilidae; genus Mytilus; species Mytilus edulis. The sequence goes on along the minus strand of NC_092346.1, from coordinate 48,299,848 downwards.
GATACGGTGTAGTTGGTTATTAAAAGTCAAACTTCGCCAGAAATCCTCACAGACAAGCCTTATAATGCCAGAGGACAAAATTCAATTCTAAAAGCGTAAATTTATGACTTGGATGAAAGGTTGTCAAATTGACTATCATACCACATCTTATATCTAAGTGTAGGGTACTACAAGCAGCAACTCAAACTACCGGTTAACCGGTTAATCGGTCGAACGATTATCCGAGTAACCGGTTAGGCAAAAGTGTACGAAATGGCGACACTAGAAATAACATAACAAATAAAAAAAAAACATACCCCCTCCCCCTTTTCCATAAGCTAAGTGGTACAATAAATTACTTACAATGTGTCTTGTATTTGTCATATACCGTTATCGGATGGTAACAATACATTTGTGTCTTACTTTATGCAGCTACAGTAATATTTTTTATTCTGTATGGATAACATTTTTTAAAAGGTTTATATCTAAATTATTTAGTGAGTTTTATTTCACATTCTAAATGAGCCGCAGGGCGTATTAAAACCTGAACGCATTAGAAAGGAATATCCCACCTAAGTGTTGTCGGTAAAATAGGATACTAAATTTTACAAATTTTTATAAAATTATTATTTTTTTGACGGTATATAAATCAGATAATGCATATTTTAAGATTTTTCTTGTCGTAGAACACACCGAGGGGTGTCAGGATTGTTCAAAGAAAGACCTCCCTCCGGTCGATCTTTCATTTGATCAATCCTGATACCCCTCGGTGTGTTTTACGACAAGAAAAACCTTAAAATATGCATTATCTATAACTTCAGCCGATTTCAAATACTCTTTTTTACTTCAGGAAACTAAAATTGCAAAAGTTTAGGGAAAGCAATATGTTAGTATCGGAAAATGTAAGGTCATATCTGACCAAATGGACCTGATAAGTAATTTTAAAAAATTCCACTGAAGTCTTTTTCATTTGAGGGAGTTAAAACCTTGGCTTCTTTGCAATTTTCTATTTGAAACCTCTTAGTAATGTTGTTTAATATGTCTCCCTTGGCAATATTCAACCCACAGTGTTTGATACATAAGCTAGCTTCTGTCCGCAGTGAAAGAGGGTCTTCAGAAATACTGTGAAACTGTTTACTCGCGTAGTGGTATTAACCATTTGTGGATTCTTAAAAACTCTAAAGAACTCCTGGATAATTTTAAATCTCGGTTTTTTTCTGAAATTAGTTTTATCAAAACATTTGATTTTTCAACCTTGTATACCACCATTCCCCATGTGAAATTGAAAAACCGTCTTAGAGAAATAATCCACAATGCTTTTCATCATAAAAACGGTAGCATACGCTATAAATTTATTACTTTGGGATACCATAAGGCATATTTTGTTAATAGTGAACAAAAGGGTAAAACATGCTACACAGAGGAACAAGTGATCAGTATGCTGGAGTTTCTTATTGACAACATATTTGTTTAATTTTTCAACAAATTGTCGACATTCCTATTGGAACAAACTGCGCGCCTCTCCTTGCTGACCTCTTCTTATTTTCATATGAATCGGAGTTCCTTCAGACACTTGTCAAAAACAAGAAGATCAAAGAAGCCAGATTATTTGATTTGACTTTCAGATATATTGATAATGTTCTTTCCATTAACAATCCGAACTTTTCTGATTTGGTTCCATTAATATATCCACCAGAACTAGAAATTAAAGAGACGACAGACATGGTTTCCTCCGCCTCATTTTTAGATTTATATCTGGAATTTGACATACACAGTCATCTCAGAACCAGAATCTATGACAAATGAGACGATTTTGATTTTGAAATTATCAATTTCCCCCACCTTAGTAGCAATATACCAACTTCACCTGCATATGGAATATACATTTCCCAACTTATTCGGTATTCAAGAGCTTGCAGCTCCTACTCAGACTTTGTAAAACGTCACGAGTGTCTGAGCAGAAAGTTGATGAACCAGGGGTATGTCAAAGAACGTCTCGTCCTTTTTCTAAAAAAAGTTCATAAGAAGGTACCAAGAACTTGTTGATAAATAATCCGTATCAACTTCACAAATAATACACGATGGTCTTGAAGTATAGATTTTGCGTACTGATGTTGTTTATCGTCTTAATAACGTATTATATTATTCTTTTATTTGTCTTTATTAATATTACTTTTACTGATAAGTCTAGATCTGTTCTTTTAGATATCCATTTGACGTAACTCTGTGCTTATGTATCCCATCATACTTTGAACTACAAAACTATTTTATGATGTGACTCTGTACCTATGTATCTTGTCATACTTTGAATGACAAAATTATTTTACTTATTAATATTACCTGTACTGTTAAGTCTGTTTTGTGATATACATTTGACGTGACTCTGTACTTATGTATCCATTCATACTTTGAACCGCACTATTATTTTATTTATTATAACTACTTTTACTGTTATGCCTGTTTTTTGTTATATCTGTTTTACATGACTGTATTTATGTATCCTGTCATACTTTTAACGACAAATTTATTTTATGTCTACCTGTGCGAATTTCAAACGCGCAATTATACACCAGTACTTAAAACCTTCCATCCTTTATGGGTGCATTTTACACAGATAAATAAAATCGTATAATATAAGCAAAATGAGGATGTTAAATTTGATGTATGCCTTTTTGTGCTTCTTCGTTACATTTGTTGTTTTTTAGTGATTAAGATGATAACACAATGTTGACTGCTGTACCCCAATTTTTTACATTTTTACCTATTTTGTCTGTTTGTTTTGTTCACGCATCGGTAAAAATATAATAGAATTTGATACAACTGTCATACAAGTGAGAGGTTTAGCTAGCTGTAAAACCAGGTTCAATCCACCATTTTCTACATAAGAAAATGCCTGTACCAAGTCAGGAATATGACAGTTGTTATCCATTCGTTTGATGTGTTTGAAATTTTGATTTTGCCATTTGATTGGGGACTTTCCTTTTTGAATTATCCTTGGAGTTCAGTATTTTTGTAATTTTAATTTTTCCTGTATCATCATGTACATTTTAATTTTGCTTTCGTAAATACTTGCGGACTTTTGTTTCATGTTATGAGTTTTAATATCCCTTTCGTCTCTCTTATAGTCCATCCAATAATAAAGACAACACCATGATCAAACATGGCAAGAATCTTAATGTGAAGGTCTGGTACCATTAAAACATTTAAACCCCTTGCAATTGTTTGCCCTGTCGAAAGTCATGAATCTAATGGTTAGTAGTTGTCTTTTATTGATGTGGTTTATAATTGTTTCTCGTTTCTCGCTCTTTTATAGCGATTAGACCGATGGTTTCCACACTAGTAATTTTTCTGTGCCCTTTATAGCTTGCTATTCTGTGTGAGCCGAGGCTCTATTTTGAAGACCGTACCTAGACCTATAATGGTTCATTTTTAGATATTGGGACTTGGATGGAAAGTTAAAGTTGACATTTTAGGTTATTTTAAACATTGCTTTATAAGCGATATGTTTGTACAGCCATTAAACCAGGTTCAACCCACCATTTTCTTTCATAAAATGACCTGTTCCAAGTAAGGAATATCATCAAAACTCTGTTCCTATTTCAGTTGTCGTTTTTTTTGTGGCAATTTCTTTTAATGTTGTTCCGTTCTTTCCCTCTTATAGTTGATGTGTTTCCTTCAGTTTTGATTTGCGACCCTGGTTTGTTTTCGTGTAATCGATTTATGACAGATACTGTTGAACAATAGTTTTATACTGTTGCCTTTATGTATTCAGTTGGGTTTTTGTTTGTGCATGTTCCTATTAAGGGCTTCTTTGACAAATGTTGACCATGTGTGTATCTTTGTTTGTGTGTTTATCGATGCGAAAAAGTCGGTCTTGATGGTTGTGTGTTCGCATATACAGCAAAAAAATAAGTTAAGTTCTAGTTATCGATCATTCTCAAATTCCAGAATGTTTCAAAATTACGTACAATGAAAAGTGTTTTGTGTTGTGATAACCAATCTATGTGATTGTCGGTCTAAATATTAACATAATACAAAAACATGTTCATCAGTTAGATTTATTTATTATTCACTATATATACAGGATACTCCTCATTCTACAATAAAAGACAAGAAATATATTACTTTATTTTCTACTATAACTTGTAGTTAATTTATTTTTCTATCGTTTCCAATGTTTAAGCTTACTAACATAACTATTGAATATGAACGTTCTGTTACATGTTAACTACAATTGCAAGTGTTGCAATACCATATATTGTGATTAAGATTACACTTCATCAGAATAAAATACAGAAGGTAACAACACTAACGAAACATTAGAATCAAACAATTGCAGTGTACCGTGTTAAATTTCTAAAGAACCAAAAAGAACACAAGCCAAATAATCAACATTATACCCTGGATGTCAAGCTTTATTATCGTATATAAGAGATAATCGTTTTTTTCATTCAATTCTTATATTCTCATATCATTTGTCGATACCGTTTGACACTATATAATATGTTCACCTGGTAACTCCTTCATTTTACAATTTTAAATTAAAAAGGGCGGTACTGTGTTAAAACTTAATTGTTCAAGAAGTTAGAGTGTTAAAATAAATTGAGTAATAAATAAAAGAGTAATAACTTGAATGAAAATATCAAATCAAATTAAAAGGCTTATTGCAGAATACTTAAAGTTTACTGAAGATATCAGGCTTATTGTTTTGTACACCACCGTCTTGTTTCCGTTTACAAAAGACTTAACAGTGGCGTTCGAAAAAAAAGACGAAGTTGAAGAGAAGAGTAAAAGTATGTTTGCTATGATTACCTCAGTTGTCAGTACAAATCATCATCATATGATGCCGTCTTCACAACAACTGTTTTAGGAGAATACCCAACGTCGTAATCTGCTATTAACAAATACACATTTTAGTATTCCTCATCTTTACAATTACATCTTAATACAAATATTGTTTTCTAATTCAAATCTTTTGACAACATATTGATCAGATATATTCTTTTTTTAATTAACAAGAAATTTTACGCGTCTATAATTGTCTAAAAAGAAACGACATGTTATTTATCTATGGTTCTTCATTTCTGAAATTAAAGCATGCTTATTATCTTTTTAAATGCAAAACCATATGGTCTTAATTTTATAAACAACAACATAAACAACAGAGCTTATACAAAGTCATATCAATTTTCAATAAATTTGATACTAAAAAGACAAATCATGAAAAAACATTTACCTCCGTGGTATACTGAAAAGAGGTGTTGATTTAGTAGTCGACCAAAACAGGCACTTCTGCTATGATAACTGGACCAGCAATCACTCCATACGTTATAGAATCTTTGTAATCCACATTTCAGTGTGTATGCTACAAATACATTATAATATTTTTTTATTACAACTACAGGGAGAGGTAATTTACCATGTATTACAAACAACTCAGTGTTTTAGTTCCCTGATTCAAGATAGAATTATATGTAATCAGACATTTTACATTATACCACCGTCTAAAGGTTAGATTTGGGGATAGTTGGACGTCACTAACGTGTTAAACCCAGCCACATTTTTATGATCTTGTCACTAAGTCAGTAAACATGTTAGTCAATGGCTGTCGTTTGCAGTTCTACATTATATTCATTTTTCGTTTGTTGTTTTGTACAATTATCCACCAGTTGGTTTTCGTTTTAATTAACGATGGGGCATTTAAACCTTGCTATGCGGTTATTGATTTGTTCATTGTTGGAAACTGAATTGAAATCAATCGATCATTTCAGAGTAATTCAGAAAATATATCATCGTGAACATAAATTCAACTTCCATTATTATATCTGATAAGCAACATCAAATTGACTTGCATTATTTTATAAGTCTACTTTAGTATGTCCATGATATTATTATGTTTAAATTAGTTGTAAACTGGCTCACCTTTTCCTCCGTATGTAAATCTACTGTGACTGATTTTGAATCCATGGTATTTCTTGTAGTAGTCCATGTAAGTTACTACATGGCTGTCACCCAGATGATACCCGCCACTATAGACTGTTTTCTTCACAACTACTGCCCCAGGAGCGTAGTCATTGTCGTAATCTGTTATTAAAGAATATTACCTTTAGCATTTTCTTCCGATCGGATAGCTTTTAGAAGTTTTATGATTCTTTATATTTGTTTCACATATATAAATAATTACATTATATGTATGTTTCATTATAATATGTTATTCTGATTGGCTAACTGCACAGCACGTGTTATTCCGTAAGCAGTTGCATTGCTCAATACAACTTTTCATTCATGATAACACGTGCTCTAACAATAAAGTGCACATGTGAATTAAATAATAAAATGTATAAAATTCGTGTTTTCATTATCATAGCTAAAACATGTAATTATAAGTATTGAATGCTTCTTTTTGTAACTTTATAGGGTTGTAAAAGCGTTGACCGTGGGTACATTTTTAGAATGAAGCGCTTCCGATTATTTTAATAATAGGCGAGTATGATAAAAAAAAACATAACAAGGTTAATTACCTCCGGAATATAATTCAAAGAGATGGCTCTTCCTGAGTCGTCCAAAACATAAACTTCTTCTGTGATAACTAGACCAGCAGTTACTCCATAAATTATAAAATCGTTGTAGTCCACATTTCAGTGTGTATGCTATGAAAATATGTCATGATACTTTTTATAATCATAATGCATAAGATTATAAGATGTTGTGGTGTGATTGTCAATGAGACAACTCTACACAAGAGACCACAAGACACAGACTATTAACAATTACAGGTCACCGGATGACCTTCAACAATTAACAAAGCCCATAGCACATAGTCAGCTGTAGAAGGCACAATATTTTGTTTACTCAGGCTGAGGATTTCACCGGAATTATATCGAAGATTCAAAATACTTGGCATTTAAACAATTTTCAGACGTCTATTATTTATTTATGTTTTAGTTTCCTATACAAGGTGAACAAAAGAAACAAAAGGCGTCTTATTTCTTCTAAATTCAATATACTATTTTCAAGGTCTTTATTTCAGAAAATAAAACCTCCTACTCAAATATATTCATACCACCATGAGACAATATTTTTTGTTAAATAAAATACACAGTTTGCAATATTAAATACCCTTAATTCACTGAAACATGACAATTGTTTTTCAAAAGATAGGTTTAGGACACTATAGTCATCTCTTTAAACTTTAAAACTTTCTTACCTTTGCCTCCATATAAAAATCTGTTGTGACTGATTTTAAATCCATGGTATTTCTTGTAGTAATCCAAGTAGCTCACTAAGTGTCCGACACCATAAATGCCATGGTAGTCATGTAGTTTATTGATGGTATGCTCGTGTTTTCCGTGCAAGTAGTTGACCTTCAACTCATGCTTTTTGTTCTGATACTCGCGGTCATGTAAATGTCTTTTATGTTGGTATTCAAGAGCTGAAAGATGTTGTTTTGTGTGTTTGTGAAGTCTTTTTATGTGGAAATCTACGAGTGCTTTAAATCTATTTATGTGTTTATTGGCCACGCTTGCAATTTTGTGAACATGTTTTCCTGCCTGGTTAGCAATATTACGTTCGTGTTTTTTAGATACGTGTGATATCCTTGCAACATGTTTGTTGGCTACATTATTAATTGCATTCACATGGTGATTGGCAATATGGCTGTGCTTACGCAACAAATTTAGTCCGATGGCATGTTGAACTGTAAATATAAATAACTACATAGATATTCAATGAATTTACAAAGTATAAATTTATGAAACCGTTTGCATTGACAATTCAAGTAAATTTTGATAACAACATAGCTTTTTAATTTTTTATCTCATTTACCCATCCTTTTTGCTAATAAATCATTCTAACAGATTTCGAATGTTCTCATTATTTCTACCTTTCTATATTCGCCCTCATTTTACTTAATTTTTACCGATTGTCTAAGATATGTGATTTGTCAATAGACTATTCATTTACGTCTTTTCTGAATATTTAATAAAAATATTAAAAACATATAAAATTGGTGTTGTTTGCGTCAAAAGATCGTTTAAAAATATACCTGCAACGTATTTGTAGAACAGATGCTGTCTTCTAAGTAGTCCAAAACAATCACCTACACTATGATAGTCATCATAGCAGTCACTCCATAACCTGTAGAACCGACTGCTACTACATTTCAGTTGGTATGCTGTAATTAAATATTATCTTTTTCTTGGGTGGTTCTTTGTGTAATGCTTTTAAAAAAACCTTCATCAAAACTACATCTTTTTAAACTTTAAAAATATTTTTATTCTTTTGATGTTTTCAAGATTTTTATTTTGCTATAAGATTAGGCACTGTTTATTTTAAAATTTATTTTAAGTTCAGAGTTTAGTTATTTTACTTTTTTTTATATCAATACAAGACCAAACACATAAACTGAAAAACGAATGAATATAGCCCGGGAGTTCAATAGAGGTTTCATAACAATGTCAAGAACGAAACGATATTTTTCTTTGTACACGAGTGTTTCTGGTGATTATTTAGTAAATTAAACACAAAACAGACGTACAAAATGTTAATCATATTATATGAGTTTATTTATAAAGCTTAGCAATATTCCTCCTATGACTTTATGCAAACAAAGCATTTACTAAGTCGGCTTATATTTCTTTTATTTTCCTTTTTTTCTATATGAATGTATATTTTCAGTACCAACTTACATACTCCATGATAAATAAATCTGTTATGTCTTATACTGAATCCATGATGATTTCTGTAATAACTATAGCTGTATCTACCGTGACCGTATCCACCAACAATACCACCATATGAGCTACCTATAAATATGTATAAACATAAGTCAATTTCTCAAATAAAATTAAAAAGAAAACCAGTTATAATAGCATTTGAAACCAACAGGCATTTGTTATGGTGAATACCATACTTTATATTTGTTTGCATCTCAGACTATTTCCTTAATTGAGCTTCGTGAATTATGCTCAAAGCAAAAATTTTGAAAACAAAGATAGTTTCAATACTTGAAAAGCATGTAACAATAGAACATCAAATATTGCATATTATGCTTTTCAGGTTATTTCGAAAATATGTTTCCAGTGCTATAATTCATAATTTATTCATGCTATGAGTTATCTGTTTAACTGCGTTTTATATCTGGTTCTGGCATCAGTCATTAGTTGAGCAGAAACTGATTATTTTAACTGACAGATGCACTAGCAAGTCTTATTAAACTACAGACATTGCATTGTTATTCATTATGTTCTCCCAAGGTATTTATAATGAGGTTCAATTAAATATCAAAATACATATAAATACTTTGTCTTCCTGCTTCGTTTACGATAATGTCAATCATTTATCATCTTTATCATGGAAGAGATGTTTTATTCTGAAACTTTTTTAGAATTGATGGGTTTTTTTAAAAGCTTGATGGAGATATAGAGATTCATTTGTCTTCAAATATTGTTAACGAACAAACCTCCAACGTATCTATAAAACAGATGTTGTCTTCTAAGTCGTCCAAAACAGGTTCCTACACTATGATAATGATCATAGCAATTACTCCAAAGTCTGTAGAATCGGGTGCTGCTACATTTCAGTCGGTATGCTGAAATCAAATATAATTATTTTCTTTATTTGGCCTTTTTAACATTTTTTCATTCGAGCGTCACTAAAGAGTCTTTTGTAGACGACACGCGCGTCTGGCGTAGATATATAAATTTGTATTCCTGGTATATATGAAGAGTCTATTTGTAAAAGGCTAATACAAGTCTTGTATAATGTAAAGCATACTGTTGAAAACTTAAAAATAATTGCCTTGGTAGTCAAACAACAAAAACACAAAAGAAAAACACAAGGAGAAACTTTTGGTTGTGATTACAAAAATTTAAAACATATTAAGATGAAATATTTTAAAATGACTTTGTGTTGACATGATTTGTCCTTAATGTGGTAACTGCTAACAAAACATACAATGTTTTGGAAATACTATAGATGTTCATCCGCAGGATTAGATTACCAGATCTTTATTTGTTAAAATATATTTGTGTTTGTCTATGTTTCGTTTCATTTCTAAAAAATATTATAGGTATTTGTAGTAACAACTTACAAACTCCATGATAAGAAAATCTTTTATGTCTAATACTGAATCCATGATGACTTCTGTAATAGCTATAGCTATATCTACTGTGACCGTATCCACCGATAATGCCACCGTATGAGCTACCTGTAAATATTTATTAACACAGATCATGTTTTCACAAAAACATTAAATACAGTACTAATTGTATTTACATAAGCTTTAATGACAGAGAACAAGGTTTTAAAATTAGTTGCGTCCATGGCGATTCCCTGAATTAATCTTGGAATTTAGTTTCTTTTACCTTTTATTCGAAGTATCTATTTAAAAAATGTGAAAACGCAGACATTTATATTTTCTAAATATATCGTTAATGAATATACCTCCAACGTATCTGTAGAAAAGATGTTGGCTTCTAAGTCGTCCAAAACAGGTTCCTACACTATGATAGTGATCATAGCAATTACTCCAAAGTCTGTAGAATCGGGTGCTGCTACACTTCAGTCTGTATGCTGAAAGCCAGTAATATATTTTGCTAAGGTGCAACACTGATAAATGCTTCAGTAAGTCTTTATGATATAAAAAATACTTATTTTTAAGACTTTAAAGAAATTGATTTTCTTTATCTGAGCACAACATCAAAAACAAAACACAGGTCTATGTTTGGTTTGCTTCTAAAATAGATGAAATCGATGACAAATTCAGTATTAATTTTTGTCAGCATGATTTATCCTTGATATGGTACATGTTTACAAAGTTCACATATAATGTTTTCGATATACTACAGATATTTTATCCCATGAATAGATAACCGAGGCAGTATTTAGCAGAAAGTGTCAGATATTTGGGTTTTCATTGCTCTTTAATTTCGTAATTTAATTTATCAATTTGACTTCTTTATTATTCAACTGTGACTGTGAATATAAAAAAGAAGATGTGATATGATTGCCAATGAGACAACTGTCCACAAAAGACCAAAACGACACAGAAATTAACAACTATAGGTCTTTTTGTAGAGGACACTGGTGTCTGACGACGTACAAAATTTTAATTTAAGAATGGGTTTTATATATATTGCAGTGATATTCTTATTACTTTGAACTTACAAATGCGTCAAATATTTGATTCATATGTCGATGTTTTTTTTCATTTTCTTATACATAATGGGTATTTTCAGTAACAACTTACAAACTCCATGATAAGAAAATCTGTTATGTCTAATGCTAAAACCATGATGACTTCTGTAATAGCTATAGCTATATTTCGTGACACTGTGTCCACCAAAAATGCCACCATATGAGCTACCTGTAAATATAGCATAGATCATTTTAAAACAAAAATAACAGTAATAAATGTTTAAAACTGACAGTCATTTATTATAGTGAACATAAGACTTTGGCGTTAGTTGCGTCTGATGCGATTCCTTAGAATTCGGTTTCTTTTACTTTCTATCACAAGTAAATATAAAAAAACAATTTGAAAACGCAGAGATTTATAATTTATGTAATGTATCGCTAACGAATATACCTCCTACGTATCTATAGAATAGATGCTGGCTTCTAAGACGTCCAAAACAGGTTCCTACACTATGATAGTGATCATAGCAATTACTCCAAAGTCTGTAGAACCGGGTACTGCTACATTTCAGTCGGTATGCTGTAATTAAATATTATCTTTTTATTAGGAGTTACATAGGTAAATGCTTTAACAAATCTAAATAAACTGATTTGGACACATGGAATTTTGAATTGATTTTAAAAATTGTCTATTGAGTTTTATTTTTTTTGAATAAAGAACCTTCAATATTATTACTACAGGACTGAAGGTTTTGCTTTGATAACAATGGAATCAAGTCCAATTCCTACTTAACATTGCGTGAAGACACGCTCATGTACAATATGCAAATTTGCATAGAATGCCTATGCTAGGAAAGAATTAAAAGAACATTTACTTATACAGTGAAATGTCTACTAATATGATTCATACGTTGATGGGTTTTTTTCTTCATATTCTATTTAATGACGGGTATTTTTAATAACAACTTACAAACTCCATGATAAGAAAATCTGTTATGCCTAATGCTAAAACCATGATGACTTCTGTAATAGCTATAGCTATATTTCGTGACACTGTGTCGACCAAAAATGCCACCATATGAGCTACCTGTAAATATAGCATAGATCAACTTAAAACAAAAATAACAGTAATAAATGTTTACAACTAAGTCAGTTATTATAGTGAACATAAGACTTTGACATTAGATGCGTCCGATGCGATTCATTGGATTAACCTTAGAATTTGGTTCCTTTTACTTTCTATCACAAGTAAATATAAAAAAAAATATTTGAAAACGAAGAGATTTATAGTTTGTTGAAATGCATCGCAAACAAATATACCTCCAACGTATCTATAGAATAGATGCTGGCTTCTAAGACGTCCAAAACAGGTTCCTACACTATGATAATGATCATAGCAATTACTCCAAAGTCTGTAGAACCGGGTGCTGCTACATTTCAGTCGGTATGCTGTAATTAAATATCATCTTTTTATTAGTAGTTACATAGGTAAATGCTTTAACAAATCTAAATAAACTGATTTGGACACATGGAATTTCAAATTGATTTAAAAAAAATATCTATTGAGTTTTAATATTTTTGAATAACGAACCTTCAATATTATTACTACAGGACTATGTTTTGCTTTGATAACAATGGCATCAAGTCCAATTCCCACTTAACATCGCGTACAAATACGTGCATGTACAATATGCAAATTTGCATAGAATGCCTATGCTAGGAAAGAATTAAAAGAACATTTACTTATACAGTAAAATGTCTACTAATATGATTCATACGTTGATGAGTTTTTTTTTCATTTTCTATTTAATGACGGGTATTTTTAATAACAACTTACAAACTCCATGATAAGAAAATCTGTTATGCCTAATGCTAAAACCATGATGACTTCTGTAATAGCTATAGCTATATTTCGTGACACTGTGTCGACCAAAAATGCCACCATATGAGCTACCTGTAAATATAGCATAGATCAATTTAAAACAAAAATAACAGTAATAAATGTTTAAAACTAACAGTCATTTATTATAGCGAACATAAGACTTTGGCATTAGTTGCGTCTGATGCGATTCCTTAGAATTCGGTTTCTTTTACTTTCTATCACAAGTATATATATAAAAAAAAATTGAAAACGATGAGATTTATAATTGATGTAATGTATCGCTAGCGAATATACCTCCTACGTATCTATAGAATAGATGCTGGCTTCTAAGACGTCCAAAACAGGTTCCTACACTATGATAGTGATCATAGCAATTACTCCAAAGTCTGTAGAACCGGGTACTGCTACATTTCAGTCGGTATGCTGTAATTAAATATCATCTTTTTATTAGGAGTTACATAGGTAAATGCTTTAACAAATCTAAATAAACTGATTTGGACACATGGAATTTCAAATTGATTTAAAAAAATATCTATTGAGTTTTAATATTTTTGAATAAAGAACCTTCAATATTATTACTACAGGACTGAAGGTTTTGTTTTGATAACAATGGCATCAAGTCCAATTACTACTTAACATCGCGTGAAAACACGCTCATGTACATTATGCAAATGTGCATAAAATGCCTATGCTATGAAAGAATTAAAAGAACATTTATATACTAGTATACAGTAAAATGTCTACTAATATGATTCATATGTTGATAGGTTTTTATCTTCATTTTCTATTTAATGACGGACATTTTTAATAACAACTTACAAACTCCATGATAAGAAAATCTTTTATGTCTAATGCTAAAACCATGATGACTTCTGTAATAGCTATAGCTATATTTCGTGACACTGTGTCGACCAAAAATGCCACCATATGAGCTACCTGTAAATATAGCATAGATCAATTTAAAACAAAAATAACAGTAATAAATAATTAAAACTAACATTCATTTATTACATTGAACATAAGACTTTGAAATTAGTTGCGTCTGATGCGATTCTTTGAATTAACCTAAGAGTTTGGTTTCTTTTACTTTCTATCACAAGTATAAATAAAACAAAATGTTTGAAAAACATAGAGATTTATAATTTGTCGAAATCCATCGCTAACAAATATACCTCCTACGTATCTATAGAACAGATGCTGGCTTCTAAGACGTCCAAAACAGGTTCCTACACTATGATAGTGATCATAGCAATTACTCCAAAGTCTGTAGAACCGGGTACTGCTACATTTCAGTCGGTATGCTGTAATTAAATATCTTCTTTTTATTAGGAGTTACATAGGTAAATGCTTTAACAAATCTAAATAAACTGATTTGGACACAGGGAATTTCGAATTGATTTAAAAAAATATCTATTGAGTTTTAATATTTTTGAATAAAGAACCTTCAATAATATCACTACAGGACTGAAGGTTTTTCTTTGATAATAATGGCATCAAGTCCAATTCCTACTTAACATCGCGTGGAGACACGTTCATGTACAATATGCAAATTTGCATAGAATGCCTATGCTAGGAAAGAATTAAAAGAACATGTACTTATACAGTAAAATGTCTACTAATATGATTCATACGTTGATGGTTTTTTTTTATTTCTTCATTTTCTATTTAATGACGGGTATTTTTAATAACAACTTACAAACTCCATGATAAGAAAATCTGTTATGTCTAATGCTAAAACCATGATGACTTCTGTAATAGCTATAGCTATATTTCGTGACACTGTGTCCACCAAAAATGCCACCATATGAGCTACCTGTAAATATAGCATAGATCAATTTAAAACAAAAATAACAGTAATAAATAATTAAAACTAACAGTCATTTATTACATTGAACATAAGACTTTGACATTAGTTGCGTCCGATGCGATTCCTTAGAATTTGGTTTCTTTTACTTTCTATCACAAGTATATATAAAAAAACTATTTGAAAACGAAGTGATTTATAATTTATGTAATGTATCGCTAACGAATATACCTCCAACGTATCTATAGAAAAGATGTTGTCTTCTAAGTCGTCCAAAACAGGTTCCTACACTATGATAATGATCATAGCAATTACTCCAAAGTCTGTAGAACCGGGTGCTGCTACATTTCAGTCGGTATGCTATAATTAAATATCTTCTTTTTATTAGGAGTTACATAGGTAAATGCTTTAACAAATCTATATAAAGTAAAAACAAAACTTGTATTTTCAAAAACAAATAAAGTAAGGAAATATTTTTTATTTCAGTCCTAATAAAAAGAAATCAACTGAGACGTCTTTAACAAAAGGGCGAAACATACCAGAGGGACAGTCAAACTCGTAGATCGAAAACAAACTGAAAAAGCCATGGCAAATTCTGTATGTATGTGCCTGTCCCAAGTCAGGAGCCTGTAAACCAGTGGTTGTCGTTTATCTATGTGTTATATATTTGTTTTTCGTTCATTTTTTTGTACATATATAAGGTCGTTAGTTTTCACGTTTTAATTGCTTTACATTCATTTCGGGGACTTGTATAGCTGACTATGCGGTATGGGCTTTGCACATTGTTGAAGACCGTACGGTGACCTATAATTGTTAATTTCTGTGTCATTTTGGTCTCTTTCGGAGAGTTGTCTCATTGGCAATCATACCACATCTTCTTTTTTTATATCATAGGCATTTGGACACTTTCTTTATAAATAGCAGTAAACATGAAAAAACATAGAAAACTAGAGACTAAGCAATATGAACCCCACCTTTATTGTTGCTCATGTTAATACAAACCTAAAACATAGTATAATTCGGTAGGTCACGTGACCAAAATTAAATCATGTTTTCAATGAAACGTTTTAAAATGAATTTGAGTTGACATGATGTATTAATGATATGGTCATGACTATAAATTTCCTGTTAACAAGACCTTCTATGTTTTCGTAATGACAAGGATTTTCTACCCTTGGAATATATGATCTTATATTTGACAACAATTTTCGGAATATGAAGTCCTAAATGCTCTCCAACTTCGTACTTTAATTTGCCGTTTTGACTTTTCACAAGCGTTACTGTTGAGTCTTATGTAGACGATTCCAACGTCTGGCGTACAACATTTCCATCCTGGTATCTATAATGGGTTTATTTATATAGTTCATCATAATTCTTTGTGAGTTTTTACAAATAAAGCGTTAACTATTTTGGTTTATATTTCAGATGTTTCATTTTCAAATTCTACTAAAGAAATGTTTTTTAGTACCAACTTACAAACTCCATGATAAGAAAATCTGCTGTGTCTAATGCTGAATCCATGATGGCTTCTATAATAGCTATAGCTATATTTCGTGTGACTGCGTACACTTCTGTATCCGTTATATACGTGACCAGAGTAGCCTGCTTATATTTAAAACATAAAGATCAACAACCAAATGGATATTAATCTCTAAACTTAACAAGACACAATATTAACACATAACTGTAAATAATATAGTTCAAAGGATATTGTAGAACGACGTTATATCAATTTTGCCCTTATTATCTCTTGCAGTATTTATTCTTTTTTAAATACATGTACACTGATTTGGACACATGGAATTTCAAATTGATTATAAAAAATATCAATTGAGTTTTAATATTTTTGAATAAAGAACCTTCAATATTATTACTACAGGACTGAAGGTTTTGCTTTGATAATAATGGCATCAAGTCCAATTCCTACTTAACAACGCGTGAAGACACATTCATGTACAATATAAAATGTGCATAGAATGCCTATGCTAGGAAATAATTAAAATAATAGTCAAACTTGTTTTAAGAGACCACTTTAGGGAGAGCAAAAAAGTTGTCTCTTAAAAAAGGAGTTCTTTTAATTCAGGTTCAATTTATCTGAATTCTACTTCAGAAGGATCTACAATTGATGAACTTGTAACACAGGTTTTTGTTTAGTACAGGCGGTCTCTTAGGCAGATTTGACTGTAGTTTAAAACTTTAAATTTAAAAATAATATATCTAGTCGATTAAATTATTCTATATGTCTTTAAATAAAACAAAATGTAATACCTCTATGATAAATTCCAAATAGATGTCGTTTCCTCAGATATCCAAAACAACGACTTCTACTGTGATATCTTCTGTAACAACTCCTCCAGCTTCTGTAGAATCGTCTCCTGGCACATCTCAATTTGTATCCTGAAATAAATGTAGTTTTCGATGCAACTTTTGTTTCAGAAAATTGGTTTGATCTTTTTATGAAAGCAAAATAGACATTTAAAAATTGAAACAAATTAGAACGTGTTTATATTCTGAATTACAAATGTGGTGCATTTTGTAGTTTAGTATATAATTGAAAATTGTGCATGCCGGTTGTTGTATGATTGCCAATGAGAGAGTTATTCACCATAAACACTTACTAATATCGTATACTAGAAAACACAAGTTTCGGTCTATTTCTATGATATAAATCTTATCAAAACAATTTGCCATTTAAAATGAATAGACGTAACAGTAGAAGCAATACTTTAAATACTTACCATGACCGCCATAGAAAAATCTGTTGTGTCGGAGTTTGAATCCATGGTATTTTCTATAATAACTAAGATAACCACCTCCATATCCATGACCTTTGTTTCAATGAAAATAAGTCAGATTAATAATTGTCTTCGGTTATGCCGAGAAAAGACAATTAAAATTTGAAATTTAAAAATCTAAATACGTCATAAAAAGTAAATACATTGAAATAATGTTGACTGGTTGATCTTTTTTCTTTGAACATTTTTATAAGTTTTGCAATCAGCCTGACACAATAGTTTTAGCTTATATCTTTTTATTAACAGCGACAATAACTGTATCTACTTACAAAAGAGAAAATGACTCAACTTAAATTTGTCAGAGTATTCTAATTTAATCGGAAAAAAATAATGTAAAAGCTTATTCGTATTTATAAATATCTTATTTGTCTTAGCGCCTTTGACTTATAGCCCCCATGCATACTGAACAAATAGTATGTAAATGTAGGCTTTAAAGATAAAATCCACTATTTGTTTGTCTATCGATGTTAGTTTTAAGGAAGTTTTTATTTCAAAGTTTAATAACAATTTTTATAATTATAAATATTATGTTGGATATAGTATGTTACTGTTAATATAAAAAAAAAGATGGGGTATGATTGCTAATAAGACAACTCTCCACAAGAGGCCAACATGACACAGAAATAAACAAATATAGGTCACTGTGTAAGTTACCTTTATAAATTCCAAATAGATGTCTTTTCCTGAGATATCCAAAACAACGACTTCTACTGTGATATCTTATGTAACAGCTCCTCCAACTTCTGTAAAATCGTCTTCTTGCACATCTCAATTTATATCCTAAAATTAATACGGTTTTCGATTGAAAATTTGTATCAGGAAATACGATCTTTTGAAAATACATGAATAGTTATCAAAGGAACCAGGCTCCTAATTTGATACGACAGGAACGCATTTCGTCTACATCAAACTTATCAGTGACGCTCAGATCAAATTAGTTAGAAAGTCAAACAAGTAATGAAAAAAGATGAACAAATACTTTCTCCAAATTGGGTACATTACAATATACATATAGTTTGTGATAGTGGTGATATATTTTTATAAACACTAGAACAAGTGGATATAATTTGAAGCAAAACATATATTTTGGCTATCCAGAAGCCAAGAACTTTTGTAAATGCATGTCAGGTAATTGCACAATGTTTCTCGTTGTTCCTTTCATTAATTCGTTGGTTTTATTTCTTTGCTGTTACTATATGAGTCGTTTAACGATCAGGACTACAAATAATGGTCTAGAGCGATTGGTAATCTTTATAATAAGATTAAACAGATAAACTTGTAACAATGGGAAAACACCTTTTCTCTAACTTTTGCGCTATTTTCACATTTCCTGACCGGTGTGAGAAAAATATTTCTCCTCACTAGTGAAAAATCTGTTCTCGGCAAATGATTAGTCGAAATTTGATTATGACGTCAAAATGTTTTGTTTTCTTCTCATTTTCCTATTGTTACGTCATGAAAAAAGGCGACCTTGCCTGATGACGTCGCATATAAAGAGCACAATTTTCTGAAAATCTTTGAAAAAGAACGATAAAAAGCATTAGAGAAACAGATTCCGACACTATAACTCGTGTATTACGATATTTCTCCACTCTCGACAGTTAAATTTTATTATTTAAAGGGCTCGGCAAGCCTCGCGCTTTAAATAATAAAATTTAACTGTCTCGAGTGGAGAAATATCGTAATACACTTGTTGCAGTGTAAGAATCTATATTTCTACGAAGGCAGTAAATATTTAGCATTAAAGATAAAACAATGTATTTCCATGAACAAATTAGGGGTGCTTTGCTAGCCAAAGAAACACCTATTTAACAGGGACAGTAACTAACTTATACACTAGATTTATTAAATTTCTGGATATTCCTACAGACTTGATCTAACTAACACGTTACGCCGTGAAAGTGTATAGATTCATTCAATACTTACCAAGACCGCCATAGAAAAATCTGTTGTGACGGAGTTTGAATCCGTGGTATTTTTTATAATAACTAAGATAGCCTCCTCCATATCCATATCCATGACCTTTGTGAGAATGATAGTAAGTAAGTTAGATTAATATAATTCCTCGGTTAAGTCTAGAAAAACATCACAATTAAGATTTGGAATGTAAAATGAAAAAAAAATCAAAATAATAGACATTGTGTTACTTGTTTTCGCCCCCCTTTTTTTTTTAGCAATGCAGTATATTATAGCAGAAGGAAAACGATTCAAATTAAACTTGTAATAGTACCTTAAAATTTAATAAGCAAAAGCAGATTTAAAAAGCTTAGTTGTATTTAAACATTTAGAATTCGTCTCAGTGCATTTTAACCTGAAACAACGGGCACACTGAACAAAAAGATGTAAATGAATGCTAAAAAACGGAAAAAGTATATTGTTCATTTATCTGTCAATAATTGTGTTGCTTTTCAGACATTTATTACAATGTAATTCAAAACTGATTCATTTCAACGTTCGATAACTACTTGTATGATTAAATGTATTCAATATGTTTATTGTTAAGTTACCTTTATAAAGTCCAAAGAGATGACGTGTTCTAAATACTCCAAAACAACGACTTCTGCTATGGTATTTACCATAACAACGTCTCCACAGTCGGTAAAATCGGCTCTTTCCACATCTCAGTTTGTATCCTGAATCAAAAATGAAAATATTTAAGTTTGCATGGTTTAGAAAACAGATTTTTTTCACTAAATTCATATCCTAATATAGAAGGAAGATTTCTTTATTCACTAAGGTTAATGTTTTAGAGTTCACAGATTTTTAAACTTATTTGGTGTTCCGTTTCGATTTATTCGAATCAAATTTGTTTTATTCGGATATTTAAGTATACTTTTTAATCTTTTGAGACAAAATGTGTTTAATCCAAATAACACAACAACTGACAATGCTGAGAGAATGTGAACTCGCTTGTAGTGTAATAAATCTACAGAAAATTACCTAATCCATGGTAAGAAAATCGACGATGTCTTATCTTGAATCCATGGTACCTTTTGTAGTATGACACTCCATGATAACTATGATGACTCGAATGATGGGTTACGACGCTACTAGTAGTGTGAATAGGATATCCTAAATAAAATCAAAACGAAATAAATCAAGTAATGTTTTTACATTTTTATAAAAAAAAAAAAAAAAGACTTTTCTGAATTCTGAAATGTGTTTCCTTTGTCAGCTTGATAATTTACATTTGTCTAATATATTCATTCAATATAAATTATTAAGAAAAAATAATTACAACATATATTATAATTTTTATATTCAGTTTCAATCATTATTTGGATTCCCTTTACATAATATCTGTGTTTAACATGACATATACAATCATCATACTTACCGCTATATACTGCAGTATCATAACTTCTATAACTGCCGTACCCGGATGTGGAAACTGGTACAAAATATAAAAGACTATATTAAATAATTGTATACAATGTGTGTACACAGGTAGGAGTACTTATTTTCTAAATTTAAGGAAGTACTCCAAAAGGTTACATAGCTTTAACATTTGTAATAAAGAAAATGTTTTATGTAGCAACTCCGAGCATGCATTTCATTCGAGGTACGTGATTTCACTTTGAGCTTTCATAGAAGTTCGAATAACTTGGCCAGCAGGTGTTTTAATTGAAATAGAGTTGTTTTCAAACATGTTCAATAGTAAATTATAATTGTGTGCTAAATTATTTCTTCCGAAGGTTTTCAATGATATCTTAACACCGCTAGTTTTTGTTGCTACCTTGGAATTTTCTAACCTACGTATATTCATTTTCTATTGGTGGTAAAAATGTCCCAGCCCTCAAAACGGATCTACAAACTCTGCAGACAAAACATGCTTATTCTTTTGTTACTCTGTTATTGTCCTAAATGTGCATGAAATATATACCACTTGAAGTTCAGAAAACAACTAACTATCAACAATTCAATCAAAATATTAGTAATAATGAAGTTTAGTATTAATACATTTACTATGAAACGTAAAACTTGTGTCTCATCCGGTAGTTACGCTTTCGTACAATAAAATATGTTTTAACTAACGAAACATATAGTTTTAAGATGTGATTGACTTTTTGAATTCTAAGAGAAAATATCTGACATATGTTTGAGATGCAGAATCAATGTTAATTAGAAATTTCTATAAAAGTATTTCGGACATTTTGAAATTATCAAATTCAGTGCCAAACAATTGTGAAATATTGATTGCATAATTTACCTGCCGCTACTACCACCAAGAGGAGTATGCATATCCCTCGAGCCATGTTGGAGGATATGATGTTTGGATTATATGGCTCGGTTTATATAGTATATGGAATTAACCATATGTTACCATAAAGTATGTATTGTTACTGTAAAACAGTTTTGTTGTCTTTTCTTACACAACAACGGTATGTAATCTACAGTAAATACTTAGATGTGAAGGAATTAAACATACTTTTTCTCACTTCATTAGTATGTTTGATATTTCCTGTTTTGATATTTCCTGTTAAAATTATAGAACATGAAACCCTTGCGGAAATTAACAATACAGTTTACATTCGACCAAGGATTTCATCTAGTATTTCATTCTTCATTGTGTAAGGCATCTATTATGGTGTTATATAACAATAATACTACAATTAATTTATAATACTTAAAACACTTGAAGATCACCCGCAGTTGTTGTTTAGGTTTTTGTTGCTCAGTCTTGAGCTTTCTTTGTTGTGTTTTATGTACTACTGTTTGTCTGTTAGTCATTTTACTTTTTACGCCATGGCGTTATCAGTCGATTTTCATCCAGCGAGTTTGAATGTCCTTTTGGTATGATTCATCGCTCTTTCAAATGATATATCATTTTAACTATTCAGCTGTTTATATTTGTTTTGTGGTCTTTTTTGTGGGATAGATTTGGTTACTTTTTTCAGCTGATTTGTTTTGTTTTATATATCAACCTGTCTTTCTAATGTTATCAGGCTATCTCTACTATATGCCTGATATATGCATACCTCTACTATATGCATTTAGCATGAAGTTTTACATCAACAAGATAAAAAAAATCACTTTTATTCGTGTATGCTAACAGTTCTCAACACTTATTGCGAATACTGAAGCAATATTTTTCTACTTGTTTCTCCCCTTCTCGTGGCTCGGTACTTGTATATCCCGTAATTGTGTTATTGTGCTATGTTAAATTTTTGTATTATTGACTTTCAGTTTTGCATGTGTTCTTTGTTTATATGCCTTTTTGAGTTTCTTTGTTTGCGTTTTAGTAATTCAGATTATACCACAATGTTGACTGTTGTTTCCCTATTTTGACGTTTTATCTATATGCCTGTTTGTTTATTTCACACATCGCAGTCAGTTTAATGAAATTTTATTTGATTGTCAGAAAAGTGAGAGGTTAAGCTAGCTATAAAATCATGCAGGTTGTTATCCATTCGCTTAGTGTGTTTGAGCTTTTTATTTTGACATTTTATAGGGGACTTTCCATTTTGGATATTCCTCGGAGTTGGGTTTTTTGGTGATTTTCATTTTTTCTCATACAATTATAACTTCATTAATTTTGAATTTTTATTTTTTTTTATATATATATATTTTTTTTTTTGCGAAACCATAGTATGAATAAATTTATCAAAAAAACTGGTAGAGAAAAAAAGAGATGACGAAAAGATAGCTGAAATATATGTTTCATGTTCACTATTAACAATATACCATGTTACTCTTGAAATAAAATAAATCAACAGAATCAAATCGGGCTCTTTGATTTTATATATTAATGTATCAGCCATTCGATTGGAGCTGATTAAAGTTGAATATTCATTATCAAGTTCATGATGATACTACTGTAAAGCAATCAGAAAAAAATAATTATATAGTTAAGCTTATAATAAAAGTAAATTGGCTTTAAAGGGGGGAAAATGCAGTTGTCTCTGACAGATTTGTTGAGTTTTCGTTGCAGCACACCATTTGTTTATCAAAAAGTGTGCACTCATCCTTTTAAACCATTTGCCTCGATGATACCTGATAGCTCATATTCAAGAACAGCTGAGCATACATACTGAAATTATACGTTGATATGTCAGGATCTACCAGTGGGGAAAGAGTGTGAGAGGGTTAACCAACTGGAAGAAAATCAAAACATTCACCAAACATTATACAAAAACAAGTTTTGCTTTTTTAAAAGAAAACGCCTTTTTTTATAATAAGTGGGCTGTGTCATTTTTTATTCTCGAATAAGTAAACATGTTAACTTTGTTCTCATTAATTCAGTTGTGTATGTCTTATCGATCTATTTGTTGTATGCGCAGTAAGACTGTATTTTTAGATGGGGTGAATTCGCTCTAATAGTGTGTTTACATTTATTCTCTAAGCTTGCCATTACCTTAGAGAATTTAAGAATTCGTGTTTAATCTTTTAGTTTACATGTTGCCTTCGACTCTATTGTCGTCCTTGATATGTATCAACTATTTGATACTGGACAGTAATCAAATACAATCAATTAATCAATATCCTTTCCTTGTTTGATGAATATTGTAAATCGCATGTCTATTATTTGTGTTATATAAGACCACTTGTGTTATAGCAACTATGTTTAGAACAATAGTCATCTATGTACGTCAACCTTAACATTAATTGAATGATTATGTTTTAACATTGGCACTATATGACGCATTGGAAGAAGTAGATACCTTGGGTATTTTTCTGCTACCGTTGATGACACCATTTATGAGAATAACACTTGCAAACGCGAATAGAATGAAACAAATTAATTTTAATACCTTGTAATTGTGAATGTGCCAACAAACACATGTCAAGCAGTTAATATCAGCAAAAAGTAAAATCACAAAAATACTGAACTCCGAGGAATATTCAAAACGGAAAGTCCCTAATCAAATGGCAAAATCAAAGGATAAAACACATCAAACGAATGAACAACAACTGTCATATATCGGACTTGGTACCGGCATTTTCAAATAAAGCATTACCCATTTTCATTATCAATTTTATGTTCCCCAACTTTAAAATGTGTAGAAATAATTATGTATTCGTTGTATTTATCACTTTCAATTCATTATTGAAACATGGTAGCTTTCATGTAAAAAAAAGTCCGTCATAATCTTTTCCTTATAGAAAAACTGAGGATTTGGAGAACATATTGACTCGTGACTGAATCATAAAATTACAGGCAGGAATTAAATTCTGATTGAATGGTTGCTTGCTTCGTTAACATCCATTGTAACTTTTGAAGTCCAAGATCTAGGTGTAGACTTATAGTTGGCAAAGATGCAAATTTCAAAAACGTAGACTTTACACGTGTGGCTCACTTTTTTTTAACCTTACATGCATATTAATTCATATGTTGTCAAAAAAGCTTCATTTAACAAAGTTAATCAAACCGTTAGCATATAATACAATAGTGTCTTAATCTTCTTTTTTACATATATATGGAAATGTTTACATCTTGTTTGAAGTAAAATATTATTTATACGTTTGTAGATAGGATAAATGCAAATCTTGGTAAATGATATGAATAGGAATAAACATGATTCGTAGATATCAATAATGCAGAGCCCGCTAAATAATGGCAACAGTAGTATACCGCTGTTCAAAACTCATAAATCCATGGACAAAAAACAAAATCGGGGTAACAAACTAAAACTGAGGGAAACGCATTAAAATATTACAAACTAACAAACTAACACGACAGGGTTACAGTTTAGCATTTAATAGTAAGCATGCACCCACAATGAAAATCTATCTTGATCATATTTCTGGACGACTGGATTTTCTGTTAACATTTCCGGAATGTTAAGTTCACAAAAGAATGTGTGCATTGTATTGTCTTGTTATGAAATTTTATATTAAGATCTGTGTTTTGTAAATAAAAAAAATTAAGTGACGTAAATAATTTGAAATGGAAAATACGCTTTTCACAAATTAACAATATTTCAAGCTTGTCCTAATCAGATATATTGCATTCAAATTATTGGCTAGCTAGGAAGCATAATCTTAATTCTGGCATATTTTCTATGCAGAAAAACGTGTAAATTCAGGCAACATTAAACACGTTTGGATTACATTTTGAATTTATTGAAATATGTAAAATATTCTTAGAATATCGCGTATCAATGAGTGAACATGAACGAAATATTTATTCTGATAAACTATAACATAGCTACATGAAAACATACATAATATGATACAAACATCATGTGAATGTGTGAATAATGAACATGTTCAAAAACAAGAAAATTAGCTTGGTTGACTGACTTTTACAATTCTAATTTTGATAAATCTACAGAGTTGTTCAAGCACAACTTTGCTTGGCGAATCAAATAATTGATCCATTTTGCAAGCATTTGGGATTCGAACAATATACACTTTTATTTCAAAACTGTTGACATTATTTTATTGTTGTTTTTTTTTTAGTGAAATAATTTAAGCGAATGGTCCTACTTCTTTTCTAACGTCAAAACTATATTTCTAACACTTTCCGTGATAACATTATCATTAAAACAGTTTCATATATCAAACATTAACGTTTTAACAGTAATAAATACATATAGTATATTTACTGTCCTTTGATTGGTTAAAAGTATTACTTTTATTTTCAATGTTGTCAATTTTTATGGCGACACACCCACTCTGACGTTGTATATTTATACGCCAACATGTGTGTACGTTGTTATTGTTAATATGAATAATATAAAAAGTTCTTTGAGTCTTATTTTTGATAGAAATTTATTTATAATGAATGGCAATAATTTATTTTGAATTTATTAACCCATAAAATTAATTTTTGACTCTTCACATTTAATAATCCGCTTCGTTAATGTTTGACTCTTCACATTTAACATAATCCGCGAAGCGGATTATTAAATGTGAAGAGTCAAAAATTAATTTTATGGTTCAATAAATTCAAAAAAAATAAAAGCCATTCATTAAATATAGCGATATCCTAGTCATACTAACCTATCGAAAATAAACTGACAATGCAATTGTGAAAAAAAGAAAAAAAGACGACAAAATTATCAGTACAACCAAATCATTTCTTGTATGAAAATTGGAAGCGATTTATAATTGAATCGTACAAAACTTAAAGCAAGTGTACATAACGTTGAAGCTTATATACAACCCTTTTAGATTGAAAAATATAACTGCCAAAACCATGAAATTAACGACCAAATTTAACTTTTCGATTGTTTTGTTTTAATTTTTTCAGCATTGTTGTAACAATATAATGGAACTCAGGTTCGATCAATGATGTTTGCCCGGTATTGTGAAACTAAACAAAATGTGATTGTTATTTGTCAATGATATGGAATCCTCATGAAATATTTAATGTAAGTATGATCATAACTGTTGGGGGGGGGGGGATAATCAGAACATAGGAAATCGTAAAAATTTGTTTGAAACCTGGACACACAGGTTTAAAGGATAGAGTTATAGTTTGAAATTTGTACAAATTATCTCAAAGACATGAACAAACATTGAAATTCTAGAAAAACACTCAAAAGTGTTCATAGATTCGACAAATTCTCTAATGGAATGACAATCATAATGGTTACTAGAGCACACCCGTGAAATCGCGGGTCCGTGACTGAATTAAAGAATATAACTATGTTTAAGCCTTATTTTAGTATTGGGATTGTCATCTGATAAAGTCATGCCGATTGTAAGACGCGCAGTTTTCTCTGCTTTCTAAATCTTTCTGTTTGAACCCGTCGACCTTGAACTTATCAATTATTGGTAATATTAATTATTTGAAAACAAAAGGTCCTGGGATGGAGTATTTTTTTAATTAACAGCATTGTCCTATATTAGTTATTAATAAAGTTGAATTCTTTGATTCCTTGTTTTAAGTCATGCCTGCTAACAAATTGAAAACTGTACCTGTCATCTTAGAAAGTCTTACTGATTAAAATACTACAATAGAAACAATTTGACAATGAATGAAATCAGTAGTGTCAACCCTGTGATTACGACCCGTTTATATAGCAAAATCTGAAATACACCGTTGGTGGTGCGCCTGTTAGATGCGGGACGTACAGATAAGGTAATAGGTAACAGGTGAATATACTATTAGTATCGGTATCGGATTCGACCCGGAACTTGTTAATTATTGGCAAAAAAAGAAAAGTCTGGAGTGGTGTAATTTTTAATCAACACCATTGTCCTATATTGGATATATATAAAAATGAATTCTTTTATTTGCCGTTTTTACCACATCACGGCTGACAAATTGGACCTCGTTATTTTAGTATTGTAGATACGCTGAGTCCGATTAAATAAAGTTCTACCATCAAAGACCCCTCTTCAATGCGTTTTCTATCCATATACACCTTATAGCTTACGCTGTTTTTCAAACTTTCCTTACATCAACATTTCATGTTCAATGGGAGATAACTATGAAATTATTCTGCATTTGACTAAAAAAAAATTCAAGTAGATACAATAAATCAAGGGAGTTAATATGCCAAGGATTTTGAACAGTATAAAAATTATCTAAGTTTTTAAACGGGCACCATTCTAGATATACTTAAAATCTTCCAACATCCTCTACTAGGTGATGTTTTCTAATTTGTCATGACCTACTATTAAGTTTAAAACAGACGGACTTTCGCGGCAATAACACCTTAACGACGATTTCACTACATTTTTCTAGATATTGCTATTATCTTTACTTAAGGATTTCATGAACGTTTTAACTATATGCATGCATAGACGAACAATCTAATTCGAAAACTGCACACTTTTTGTTCTTATTTCTTTTATTTGAATAAACAACTGAAGCATAACGGTGCTTCATGCTCTCGCAAACCAAAATTTTAAAATTCAAGACATAACACCCTGGAACGACATGCTCGACCTTGGCGTAGTTGAACTGCAAGAATATGAAAATAAAGAGATGTATGCGTCTACTTCAATGAAACAGAAATCCAACGTTAAAACCACAGTATTGGAAAACAGTTTTTAAGAACACAGCAGGTTTTCATGCAATATGTATTATAATTGAAAAGAGAGGCAACAGATACCAAAGAGACCGTTAAACTGAAAAGACGAAAATCATATACTGACAACTAAAAATAATGGACAAACAGAAAAACAATGGTGCACCAAAAAACTGGGATTAATCTCATGTGCTCCGGAAGGGGTATACAAATCCTGCTCAATATGTGGCACCCGTCGTGTTGCCCGTGTATAGGTACTAACCCGTTGATATGTCTAATCAGTAGATAGATCATGGGACATTTTGTGAAATGGGCGGAATTGAAGTTAAAGTGAAACAGATATTCCGAAACGGTCAACCTTTTCATGAAAGCGTCCGTAAAACTTCAACTTCACCACTTTGTTTGTTTAATAGCCACTGCAGTTCCTTGTGAGCAGCACAATCTTATATCAATGAAATCTTGATAGGAAATAAAAGCCCTGGAAATAGTGAGTTTAATTATTAAAGTTGATATACATTCCTTGTGAATCTCCGTGAATTTTCATATGATTATTAGTCCAGCCTTCAATCTAACATAAATTTGACCCTAACCCGAAAGTAATTGCAACAGAAGATTTTTAAGTTTCAATCTTTAGCATTATATCCCAAATACACACAGAAAAAAGTCCCATAAAATTTAACTTGAGGTAGACTTAAAAAATCACCATTTAAAATTCCTATGGAGATTTGCATTGCAAAGGGGGATAACTCTTGCAAAAAAGGCAGAAATATCAATAAAAAGTGATACAAAATTATAACTTTACTGCTTCTATTCATCAGAATGTATTGATTCTTGATTTTTTAGCGGTCTTTAGAGTATAACAAACAACTCTAAACGTGTTTTCATATATTTTATCAAGCTATAATCTAGATTTCGTAATTCATTAGATGACCATTTATTGAATTTTTCAACATGTCAAGGTAAAGAATCTCAAATTTAATAAAAAAATAATTAAGCATGTATTCTTCTTTTTGTGGTTTAAAGTTTCTTTAGATAAGTAAGCTGCTGAAAAAATATAATATACAGATATAAACAATACCAAATTTCCACATTATTTTTTTCAAAATGGTTACAAAGCTTCAAATTTGCAATATCTTTGATGAAAAATGCACGAAAAAAATAAAACTACCCATAACACTTCGGTTTTATACATTTCATGAGCAAAAGATTATATAATTTAGTCAAATACAAACTTATAACCGGCCCCTCAAAGTATCATACTTTACATAAATTTCAAGAAAAACAACCCAAAACTGACCAAAAAAGACTCATTTTGCAGGAGTTATCTCCCTTTCCAATGTTAATTTCCATAGGAAATAAAAAAAATGATGATTTTGTGTTTTCCTCAAGTTAGATTGTATGCCGGGGACTTTTTTCTGTGGATACATGTATAAAGGGCATACTGCTATAGATTAGAACTAAAACATTTTCTGTTGCAATTAGTTTGAGGTTAAATCTTAGTTTGACTGGACTACATCTCAAAGTCAAACATTCAGGCGTCATCCAAAGCCACTGTCAATAGCAAAGATATGGTATTGATCCGTTGTGGCTGTCTATATTTTTAATTATTCTTTTGGGTTTAAGACATATTTTACCGTCATTGGTTCTAAATTTATTTCACCGGAAGTACGTCCAACAACAAAAATCTGAAACCGAAAAACAAATCGATGTCAATTTAATCCACATTTTAGGACATAAACCTATAAATAATGTAGACTGTACTTCATTAATTGAAAATGAAGTAACATTGACTGCAATGACCACTGTAAATAATGTACAAGGTGCACACATTTCACCTTGGAGACGATGCGGGTTGTGTTTGGTAGACTTTAAATCTTCCAAAGACTTTTGTCGTCATTTACGTCAAAGCCATTGTACAAAAGAAGGAGGATCATATGTTTGTAGATATGGAGCAAATAATATATGTCCATCACTACCTCTAGAGGGTGTCAGTGATATGGACTACGAAAATCATATAACAAGAGACCATGCAGGAAAGCACTTGCATGGTAGGTTTTCCCGTTTACTTTTATAACATAACCAACACACAAAAAAAGATAAATAACATTGGAAAATTACAAATAAAGGCTGTGCTCTACAATACCAATGAACAGGTTGGGAACAAGGATCTCCTGTAATTGGTGATCGCAATACTGGTATACCAGTATTGTCCACAATACTGGTATACCAGTATTGTCCACAATACTGGTACGGTGCAGTCCGGTGTATCTGCGCACCTAAGACTTATGACTTCACTTCATTCAACTGATAAAACAAATAAATGGATAATATTGTGTGAAAACATTCATAACATACTTTTATTTCATAAAACTATCTGTTTGTTTGGTTTCACCCCCAAGATTTTGTGCAACGTGTGTTCAAAATAAGAGAAACCCCTGTTCTGAGAGTTCCTTCAATGTCCGGTGATTTCGTGCATGCCTTCCAAAAATAGCTTATTTTAAATAAAGGAAAAATTTTCTGCTACGAAATATAGCTGAATTTGAACCAAGCACACTGCCAAGGATGAGAGCAAAACTTATCTCAATCTAATATAAATTTGACTTAAGTAGAACAAATTTTATCTGATGACGTAATTTTTTTAATGAACGTTGGCCAAATATTGTAAATCACGGGATTTGATGAAAACAGATGCATACATCATCTTAAAGATATTCTTAATATTTAATAAAAACTACACAATCACTTTTTTCCTTACAATAAATGCTTAATTTCTTCATCTATCAATATAATAAAAAAATTATCAATTTATTTTTTGCCCTTATATAAAAAAAGAATGAAATTCATATTTCTTTGTATTTTATTAAAAAAATTGTTGATCAATAACAAGCTTAAGACTGTTTTCAACCATGTTCGCCTTTTTCATGTTTGTATCAATACAACACCATCAATAAGTCACACGTTTTGTTTTTATGAATTAGAATTCACTTTATACAATAATTACAGTATTCAACAATTTAGAAATATTAGTTCATGTACATGTACATCTGCACTACATTTTGTTTTCCTTTTTAAATTCTAGCACATGGTAGGAACAGAAGTCTTGAATATAATGAAGCTTCACCACCACCTTCAGCGACAGACAATGCTCCATCAGTTGTACAGGATCAGTTAAGATGGACAGTATACAATGCTACAGTTAACCTACCAGCAGCATTAAATGATCCCAATAGAACAAAGAGAGAGACTGACTTCTTCACTAAAACCTGGGGACAAGATTTTTATGAGCATTCACATATTCCAAAATCAACTTATATACCAGATATCAGCAGAAAATATTTTGAGAAATATAAAAATAGGATTTCAAAAGTAAATATGATGTATGATAAGAACTAAATGTACTTCAAGACTAATAATAATTATATGTATTTTGAAAACAATGACACTCAGAAACTTGAAATTGTAGTTTCATAAGATGACATGTAAATTAGAAATTGTATAAAAAGCTTTGTGGGGTATACCTTAATGAGACCCAACCAACAGACTCCGGAAAAAAATTAAACATGATAAAATGTTCTTATATATCTTGTCCCTATCCATATGGTACTATATTAAAAAAAATTCACCATGCTAACAGCTTACTGATATATTTCCACCTGATGTGGAAATTTTATTAGGTTTATAAGAAATACTTTTATATAACTTAAAAGAGAAGTTCTCATCAATAGTCAGTCATATTGTTGAATTTGAGTTCATAGACATTTACAATTGTTTTATGTATTATAACTATTGTAATTCTGCTGTTACATTTTAGCGATACAAGAAGTACATCAGAAGTACAAGTAATTCTGATTCAGTTAGTGGTGAGACATACCTACATCAGTTAGGTGAGGTTACTTATGGACTGTGAGAAATAATAATACGATAATTTTGTTACAAAAAAAAAATCTTTTTTTCTGTCTATTGTGCATTTTTATAAACAACTAAGATAATTCAAACATGCATTAAAATAATTTTTTTTGTTTTATGTAGGGTGATTTACATGAACAGAACAGCATTAGAAATCTAATTGCCAAAATTTATAAATATAGACTGTACAGACTATCATATCAAAGAATAATTGTCAATTTTGTAATTTAGATATAAGTACTGGTAATAGATTTCCATATATACTAAGAAGCAAATATTTGTCTTAAAGTTTATTAAACAGATATTAAGTAACTAAAACAACTGGTTTTTTTTGGTCCATTTGAAATAAAGGTTGTTTATATCTTAAAGATTATTTTTACCAGACATTAGACAGGATTAATACTTTTTTTTAATTTTTTATTTTTTATTATATGAAATATTTTATAAATGTGAAGATGTGTTGTTGTTTTTTCAGAAAAGAGTAGATCAGAATTGCAAGAAATTCCAAAGGTATGACACTCTTTTTTTTATTAGACTTAGTATTCTCCTAAGACTCCCATTTCAGCATTAGGCATAAATGAAGGGTTTTCAAGAGAATGATGTATCATAATCTGTATGAAATCCATATTGAGTTATATGCCTTGACATCACATGGGATGCACTTGATTTGACTATTTTATTGAGGGTTGTATGTTATCTTATACATGTACTACTTGTCATTTTTTTTCTGGCAAAATTAATTATTTCAATTCTAAATTTAAGATAAATTGATTTATTGAATGATTATTGTAATAGTTCTTAAAAAGAATGAACAGCAATCAAGATTTATTGAATTATTTGTCACAAATTTTACAAAACACATTTAAATGGATTTATTAGCAGTTCCAAAATTAAATTACACCATTTATTTTAACACCATTAGTTTGGGCCTGGTTACCATATACCAGAAAGTAGTACATTTTTAACACAAAATAGTTCCTACACTTGGGTGTGACTTTCAAAATATGTAGAATATTTAGGTACTTTTGGTATCAAATGAAAACTTAATGGCTGGTGGTCATTGTAGAACACTTTTTGACTTATGATTTTGAATAATAAAAAAAATGCATGAAATTTAAAAAAGGGATACATTTTGACTGTTTGTCAGATCTGAAGTACCTATTTTTGGTACCTTCAAAGTTCTTTGAACCAGTTCTTTCTAATGTGCCATTAATGGTATGTTGTTTTTTCAGTACAAAAAACCAATAAGAGTTGTTTTGACATATAATGATTGTTGCTTTATTTGAAC
Organism: Mytilus edulis; assembly: GCF_963676685.1. Lineage (NCBI taxonomy): Eukaryota > Metazoa > Mollusca > Bivalvia > Mytilida > Mytilidae > Mytilus > Mytilus edulis. Next base: position 48,266,133 of record NC_092346.1, on the reverse strand, counting down.
TAAAAACAAAGGAACTGTGCCTGCTTGAAATTGAGGAATGTATGTAGACAGCAATGGGGCCATTAATTAGTGTTCTTCCTATTAATTCTTATTTTTCAGTTGTAGAAACTAGGCAAAAACTCTTGAAAACAAAAATTGTTAGTATGAAAATGCAGATAATACATTATTAATTTGTATATACTGTATGATTGATATGTTTCATTTTACACATTTCAATATACATTGCAGTTGTGTATATTTATTTATGTATTATGTCTTGTTTCAGCTTTACCTGTTACAGAATTTTGATTTGGAACACACAGATACATTTAATTCTGTATTTCCGTGGTCTATGATAGAAGATTCTAAAAAGTCTTCACCCGGTCACCAGTCCTCAAAGTTACTGCAAGAAAAGGTATATTTTGTTATGATATAATATTTTCAAACATTTACACAACCAACATGACCAATGTAGAAAGGTTATCAATATTTTTTTTTTAATTTTGGTATTCAAAACAATCTATTTTTCACAAAAAATAATGTCCAGTTCTGACTGCTGCTAAAATGTATATGTATAGTATAACCTTTCATAAAGACTTTATAAGAAGACACTTAGTCACTCACAAGTCCAAAACAGGGCATGGCACTGCTCATCCATATTACTAATAAAGGATTTTTTTCTATTCATTATGTTATCATAATGTTTCCAAAAAAGAGTGACTCCCATGAAGTAAAATCTTTCTCAAATATTCATCATGAGCTGTTAATTAGTATTAACAAAATACACTTTGCAAAATTTAATGCAGTATTCTAACATGACGTCCTTCAAACGCTTTGAGTACACACCCGTGGTAAAATATGAATATATTGCCAGTGCTCAGGGTTTCCGCTGGCGGTCGCCATTTTCGCAATTTGCGAAAAAATAATAATTGTGGCGATAAAAATTCGTCATTTGCGAAAGAATTTGGCGAAAGAAATATATAGAACGATTTATTTTCCTCCATCTTGTTTATTTACTTTTTTCGAGTTTCTCAGACTTTACCTATCAGACAATTCTCGGAATTCACCTTGACATCATTAAGATTTGGACAAAAAAATCAATAATCAGCTGATTGCATTTTATAGCTATCGACAACAAAGGACTAATTAATAAAGGTGTTGATTGAATTGTTTGACAAAATGATATGGTTAAATGGCTTCCGCTAAATGTCACATACAGAATTTATTTACCACTTTGCGACGCACGTGTTTGAAGCAAACTTTTGACGTCTCCTCTCTTTTTAAAGATAGTTTAGAAAAGATAGCTGTTGTTGTGACGAAAAATTTTCAAAAACAAGAAAAATCTCCGATTTAAAACTTTAATTATCCTTTGACTTTAATAAAGGTATTTGATTCTAAAGGGAGACTACTTTAAAGTCGTTTGAGTGACACGTGTGTTTCAAGCATAGTTTTACGTCTCAACTTTTTCATTTACGATGGTCAAAAAATGAAACCTGCCGTTATGAAGAAATCTATCCAAAAGGTTGGGAACAACCCCTTGAATGAGAGTAGCCCTTCAATGTTAATATGACTACACATGAAATGAGGGATCAAAATATCATGTGATAAAAGCTTTTGTTTTGTTGTAAAAACCACTTCTTAGTACAAAATTAAAGGGCACATCAATATTTTTCTTTTAAAGAGACTTTCCCTATGAACTATACTGGTATTATATAATCAAAACCTGTCCATTAATTTTGTTGTATTCCAGGACTTATATCTTCTTTATTATTAAAAGTATAGTGGCCCCCTCATTTAGAAAAGTTGTTTAAAATACAATGAATATTTTCCCCTTTTATGTTAAAAACAAAATCTGTTGTTTTAAAGTAAATGTTTAGTGTTTATTCATTAAATGTAGACTCTAGAATAATCATAGACACAATTGGGCAAAATCACCTCATTTAAGGGAAAAAGGGGGTGGGGTGTAAGAAAAAAAGGTAAATCTTTAAAGAAAAATATAGTTATATCTTACTTGGCGAAAAAAATAATAAAGTGGCGAAAAATATATTGTTTTGGCGAAAGAGGTGGCGAAAAAAATAATTGACCCAGGGGAAACCCTGCCAGTGCTGTTCCGATTGTACTCCCACGTCATATGCTTTTTTATGAATGAGATACCCGACGTCATAGAACAATGACGTTAGAATGTAAGCATTTTACGGGAAAATACAGGCTTGTGAATCCGAAAATCATCACAAGGAAACATACACAAATGATGCTAAAATGTGGCAAAAGCCCTTTATTGTACATCATATAAGACATATAAATAAATTATCATTCAAATTCATCCAAAACTGTCTAAATACATTATTTCAAATAGTTTAAGCATGTCACTATACATGTAATGCAGTTTGCTCCGTTCTTTTACGCTAGTTTATTAGTGCGTTTATTTATGGGAACGGCAAATATTTGCCTACACCTAGAGCGCTTCGATCCAAAAGAATTGCCGTATGTGTCCTATCAGAATCGAAATAATTCATGGGGGCTTGAATATATCTAGATTTTACCACGGGTTGTCCCTTTATGCCGATATTTTACCCCTCGCTATCGCTCAGGGGTAAAATATTTGTCATAAAGGGCCAACCCGTGGTAAAATCACGATATACTCAAGCCCCCATGAATTATTTCTTAATTAGATTATAGCTCCTATAGCCATTACTATATATATCATTACATAGAAGTGATACTATTGATAAAGATTTTATGAATAAATGAATTGAGACAGTTTCTTTTGTTTTTTTTAGCTAAGTCATTATTTAGATATAATAGAAGTTCATATAGCCAGACAGATATCTACCAAGTCTGATGCCTTCTTTCAAGCTATGTCATCTCATGATAAACTACAAGAAGATATGATGAAAACATGTCAGTCTATCAAACAACTCAGGTAAGCTATGTCATCTCATGATAAACTACAAGAAGATATGATGAAAACATGTCAGTCTATCAAACAACTCATGTAAGCTATGTCATCTCATGATAAACTACAAGAAGATATGATGAAAACATGTCAGTCTATCAAACAACTCAGGTAAGTAGTATGTTATCTTATCAAGGAAATACAACCATCCATTGGAATAAGTTGATATTGATCAGGTTATTTGAATTCTTGCAGGTTGAATTGTCTCATTATGGATTGTCCACTGTAGTTTATTAATGGGATATTTAAATTTCTTCTGAACATCATTCTCTTTATTTATTTTGCTCATTTCTTTACCAGTGATATAGACACAGACCTCCCAGTCCTAGTTGATATACATGATATATGAATACATGTACATAGCATTAAATTCTATCACAGCTATTGGAGGGATTTAACTGCTCTGCTCAATACAAAATTGAGCTTGTTCCTAATTTTATTGTAATGCTTGCAAATCTGGAAAGGTTATTTTGTAAACTGTCAGATAATTATTTCTTACATATTCATTTTATATTTGTTCTAGTTGGCTGAATTATTGTGATATACTAGTATCTACAGACATGGGCCTTCATGTTGTATTTACACATCTAATATTCAGTCTGTCAAACATCTTGTTAGTTTTCTGTATATTATATTAATGTATTTTAGTCTACAGCTGATCCTTTATCTGTTTCCTGACACATAGTGTTGCTTGAAACTATATTATTTTGAGATAACAGCTGTGTATGTTGAAAAAAATAAATACTGCACAAGCAAGGTGAAATTATGGTTAGTGAGCACTTGTAGTTATAGAATAACTAATGGAATAACCACGTTTATTTCACATGTGAAATTATCGGTTTTTATTTAACTGGGAAATCAATGTAATTCATTGCAACCAAGGTAATAATAATGAATATATATGTTTGACAGGCATAAAGTACAGCAGATAGATGAAGTGTTAGCCAAAGGATCACTAAAAGTAATAAAATTACAGCAGGCAAGACGGAATCATATAAATTTGTATGAAAAGGTAAGAAAGAATTATACATAGTTGAATAGTAAGGTATCATGGATCTCATGTCTTTAGTAGTCCCTAAGTCTTTTTATAATAAAAATTTATAAATTAATTGATAAACAAAGGGTATGGGGTATAATCCATCTATGGCACAAAATTAGTACATGCACAGCACAAACACACAAAAAGTAAAAGAAGAGCGCTTTTATTACTGTTCTACATATCAAATTCTAATGCAACAACGTTTGTAACGTTCATTTTGATTGGATAACGTCACTTTCTTACATGGCATCAATTGACAATTGATGCTATGGGACGTACGCGCAAGCGCAGACAGCATATGACAGATTTTAAATACATGTTTTAACGTTGTTTTCTGTCAGTTTCATTAGAAAGGAGATAACAATATTGTATTTTAAGCCTTGACGGCATCAATTTGGGATTTGATGGTCGCAACGCGTCGCCAGTAAACTTAATTTGCGACCATCAAATCCCCTATTGATGCCGTCGAAGCTTAAAATACAATACAGTTATCTCCTAAGTCACAGGGAGATATGCAATACAGAGTAAAATAATGGTACCTCACTGTCAGTTTAAGACTGCTCTAGTAAGGTCTTGAGTGGGATTGTTGACAAAAATGATTTGGATAGACTTTGTTCCACATTACGCCACCACATTGTGCCTGCTTAAAAAATACATACTACAAAGTAGAACTCATTTTCAATTGTATGCATCTGATGTGAATATATTTTTACAGTAGTTCTGTGCTATTTTGTTGTTGTTGCCCTATTAATTTGAAAAGTGATATTATGACAGTGTTGTTTGATATGATAGTGGTTCACAAGTTACCGAATATAATAACTTACGGTTATTGAATTCATCAACATATGATTAAACTTAAAATAACAAAGATCACAAAGATAAGATATTTTTTTTAAAGGACGGACAGACGAACGAACAAACAGATGCACAGATCAGAAAACATAATGCCCATAAATGGGCATATAAACATTTTGGCTAAAAAAATCTCTGTTGTTTACATTCAAAATGTATTTTCAATGTATTGAATAAGAACTCATATGAGCAAATATGCACCGTATTAAAGTTTGTTAAATTTGTTATATTTACTGGATAATGTTTTATACAGTTGAAGATGATGGCTACAGTACACCAAACCCAGCCTACAATCCAGTTATTGTTATCTACTAATGAGTTTGTAGGAGCCTTAGATTTAATATCCACTACACAAGAAGTGCTATCACAGGAACTTCCTGGGGTCCATAGTTTTAGGTGCGTAAATTTCCAATGTTAACAAATGATTAAGGGAAAAAAATTTAACATTCAATTGAATTAGAAAAGTGAAAATTGTCAAATTATTCAACATCTACATCAACATGACATTTGAAGTTTAAATTGAAAAAAATAAAAGTACTATAAAAAGTAAAACACTGGGTTTAGAATGTTAACTTGAGTTAAATGGAAGACTTGCTCATACAAACTGGCTCATATGAATGTTGTTTGTTTAAAACCATTATACTAACAAATGAATCTCACAGATTTTCAATCACTTATACTTATACTTATGACTCAATTTAGGAAATATTTTTTAAAACAACTTTCAGCTCAGTTGTCAGTGCTTCATTGCTGACTTGATTTATAAAATTCTTTTCTAAAATTCCCTATTGGTAAAGTAAGAAGTAACTACGAAAATAAGGAAAATATAGACATGATAGAATTGAGCAATAAGGATATATGGGCAACATAGGTTGTTGAAATGTAAATTCCAACAAATATATTTATATGAAACTTCAATTTTAGACATTTGGGATCCCAGTTAGCAGAAATGGAAAATCTAATAGAGAAAATGTTACAAGAAGATTTTGCTAAATGTATATCATCAGATTTGAATAGACCAGTCACAGATACCATTCCATTATTAGAGGAGGTAAATATTTGGACTTTTTTTTATGAATGTCCATTGTTTGATAAATATTAACGGAAAGGATTGACATACTGTTTGAAATGATTAAGAATTTTTAGATATTTTTGAAATAGAATTATGGTTTGTTGAAAATATTTGTGATTGATATTTATACATATTTTGAATTGGTATTAAAAGTAGTTGTGGTGAAAACAATATTTTATATAAAGTACAGATAGAAAGAACTAAAATGTTAAACAATACTACCATCTAATCTAGATCAGAAAATCACTCTTTTGGAAAATGAAACACCACATATATGCAATGTTATGATCATGTCTTATATTTATTTAGATAAAATCAAACAGATCTGAGAGAAAATAAACAAAATGAATGAACATCAAAAGGCAAAAAATTTAGGGGAAAATTTCAAATCTTGGAATAGTAAGTTTTCATTTTTACAACTGAATTCTGTAACTTAGTATTTTTATTTTACAGGAAAAGTTAGTGTCTTTGGTATTTGGTATGATTAGGAAAGACAAGTTTAATTTTGTGGACATGTATAGAGAGGAAGCCTTTACAGCTATTAGAGCCTGTGTCAAACAGGTACATATTCATAATCCATTTACAGTTTATGTTATTGTTACAGCTGATATCCTAATGCTAGCAAGTTAAAGGTTTGGTTTGCTTGCTTGCTTGCTTTGTTTGTATTAATGTTTACTCAAGCATTGTAGTTAAGATTGACATATGAAAACAATAAAAAGAGGGGGAGTTAAAGATGCATACATTATATTTAAATTTGATTGGACATTATCAAATAATCAGATTTTATTATATACAGGTTTAACTCTGTCTACATGTATTGTTTACATGTAGTAGAGAAGTCATTTGTGGCCCATTGATTTAGAAGTTTTATAAATCAATAAAATATAACATATTCTTACAGATATTCTTACTACAGTAGTATGTTACATGTGAAATTGATAACATATTTGATTTTTGTCTTACATATTTATTTTAAGCCTTTTCTGCATTTAAGCTAAGCAGCCCTTAGTTTACTATAATCATAGTTCTGTTGGTAATAAGAAAAAGAACAAATGAGGAATTCAAAGGAATTTAATTTTTAAAAACATTTTAAATGACCAATTTATTTGCAGACTGTGGTAGAAGCAGTATCAGAGGCAGATAATGTAGAAACTTCAGATGACAATGTAACTAGGTAGGTTTCACACAGGAATTCATTGGGTATTCATCCATGACAATGTAACTAGGTAGGTTTCACACAGTAATTCATTAGGTATTCATCCATGACAATGTAACTAGGTAGGTTTCACACAGTAATTCATTGGGTATTCATCCATGACAATGTAACTGGGTAGGTTTCACACAGTAATTCATTGGGTATTCATCCATGACAATGTAACTAGGTAGGTTTCACACAGTAATTCATTGGGTATTCATCCATGACAATGTAACTAGGTAGGTTTCACACAGTAATTCATTGGGTATTCATCCATCACACAGATTCACAGCAAAAAAATTAAAAACAAAGAAACATTGCCACTCATTGATTTTATTTATATTTTTTTTGTGTTTTTTTTGTTAAACATATTTTCCCCGAAATAAGCATAAAATTGTGATCATGGCAAATCTCTCATATGGATATTATCAAGTAACCACTTAAGGAACCGCAGGCTCCCACCCATGAAAAGTCATGAATGAAAACAATATTTAGGATAGGATAGTATTCTTATACAAACTTCAATGTCAAATAAAATTATTTTTAAAATGTATCATGAACAAATAGTTTACATTTAAATTTTTTAGTCTTGGAGACCAAATGAGAATGTTAGACTACAAACAGTGGATGGAGTTACTCTGTAAAATATTCTCCAATCTCCTAATTCTCTTAAAGAGAGGACAGGTAAGTTCATATCTTACTACAAACACACTGGATGATTAATGGAGGTTGGAATCCCTTTCTCCTCAAGGTTTCCTTGGCTAACAAGGCACCATATTCATGTTTTCAAGTTTCATTTTAAGATAATTTTTGATTTTTGCTATTTTCTTTATTCTCACATAACAATAAAAGATAGTACCATCAAAATAAAAAGAGGCATGCAGTATTTATATAGGAACAATACCATATTATTATATACCACAAAAAATACTGGCCTACATGTTATGACCATCAATAAGGAATAGTCAACCTGGCAATATTACAGTATTTTAGAAATAGAATACAAGTTATAGATCATTTTTAAGATGCTTGTAAGATAAAAGATTGTATGGACAGTATTTATGTAAAAATATTTTATCTAACAACAAAAAATAAAAGCACACAGTGATAAAAAAAAATAAACAGCATAAAAAAATAACAAAATTTTAAGACTTTAGCCAATCAGAAATACTCTCTTGATTTTGATAAAGAGTATTTGTTTCTTAGACATTCCAAGGTGTAATAGGTGATGTGATAGGGATCACAGCTGGTAGAACTAAGGCTCCTAGTCCTGTCTCAACACCCACAGAAGATAAAGAATGTACCCTAGAGGAACCATCACATCTCCATGTTTCTGTGTAAGTATGGTGTGCAAAAGACATAGATTTTTATGTGTTTTACTTATATAGCATACCTGAGCAATTTGTCAGTCAGAAAAATATCCCCCCCCCCCCCCCCCCCCCCTCATGTTTGAACCTGCATTTTCATTCAATATGTTAGTTAGTGCCTAAAAGGTTATTCCATTTGATATTCTATTTCAGTATGATCTATTATAATATTCCTGCAGGTAAAATGTAAAATTATAAAATGGCTTCCAATATTTCTTTATTCTTAGCTATGCTTCACTGACTTTTTTGCACTGTTAACATCATTCACATGTTTTCTGATCAGATGAATTTACATGTAGTATAAGCTTTTAAATACTCCATTTAAAAGAAGTTTCTTTACAACACAGAGCAAATATTAATTATGATTTGAAAGAAAAATGCCATTTCCATAAAAGTTTTTTTGTTTTAAGACAAACTGTTATTATGCCTTTTTATTTCTTATAAAACCATGTTTAAGAAAGTTATTTGCAATTACTGAATTTACAGTAGATATCATTTGGATATGATTAAATTAACTATAGAATAAGCATACATTGTCTCGAAATATCAATGTTATTTGTACAAGGCTTAGAAACAGGTTGCGAGGCTGTGCCTGTTCGAGTCGAGTACAAACAACATTGATATATTGAGTAAATGTATGGTGATTCTTTATATACTACAACTCTTATAACTGTTTTAAATGAAGTATTTAGGGTAAAAACCATCATTTCTTTGAGCGGAAAACTTAAAATTTCCGCGACCTGTATGTTTTATTGACGTTATAGATAAAACTCTACGGAAACACATTGTCAACGTAATAAACAAGGCGATATATGGTCAGTGACTGTATATCACATATAAATATAGAGTGAATGCAATTTGACTGCTCAAATAGCACAGCTGCAGTATATACATCTTTATTATACTTTAGGAGTGAGGATGCAGCAGATATGTTGATATCAGATGATGATTATTCCAGAGTACAAAGTAGTCTTTGTGATATGATGTATGCTATATGTGATCATGCACATGACCGATGTGTCAAGGTCATAGTAGCAAGGTCAAAGGTTAGTATTATATATTGTATGCTATCTGTAAGCATGTACATTACTGATGTGTCAAGGTCATATGGGCATGGTCCATTCTTAGTATTTTTACCAGTCTTAGGTAATATAGCATTAGTAATGTAGTTTTATAGACATATAGCAAAAAACATGCAGTAAATCTTATTGTTTGGATTTTTTTAAGGCCTCACTGTTACTAAAAAAGAACAAAAAGAAATATGGTGCATCCTCTTTTTCTGAATTTTGCAAATATTGAAATATTATCAGAAAAACTTCATGCAAAATAATGTTTGTTTTGTTGATGTTCCTACCTAAGAAATCATTCATCAGATAATTTGTCACTTATCAACAGGACAGACAATTGACTTTGACCTTTTGAGTATGGCATTCCATAATAACTGCAATTTGGGTTAAAAATGTTAACAATGTTATTAATATATTTGCAAAGAGAAAGGTAAGTAAAGAATGTGGGATTGTTTTTTATTTATTTTTTTACATTTTATTACTTATTACTTTTTTACAATAATGTTTTGATTGAAATCATATTGAACCTACCAGTGGCAAGAAAATTAGTTAATTTTGTTACTTATAGCATGTTTATTAAAATTAGTTATAAAAATCAACTTAGGATAAGTGCCATATTCAAATATCCTGTAATACATTACATTATATTTTGATAACTCTTTTTCCCATAAACTGAAGCTGTTAATTTACAATCTTTTCTGTAGGCAAACTAAACAGATGAATTTTGTGTTGAGCACTTGTAATATAAAGTATCTGTGATGTGAAAAAAAGACATTCTGATTATTCTATTCTTTTAAGTAATTAGCATATTATGTCATTTATGACTTATGCAAAAAATTGTTAGGTATATAATTTTAATTTTTTGTCAGACTTAATAATATTATAGGGTTATTGCATGAATATTGGGGAATATTGTCCCGAGTAAAATTTTATATTGCACGAGCTTGCGAGTATTCCCCAATATTCATGCAATAACCCTTTTATTGTATAGCAATATAATATTTGAAAGTAAAAATTGGTTTATCCTAAGATTTTGTCATTTATGACGTGATGAATTTTGAAGATTTATTGCACTAGTGCAATATTAGAATTTATTGCATGCTAACTATTGGTTACTTTCTGTTGGAAATGTTATATTGCTATACAATAATAAAGATTATTTTGTTAGTCATTATGAAGCTGTGATACAGTCTAGTGAGATGAAAAAGTAGAATTTGTTAAAGCAAATGGGTATTTATTTGTAACTCTAGTCTGAATATCTGAATTTTGATAATGTGATTCTGGTTAAACCTTTTAAGTGTTTTAATAATTTTACATTTTTATTGCATTCCAAGTTACACAGGGAATAATCAAGGATTTAAATGAAAGATATTTTTTATGTTTTTGCAGGATGGCTTTTTAGAGAGATTATCTTCTACTGAATTTGTTCAATTATCCAGAACTGTAGAAAATTTTGTAACAGATTGTGAATTTACATGTGGTAGGAGGAGTACATCATTAAGACTTAGTTTGCAGTCACAGGTGAGCTCTAAACATAGAATGATATATGTTGAATTGGTCCCCAAGAACACCAGGAAAATTATAAGAACAAAATAAGTAATAAGAATATTCAAATGAATTGGTGCTATCCTAGCAAGAATTTATCAACCTTTGTTTTAAAGGGGTAGACCTTGGTTCAGGGAGATAACTCTTTAAATCAGTCAAGCGTTTGTAAAAGTCAAGTTCATCAATGTATTTTAAGCATTTACCTGAAACAGATTGAAAATAATCTATGTAACCTAGAAGCTTAGAATATGTTTTTGAAAATGGTTGACACAAACGTACTGATGATTTTAAGAGTTATTTCCCTTAACCTAGGTCTACCTCCTTAATGTTTGCATTTTAGATATGTTCTTTTGTATCTCTGACAAGGGAAAAAGGAATATGACTTTATTGATTTTACACTTTTTATGAATGAATTATCATGTAAATATACTTTGGAAAAGAAAAAAAATAAGTAGCACATAAAAAGTGTTTATGATAATTTATATTCTTAACAGGCAACAAAGTTCGTAAACAGATTCCATGAAGAAAGAAGACAAAAGTTAAGGTAATTGACATACATTTTCGATTATTACCATATTTTTAAAGTTTATAGGTCAAAATATCAGCTGATTTAATTACACACAAAAGAACATGTGAAAAATAAATATGATGTACAGAAACCAATGACCACTACTGAATTATTAGCTCCTGACTTGTGACAGTCACATAATGAGTTGGTGTTAAATATGTTTGGGGTGCCCAACCCTCCCAGTTACAAGGAACAGTGGTGTAACAGCAAAACATAAGAAAAAAAAACTATAAAAATAATTCTATAAAAGGCCTGGCTTACACTTGATGCATCCTTGAGATTTGTTAACATGGATAGAATATTTATATCTTTTTTTTTTTGTTTTTAGTTTGATATTAGACAATGAAAGATGGAAGCAAGCAGATGTTCCTGCAGAGTTCCAAGAATTAGTTGACCATATTACAAAATCAGGTAACAACAAATCTAAATGTACCAATAAAATATATATTGCACCTTAGAAATTTTCTGGTTTATAAATAAGGAGAGTGGTATGATTGTTATTGAAAAACTCCATCAAAAACCAAAGGATAAAGATTGGTTTGGATATTTCAGAATAGCTGAAAGTTTATTTTAAAACTAGAATGCTAGTTCTCTCCCACATACTATTATAAGGATGGATGTTGAATGTCTGAATTTGTACATTTCAATCTTTTTACCTCATTTAGCTTTCCAATGTTGATGTAATAAAATAGAGATGTTGAGACATTGAGATTACCCACTTGTTTGGTATATGTAAATAAAATAATAGTTCTGTAAATTATATAACACACATACAACAACACTGACAATAACATCTGAATCTAAAAAAAAATAACCTGCTGTAAATTTTATGTCTGAGGTGTTTTCTGGATTTACCAGCATCAAGAAAATTCAAAGCCAACTTTTAAAAGCAAAGGATCTATTAGTCTATAAACTCTGGAAGAGCTATATTTTTCAAAAGGTTTCGTAAATCCATCTAAGTTAATGATATGAAGAGTTATGAATACATGTATTTCATTAAGTTTATCGCATAATTAGAATTATTATTTGTTATTAAAAACCTTTTAATCTGCTTGAAGAAAAGTATATATTTGATTATATTTTAATCAAGGTTCAATCTGCATTCCCGAAAGAACACAAGATAAAGGTAAATATGAATTTATATGAAATTTAGAATGGAAACCAAACTTTTTATGAAAAATCTGAAGTAATAACTCAAGATTTATTTTTGTCATGAAAGGCCTGTAAAAGTTGTGTATTTGCTAGATATTTTTAAGGAATATATTCAGATTAGTGTTTATATGTTGAAAAGATTATTGAGATTAATCAGTAGTTTCTTATTAAATAAATACATGTGTATAAAAATCTTCTATTTCCAATTTTACTAATATTCTTCATGAATGAAGAAATTTTATCACAAATGATTTAAAAAACCAATAGTATGCTGAAATTGACTTAAAAAGTATGATGTACTTAAAAATTGATATTATTGAATATTTTCAGACAAAAAACCTTCCGAATCACTGAAAGTAGAAGAACAAAACTTTACTCTTGTTGGGTATGTATAAACATTTCTGTGTAATATCTGACATTGATGTTATATCTGATATTTCATAACTATATAATGTTACACATAGATGATATACTATCATTCTGTTATATGATACTACACAATTTAACAATATTTGTGTCGCCATAACCCTTATTGATTACCACTTCTATGAGAAAAAATGCCATTTGACCTTAACAGCTGAGTTATTATGCCCCACCTACAATAGTAGAGGGGCATTATGTTTTCTGTTCTGTCCCTCCGTTCGTCCGTCCGTCCGTCTGTGCCTCCGTTCGTCCGTCCGGTTAAAGTTTTTGGTCGAGGTAGTTTTTGATGAAGCTGAAGTCCAATCAACTTGAAACTTAATACACGTGTTCCCCATGATATGATCTTTCTAATTTTAATGCCAAATTATAGTTTTGACCCCAATTTCAAGGTACACTGAACATAGAAAATGATAGTGCAAAGTTCAGGTTAAAGTTTTTGGTCAAGGTAGTTTTTGATGAAGTTAAAGTTACATCAACTTGAAACTTAGTACACATGTTCCCTATGATATGATTTTTCTAATTTTAATTCCAAATTAAAGTTTTGACCCCAATTTCACAGTCCACTGAACATAGAAAATGATAGTGGGAGCGGGGCATCCGTGTACTATGGACACATTCTTGTTTTGTTATATTTTTGAATTGTTGTTAGATAATGACCATTATACATGATAAAAAGTGTTTCACAAAAACTTGAAAGTTTATAAAAAAAAATGTATCGAAACAACATCAGTAAAAAAAAATAATGAGTGTAGCTAAAGGGTTATAAAATTTTGGCATATTTGTTTATTTCAGGTTCTTTATTTTATTTTATAAGTTACATTTACTATTTACAGGACTGTGTTACTGTTGTTAAAGATGATGGTAGAATATTGTCAGTGTGTAGATGACATTCCATCGGCTGCCCCAGATTTACTCACTAGACTTGTAGATTTATTAAAAGTAAGTTATATGACAATAATGCATTATATAAAATGTTTGCATGTCAGAACACCTAAGGAAGTTCAAACTTTAAAATGTGTACCCAAGGCTACAGAAAAATTGAAGAATCTAAAAAAAAACACTATTTCTAAACTTGAAATATTTGTTCTGTGAGCTTATGTATAAATGCAGTGTATATAAAGTAAATTGAATAAATATTACATTACAATTAGAGGTTTGACAAGTGTGGTGTTTTTTGTGTGTGTGTTTTTTTTTTGGGGGGGGGGAGTGTCTAGGAATACTAGGCACACACAAAAATACTGTATATTGGTCGATGATTAGTTGAATTGTTGCATTTATTTTCATACGCAGGTCACATGTCGTACAATAAAAAACTTACTTAAAGAGGATATATTTGCATATTAAGATTAAAAAAAAATTTTACTTACTCAATTATAACAATAAATATTTGTCTTAATTTTATTTCAGATTTTTAATTCAAGAACTTGTCAGTTAGTATTGGGTGCTGGTGCATTGCAGTTGGTAGGATTAAAGACAATCTCCACTAGAAATTTAGGTATTAAGTGCTTTTGAATTAGTAGATTGGTATTTTATGTACAAATTAATTTTTTTCCATAATTATGATCCTATTTTAAAATAGTTTACTTTTATTTATTTAAATATAAATCTTTTGAAGACAAATTCTTAACTATATCCCTTTAGATGTGAAATCTTGGGAGAAAAAAAAACTTTGCATCAGAAAAAGACGTCTAACTCATGAAATAGGGTCTCTAGTCCTCTTTGAGACACTAATTGTGTAATAGTCTTATCAACATGTGAATATGAATTCAAACTTATGTTGCTAATAGGGATTTTTTTTGGTGCTATTTTATCTTTAAAGTTAGCTAAAGATTTAAAACACAAAAAAGAAAATTCTGTCAACTGCCAATTTTTCAGTTGTAATTTATTGAACATTATATAAATTGTCAACAATATTGTTTACAGCAATAAGTGTTTAAAACTACCATACTACTTCATTTCAGCCTTGGCTTCAAGATGTTTGCAGCTCATTGTATACTTTATGCCAAAAGTCAGACAACATTTTGAAGACAGACTTATTTCTAAGAATAAAACCATGTTAAAACATTTAGACCAAGCAAATAAGGTATGTACAAAGTCTAGATTGAACTAATTTCATGAGTATATATTTAAGACTGGAAATTATATGTATGGACTGTCAGATGTATCAATAATAACCATTGACTGGCCGAAGTATACCCTGGTTGTTGTACTAACACTAATTTACAAATTGTGTCTTCGATCAGCATTTGGATACACAACTGCAATCTCCGGCGCAGAGTTCATATCCGTTCCATACATGCTTTGCAATACTGCACTTAAGGTAGCACTCCACAGTTAGGTGTGTAGTTTCGCATTTTGGCCCCTGTGGATTTTTTAAATATGAGAGCTAGTGTGCAATAAAATTCATTTTTGGATAGCTGAGTATTTAAATAGCCTTTGTATTGGGTTTATATGAACATCAAGGTTATGTAATGTATGTAATATAGGCTGTTTTCTGTATGACAGTCCGTATTTGCATGTCCATACCATACATTGGTCCGGCAATTATTGTAATGTTTTTTTCCAACTTTTTATCGCACGAACTTTGTGATTGGATTTTACGAAAAAATGAGGCGAAAGACACCCATTTTTAGCTCACCTGACCTGAAAGGTCAAGTGAGCTTTTCTCATCACTTGGCGTCCGTCGTCCGTCGTCCTGCGTCCGTCGTCTGTCGTCCGTCGTCCGTCGTCCGTCGTCCGTAAACTTTTACAAAAATCTTCTCCTCTGAAACTACTGGGCCAAATTCTACCAAACTTGGCCACAATCATCCTTGGGGTATCTAGTTTAAAAAATGTGTGGCGTGACCCGTCAAACCAACCAAGATGGCCGCCATGGCTAAAAATAGAACATAGGGGTAAAATGCAGTTTTTGGCTAATAACTCAAAAACTAAAGCATTTAGAGCAAATCTGACGAGGGTAAAATGGTTGATCAGGTCAAGATCTATCTGCCTTGAAATTTTCAGACGAATAGGACAACCTGTTGTTGGGTTGCTGCCTGTGAAATGGTTATTTTAAGGAAATTTTGCAGTTTTTGGTTATTATCTTGAATACTATTATAGATAGAGATAAACTGTAAACAGCAATAATGTTCAGCAAAGTAAGACCTACAAATAAGTCAACATGACCAAAATTGTCAGTTGACCCCTTAAAGAGTTATTGCCCTTTATAGTCAATTTTTAACAACTTTTCGTCATTTTTTGTAACTTTTCTAAAAATCTTCTTCTCCAAAACTACTTTGCCAAATTCAACCAAACTTGGCCACAATTATCATTGTGGTTTATAGTTTAAAAAATGTGTCCGATGACCCAGCCTGCCAAACAAAATGGCCGACATGGCTAAAATTAGAACATAGTGGTAAAATGCAGTTTTTGCTTTATATCTTTGAAACTAAGACATTTAGGGCAAATCTTTCAAGATTTAAGTGTCCATCAGAATAAGATATATCCCCTCACAAATTTTGAGTTGAATCGGACAACCTGTTGTTGGGTTGCTGCCCTAAAATTGGTGATTTTAAGGAAATTTTGCAGTTTTTGGTTATTATCTTGAATACTATTATAGATAGAGATAAACTGTAAACAGCAATAATGTTCAGCAAAGTAAGATCTACAAATAAGTCAGCATGATCAAAATTGTTAGAGGACCCCTTAAGGAGTTATTGCCCTTTATAGTCAATATTGAACAACTTTTCGTCATTTTTGTAACTTGTATAAAAATCTTTTCTAAAACGACTTGGCCAAATTTAACCAAACTTGGCCACAATCATAATACTAGGGTATCTATTTTAAAAAAAAGTGTCTAATGACCCCGCCTACCAACGAAGATGGCCGACATCAGTAAACACATTAACAGGTGAGCGACACAGGCTCTTGAGAGCCTCTAGTTTATTTGATCATTAGGAAGATTTAAGAAAACAGTTTCTAAAAAGGTATCACTCAAAGGCATTGAAATTCTAGTTTGATCCAAATTTTGGGGGGATATATGACATGTTCACCCCCCTTTTTGCAATATTTTATGGTAAATAAATGCTGAATGTTGCCATGGATACACATACAAGGAATTAATTTTCACCCTTTTAACTTTGGAAAATTGAATCTATGGAAGATACTGATTACATACATATGCACATGTACAACACAAACAGTAAGGTTAATGTATTAAAAATCCAGGAATAGGAGATGATAAAATATTTTGGGGCTCATTTTTAATTTTATTTTCTAACTGTGGAGTGCTACCTAATATGACCTCGAGATCATATTGAGTGTAGTGTTACAAAGTATTGAATGGAACGGATATGTGATTTCTGCGCCGGAGATTGGCACAACTGGACCTTTGTTTCAATGTAAGTCTAAAACATAGGATAAACTATTTTCGAAGCTAAAAGAATATTATGATAACAATCAGACTTAACCATTAAGCTATGGAGGCTTTTCAAAGATATAAGACCTGCCAATATAAAAAGTTTTTGTCATCCTAAAAGCGTGAGGGTTTTTTCTGATCCAGAAATAACTGTTTTCTTCTAAAAGAAATTCAGAGACATTTTAGAAAACCAAGATTATATTACCTTTCATTTGTTAAATTAATAAAAGAGCATTATTTATGAAAAAAGTGTTGAAAGATACTAAGCAGACATTAAAAAATCATAAGGCAAAGAGAAACTTACATCTCCATAGCAGGAGGGTTGAGATCTCACAAACATGTTTAACCCCGCCGCATTTTTGCGCCTGTCCCAAGTCAGGAGCCTCTGGCCTTTGTTAGTCTTGTATTATTTTAATTTAAGTTTCTTGTGTACAATTTGGAAATTAGTATGGCGTTCATTATCACTGAACTAGTATATATTTGTTTAGGGGCCAGTTGAAGGACACCTCCGGGTGCGGGAATTTCTTGCTACATTGAAGACCTGTTGGTGACCTTCTGCTGTTGTTTTTTTCTATGGTCGGGTTGTTGTCTCTTTGGCACATTCCCCATTTCCATTCTCAATTTTATCTCCATAGCAAAAGGTTAAAGAAAGAAAAGGAAAAGACAAACAAATCACATAGAAAACTAAAAATAAGTGTCAGTAAGAAAGCAAGTCCATTAATACAAATTAAAATTGACATGTAAAGGTCACAATATTATTAATAGTTTAATACACAGACATCTATTACAAAAAGTTATTAAAACATTGCTTTCCTCTTCAGCAATGTTCGTTCCTTACATATTTTTGTGAGTAATTTTTCTTTGTTTTTTTTCAGGATTATAATGACCATATCAATGAGATTACAAATAAACTAGTCAGTGTGATGGAGAGTGTCATACAAGCCCAGCTAGTCAGGGTAAAGTATTTATAAACTGCTATGTTACTTTGTAACAGAGGGGGCATGAAGTTTTACCCTTGTTAGTCTGTATGTACGTCTCAAAATTGGTTTTGTTCTCTAATTTGTCTCGACCAAATGTTATAAAACTTGTACACAATGCTTATAACCACAAAACACAGATCAAGTTGGAATTTTGGTAGTGTCATTTTAACCATTCTAGAGTTATGCCCTTTTATAAATCGAAAAATTGCTAAATTTTTAGTTTCCATTCTGTTACTTAAGTTTGCCTCAACCTAATGTTATGAAATTTATACACAATGCTTTTCACAACGAAATACAAATCAAGTTTTAATTTTGGTGGGGTCACTTTAACCATTCTTGAGTTATGCCCATTTATAAATGAAAAAAAAAAAAAAAAATATTTTAGGTTCCATTCTCTAACTTAAGTTGCCTCAACTAAATGTTATGAAACTTGTACACAATGTTTATTTCCACAAACATGGATCAAGTTGAATTTTGGTGGTGTCACTTTAACCATTATCAAGTTATGCCCCTTTATAAATTGAAAAAATTGCAAAATTTTTAATTTCCATTCTGTAACTTAAGTTTGCCCCAACCAAACATTCTGAAACATATAAACAATACTTATTACCACAAAACTCAGATCAAGTTCAAATTTGGGCAGCATCACTTTTAACTTTCTTGAGTTATGTCCCTTTATAATGTTGTATTCAAGCAGGGGCATCATCTGTGTCCATGGGGACACATTCTCCATTTATTAATATAATGCGAAGTATGTTAGGAAAATATTTTTATTCGTTTTTAAGTGAAACAAATTGTGTAGATTAATCTATTGTTGTATATTATCATTAGAAAGTGTTATTAGGAACAATAGTTTAGTTTTATTTATTTTTTCAGTGGGAGGTGAAAGCACCAATGCCTTCACAGTGTTTTAGAGCAATATGTAAACAGATTAGTAAAATGCATGAAGCTGTGATAGATATATTACCATTAAATCAAATCCAGGTAATATATTTATGAATGAATATGTACATGTACATGTGTAAAGCTATCAAACTCCATAGACAATTTTCTAATATGTGCATTTTCCTGTAAATATCTTTTGTCCCAATGGTTATTTTATTGCATCACAATAAGAACTCATTGTTTAATGATGTCATTTACACAGATTTTCCTTGTGGCAACAGGTGGAACTTTTTCTTTAAAAAAAAAATCTTAAGATTGGTCTTTAGATAATTACAGTTTAGTTCAAATTCTAAAGCTGATCACAAAAGAGCATTGCATTTTATCATTTTATTCAGTTGTTTTCAAAACATAATCTTTGGAATCAGTCATTCAAACAAAAAATCTCTGAAGGTCAGCCCACAGTGGAAATCAGTACAGTATAGCTTATATTGGAACATCCTCTTGCTCATTTGAATTTATTTGGTGACTGCATCAGTTTCTTCTTTTGTGGTTACTATACCAGTTTATTTTGTTGTAGAAACTGTAATAATAAATGAATGTTCAAGTTTTTTTATAGAACTGTTAAAACATTTAGTTTAATATTTTGTAATTTCTGTTTAATACCAGATTTCTGTTTTCTTTCAGGATTTGTTCTCTAGAATAAATTCATCTTTTAAAGACTTGTTACGTCAACAACTATTAAAGTTAGAAGTTACCAATAATGGCGGTCCACAATATGGGTACAGTATAATATTTATATTTTCAAAGCTTTAACAGCTATATCTCTTTATTTATACATTTGTGTATATGGGTTAAATAGGTTTATGAGCGAAACACATTTTTTAAATGAAATGCAACAGTTAATATAAAATAATGAGATTTTGGTATGATTGCAAATGAGACAAATATCCTCAAGAGACCAAAAGGCCTACATATTAGCAACTATAATTTACTGTACAGTGAGACAAACCCATCCACATAGCAAGATATAAAAACCCAAAATAACAAATTGTAAAACAATTCAAATGTAAAAAAAACCAATGGCTGATTTAAGTACAACAAAGCTAATGAAAAACAAATATTTATACAAAAGTTCATGTTTATGTCTGCTAAATGCAAAGATTCTAAGATTAATCAACATTCTCTTTTTGAAGATGGTTTACTCTTGTGTCTGACATTCTACTAAAAATTCAATATTATTATGATAAAAAAAAAATTTCAGAGTATGATGATTATTATGGAGAAAACCAATTTGCTAGCTCTAAAAATAAATTGTTATTTGATTTTTTTGGTCATTAAAATTCAGCTTGTTCCACTGAAATAACAGTTTTTACAATATGTGTTAATTCTTATCTGTTGAACCCTTGATAACACCACAAACACCCCAATAATTTGAAGGTGTTTATTTTCCTTTAATTTACAAACACACAAATTCATTTTAAAAATAAATATAAAATACATTCATTGGAAAGTGACAGATTTAGTATATTCAACAAATGGCAGACATTTTATATAAAGATTACAAAAATGTATTAAAAAAGTTTGTTGTTTTATTTGTTATATTTTTCTAATAACTTATTTCATTTACAGGTTAGTGACTTCAGATGTAGCATTCTATTCAGGAACTTATAAAACCTTACGAGGACTGGAACATTTATGTAACAATATGTCAGATTTGTGGAATGGATTATAATGAAGCATCTATGGAGGGCATTTTATTTAATTCTTATTACTTCTTTAATTTTTATTTTATTAAGATACTATACAATCTTCTTCACTCTTTCTGTGATTTATGTCATACCAGATGGGAAGTGACCTTATACAAAACTAAACTGGAAGAAAAAAAAGAAACTGCAGCCAGAGGTTTATAAGGTGAAGTTAAACATAAACAGTATTGGCTATTAGTTTTACATCCCAATTGTTGATGTACCTACTCATATTTTTATGTTTTCATGTTTCCTTAACTTTGTAAACCTGTATTGCCATTTTTAACACTACAAAGTTATGAAACAAATGTTTAATTATAGGCCAGTTTATATATATATGGGATTCAGAAGAACAGATAACGGCATTTTGTTAATTGCAAAAAAACATTCTATTTTTTTTCATTCAATTTTATTGTATCCACTTTGTAATCTGTGGGTTTCTCCTCAGTTAGAAAGCTTTGTCACTGATTTTAAGAGTTCTTATTAAATTTTCTAGACTTGTAACAGTTTGACTAGAGATTTGACTAGGAAAGAGATTGACATATTAAATAGAGTCTTGTCTATTTTTAAAGACCATAAAAAGACCTCTATTTGTCTTTTGGGATTTTTTGGTGACATTGGGTTGTTGTCTCAATTAACTTAAATTGAAAAGATCTCATAAAAAACAACCATGTAAGCATATAATTCATAATGAACATGATTTAAGGGATAAAATAGCATTGATATAATTGATGGCACTTGTATTACAAACATATTACGGATTCAAACAGTTATCTCCCTTACCTCAAGTATACTTTCTTTAGTAGACTTATGTTTTCTCTCAGCAAACTTCAGAAAAGGCATACATTTAGTATGTTTATTCCTCATACTTGTCCTATTGTAGAGAAGTTCAAAAAATAAGACTTGTATTAGTTTAGACACATGTTGACACCCCTTATTCTCTACCTCAGCATTAATTCATGTACTAGGATTAAGAAACCAAATTTAAATGTAACTGTGAGGGCACGCATAAAAAGATTGCTTTAATAACCAGCAACTAATTTTGCTATGCAGTTTTTATAGTTTGTTGAGACATAATAGTTTAAGCAAGTTTGAACTGGCCTTGTCTTACATAAAGGAATTTAAAGAGGTTGTGAAATTTTCCTTTTTTTAATCTTTAGCTTGCAATCTCAATTAATATCCTATTTGTTCAGATCTATTCCAGATGTTATCCTTGATCCATCCTCAATGCCTGCTACTATCTTCAAATACTCCCAACTTTTCTTTTCTGCTCTCAAATTTCTATCTTACCTGTTAAGTTTCTTCAGATATATCTTTATAAGTAATTATGGCTTGTTTATTATTTACTAAGTCTCAATGTTTTTGTACAAATTACATTCATTGCCTTTTGTAGGGTGAGTGCCTACCTCTCGATATGTAAAATGAGACTTACAACCACCAACTATCTGATGGGTCATAGGTTGCCTGTTGCACATACTCTTTTCTTATAATGGCAGTCAAAATTGCATCCCTTCATCCTAAAAAAAGCTTTTGAAAGGATTTATTGTGACTAAGTCATTATTTACGATATTACATTTATAATATATGCAAGCTTTTTTTCTCCCTTGCTTATTTTTCTTTCAGTAAAGTATTTATATTTTGCAACACATATGTTATGGTCTGATGAGAAAAATCTATTACACACCTTATGTGCATTTCTCCACACATCATGGTGTAGGTTCACAAATGTTTGATTAAGCTAAGACACATTTCAAATTTCTTTTCTTCAAGTAAATGCAATATGTCCTTCATTTTTCAAAACATCCAAGTTTATTTAGTACTGCATTTTCAGGACTTACTTTCCATTTGAGAATATTCAAACCTAAGTTGGATACCTAAAAACATATTAACATACAGGGGAAAGAAGGATACAAAACAAAAAGTAAATCAGGGTCACAATAACATTAATGATTACTCTATTATTTTGATAAATTGGAACACAAGGTCAATATTTCAATTGTGTTGATTATCCCTTAAAGTAGTTGGCAAATAAGGATACTTTTTTTGGTCCCAGCAAAATGTAGCATTGGTGATATGACATGCTGACACGAAACTGCAACTTTAAGAATATATAAATTATTTCATTTTTGAAAGTGCATATTTTTTCATTTATATAAAGAAACTAAATCTAGAGAAACTAGCATGTGATTTGAAAGAGACAGATTTTTATAGAACTAGGTCAAGTTTGTAATAAAGAGGTATTTATTATTGCAACTTTCCTGCAACACATTTCTCATTTTTGAACATGCTTAAAACCCAAATGCTCCTCAACTTTACACCAAAACATGTAGATATTTGTAATGTGTGAAAGGGTACAGTATAAAAGAGTCTTTCTATTTCATTTAAATATTTATTTTGTTGGTGTTTGTCTCTCCTATGAATTGTGTTATTTTATTTATTTA
Source organism: Mytilus edulis (assembly GCF_963676685.1). NCBI lineage: Eukaryota > Metazoa > Mollusca > Bivalvia > Mytilida > Mytilidae > Mytilus > Mytilus edulis. The sequence continues at coordinate 48,242,471 of NC_092346.1, read as the reverse complement.
CTTGTTTCTACTACAAGTTGTGACAAACTTTACAAGGATTATATTTTGTGATATGAATTTGCTATTTAAATATTACTATGAAATTGTTATTGATTATGGAACAAGTAAAAAAATTCCAAACTATTCAAAGTTGTTGATTTATTACTGCCACAATGTACATTCCAATTATTGCATTAAGCAGTATTAATATGAAAATAAGGTGATGGAGTATGATTAATGACACAACTATCCGCTAAAGTTAGAATGAAGTGGATGTAATTGATTATACTCAATTATAGGACAAAGTTGACTGTAGATATAGATTTTGTTATTATTTTTAGGTCTGTTTTGATTATATACCTCACCTGTTATGATCCAAATAAATCTGGCTTCCAAATATTCAGCTTTAGGTATTCTTGATGAAGGTAAATACAGAAAAGACCTTCAAATGAGTGATGCATAAAATTGTTTTTATTTTTGACATTGGTTTCGATATTACTGCTGTTAGACTATGAGTTCATGACATATCTTCAGCTTTGTAGGGTTCTGCTATTGTTGTATGTCCTTTTTGGTCATAGGGTGTGATATGGTTCCGTTCTCATACACCCTTGCCTTTCAGATACAATGTACTCAGCTCCAATAGTTCCTGATGAAGGCTAATATTATCAAATAATATAGGCATAAAATGCATACCAAATTGTTTCCTCAAGTTAAAATTGTGTTTAAAATAACTTTCTGTTAAAAAATGATTAATTATGTGAATGATGTTTTTGCTAGGATTTAAATGAACAAGTTATCCTTTCGTTATTACAAAATGATTCTCAAAGTCAAAATTTTTGGTTTCTTACCAAAAAACATAGTTCTTGTATTTTAATATACTAGTAGCATACATAAATCAGAAACACATCCTTAATTAGCAACCTGTTTCAAAATTGACTAAAACTGACAATCTATTAACATTTGCTTTGTATGTATCAGTCTTTTTACCTGACATAAAAATGTGAAAGCACATCCTTTGATGACATGTCAGATTTTCTAGTTTTCCATATAATAAAGTTCATTCAACCATTAATATGTCTTTACAAGTACCTATCAATCTAAGACTACTGCTAATGATACATATAGACTATTGAATATACTGCTCTCTTATTCACTAACATTGGCTCAGGTTTTATAGACTTTTCATTCGATGTATATAGATGTCTTATGTTACAAAATTTACGTCTGTCACATGTTCATTGTCCTTGACCACATTTTCATGGTTCAGTGAGATTTTTTGTAATTTTAATTTCTGTTTTAATGGGTAATATGATAACTATATTTGGGATGTGTGTACCTTGCAAGGTCCTTATGCCTGTAAAACAATTGTCACTTGACCTCGACCTCATTTCATTGATCAGTGAACAAGGTTAAGTTTTTTTGTGGTTTTAAAAGTCCATACCTCAGATACTATAAGCAATAGGGTTACTATTTTTGGTGTATGGCAGGATTGTAAGGTGTAAATGTCCAACTGACAGGTGTCATCTTACCTTGATCTCATTTTCAAGGTTCAATGGTTATAGTTAAGTTTTTCTGATTTTGTCTGCTTTTCTTATACTGTATTCAATAGGACTAGTATATTTGGTGTATGGAATGATTGTAAGGTGTACATGTCACATTTGCAGGTGTCATCTGACCTTGACCTCATTTTCATGGTTCAGTGGTCGAAGTTACGTTTTTTATATCTCGTAGGATTTGCATTACTTTGACCTCATTTTCACGTTTCATTGAGCAGTGTTAAGTTTTTGTGTTTTGGTCTATTTTTCTTAAATTATAAGTATTAGGTCAACTATATCAATTTGTTGTATGGTTTGGTAAGCTGGAGTAATATGTCTGTCTGGCAGGTTATTATCTGACCTTGACCTCTTTTTGTGGTTCATTGGTCAATGTCAAGTTTTCATGGTTATTTGTTTCTTTGGTACGTTAAGCAATAGGTCAACTATATTTAATGTATTGAATGATTGCAAAGTGTACATGTATTTCTCGTTTGGTTTATCTGATCTTGACGTCATTTGCTCGGATCATGTTAAGATTGTGTGATATTTATAGTAAAGCTTTTATATTTAGCAATATCAACATAATATCAATGGTTAGTAAAGAAGTCGAAACATTTCAGCATGTGCACTCTTGTTGACATTAGAATCGTTTTCATAAGAGCGTGGACAACTGCAATACTTATGTTGGTGATAATACTGAATCATTTACCTTTAACCTTTTACCATACAAATCCCTAGTCAGACCAACCTTCGAGTATGCATGCACAGTATGGGACCCTTTCCAGCAAAACAACAAACACCCGCTGAAAATGGTACAACGAAGAGCAGCAATATATGCCACTAACAGATATACAGAAGACACGCTCATTCCACCAGACAGAATATCCCGGGACTTAAAAATCAACGGTTTCCAATTACCAACTTGCAAAACAGAAGTGAGTAAAGAATCGTTCTATCCTAGAACAATAAGGGACTGGAACGCACTACCACTTACCGCCACCAGTGCAGGTAGCCTTGAAAGCTTCAAGACTCACCTACATGTGACGATTTAGATCAGTGTCAAGGATGTTTTTAACCTCACTGTATATAGAATGTATAGCACAAAAATGTTTACATATTTTATCTAAAATATTTACATGCGCATCCATAAAGTGGCAAAATAATCAGTTTGTTGATGGTGGCCGCAAAATGGTAGAAGTAAAAAGTAACTTGTTTGCCATCGGCAATCGATAACAGTGATGTTACGCTCACTCAGTATGCCAGAGGCCCTCTAGTAGGGATTTGAATATAATAAAGAGAGTAAATGCACGTGCAAGTGCACGAGAAGAAAATAGAAAGTTTAAGTATTCAACATTTAAATCAGCACGCAAGGTTTAGTCCTCTAGTATTTATTCATATTATTTGATTTAGGCGTTTGGAACCTTTGGCGACCCTACAATTTAAATGTCTATTACACATACAATATGACAAGTGTGCATTACAAACGAACAGTTCGCCTAAAATTACCCAGTCAATTGATGATCTGACTGCGCCAAGAAATTGTCTTGTCCACGCTGGTATAAAAATGATTCTATGTACATTGTACTTTTAAATCCGTTTGTCATTGTACATTGTACAAACACTTTAAAAACCATTGTTGTTACGTCATCTAATCAAGACAGTTGATCATTTTTTTAGAATCCACTGAAGATTTGACTAATTTGTAATATAACACTACTCACTATGGTTCATTGAATGAGAGATGAGTGAGTAGATTACATTACGAGTGAAGACATGACTGATGTTTACCAATAAACAAAAATTGTTGACAATACAGAACACAGAAGAATTATACGCAAGCGTAATAACACCACAGCTATAACGTTTTTCTTATAATTGCGTTATATAACGTAAACCTTTGTGGCGTTAACACGCTTCCGTAGAAAAGTTAATAAAACCATCAATAATTTATTTGGTTGGAAAGTCAATTAAATAAAATGCTTGTTTTCTGCTCTTTTGTCGGGTTGTTGTCTCTTTGGCACATTTCATTTTTATTTCCAATGCGTGCAGTGTAGTAAAAAATGTCATTGTTAACATTTTAACGGTTAACGGCTACATCTAATAAAGTATAAGCACTCATACCATACATTCTTCTTTAAAAGACACTTTATGAAAATGATCAGATATTTATACATGTACATAAATTTATTTCACATGAATTATAGTTGGTCCAAGACTGAGTTGTGTATTTAACAGCATCGAGTAAAAATCTTTCACACGTTACTTTGAATTCCCAAAATTAACTTGAAGCGTGATGTTGATATTATTGCCATCCACTTGAAAGGTAGACGGTGCACTGTTAATTTGTAGTTCTGAACGGGGTTTCTTTTGTTCTGATGGCTTACTGTTGATTGTCTGGTTGGCCTTTCGTTTCATTTCGGTATTTGTTCTTTTATATTCGCGAACTGCATTACTTTTGTGGCCTGTTATCTCAGATATTAGCTGCTCGTCCTTACCGTCTTCATATAAACTTGTAGCAGCCGTGGCGCGAAGCGAGTGGTTGGACCTGAATCCCTTCAGTTCGGCTTCTTTGCATAACATTGCAATCGTTGCTGACAGCATCATATTTATACCCACGGGCATAGCAGTAAACCAAACTTGTCCAGTCGGTTTTGATAAGGGTTTCAAGTAAAAGGCATTTTTTGGTCTTTTTTCTGGGCTGAAAAATACAAAACACTTAATATCTTTGGAATAAATTCTAAGAACTTACTTAGACTCCCCCTTTCTTGTTTTTTTTTATTATTATCATTTACTTGTATATGCCTATCCCGTCAGTGGTTGTTGTTGATTGATGTCCGTTTTATTCTTTTCTAAAATTGTTTTGTAATTATAAATTAAGACTTTAGTTTACTTAATTGAATTTTATTATAAATTTTCATACTTGTGCATTTTATGGCCAACTATAAACAGAAAAGGAATTCTTCTTCTGAATGATTAACGATTTTTTAATCACGTACATCAACTTTATTTGAACTTTGATGGATAATTGTGTCATTGGCAATTATCTGCATAATACCACATTTCCTTATTCATATTGTATAGGTAATATTTTAAGGTAAATTTTTCGATATGAAAAAAGGTATACTGGCAAATAAAACCTTGTCGCTAAAGAAAACCTACCAATGAGATATGTAGTCTCTATAAAATTTAACAATACATCTCTCGGGATTTTCTTTGTTCTCATACGCAAAAGCTACTTTTTGTTTGCACTTTCTAGATTTTAACCCGCCTTGGTTATACTCTCTGTATACCAGGTAGGAGTCACCATTGGTGTCTGTGTGCTCTGATATTTGACTGTTTTCAATTCGTAGATCTCGATGCTCCTTTCCAGTACGAAACGAAACGATCAGTAACTGTTTATAATCTTAACACTTAGTAAATAATTCAAATAAGATTTAGTGTCAGCCTTAAGTTAGGAACCTGAATTTATATGTAGATGATTGAAAACCCGTCGTGATGAACAAAACATGTATACTGGACTTTGCCGTGTATTTATATGTATGATTCATACTATTTTTAAAATTAATTGTGATTAGAACATACTCACCCCTTCTCGTCCAATGAAAAGTAAAATCACAAAAATACTGAACTCAGAGGAAAATCAATTCGGAAAGTCTATAATCACATGGCAAAATCAAATAACAAAACGCATCAAAAACGAATGGACAAGAACTGTCATATTCCTGACTTGGTACAGGCATTTTAAAATGTAGAAAATGGTGGATTGAACCTGGTTTTATAGCTAGCTAAACCTCTCACTTGTATGACAGTCGCATCAAATTCCATTATATAGTCACCGATACGTGAACAAAACAAACAGACATAATAGGTAAAAATGTCAAAAATAGGGGTACAGCAGTCAACATTGTGTTATCATCTTAATCACTATAAAAACAACAAATGTAACGAAGAAGCACAAAAAGGCATACATCAAATTAACATCCTCATTTTGATTATATTATACGATTATATTTGTCTATGTAAAATGCACACATCAAGGAAGGAGGGTATGGGTACTGGTGTAAAATTGCGCGTTTAAAATTCGCACAGGTAGACATGCAATAATTTTGTCGTTCAAAGTATGACGGGATGCATAAATACAGTCACGCAAAATAGATAACAAACACTGACTTAGCAGTTAAAGTAATAATAATAAATAAAATAATAGTGTGGTTCAAAGTATGACGTGATACATAAGTACAGAGTCACGTAAAATGTATATCACAAAAAAAAGTTGGTTAACAGTAAAAGTAATATTAATGAATAAAATAATTTTGTCATTCAAAGTATGACAAGATACATAGGTACAGAGTCACATCATAAAATAATTTTGTCATTCAAAGTATGACAAGATACATAGGTACTGAGTCACATCATAAAATAATTTTGTCGTTCAAAGTATGATGGGACACATAAGCACAGAGTTACGTCAAAAGGATATCTCTAAAAACAGACAACAGTAAAAGTAATATTAATAAAGACAAATAAAAGAATAATATAACACGTAATTAAGATGATAAACAACGTCAGTACGCAAAATCTATACTTCAAGACCATCGTGTATTATTTGTGAAGTTGATACGGAATATTTATCAACAAGTTCTGGGTACCTTCCGATGAACTTTTTTAGAAAAAGGACGAGCCGTTCTTTGACATACCCCTGGTTCATCAACTTTCTGCTCAGACACTGGTGACGTTTTACAAAGTCTGAGTAGGAGCTGCAAGCTCTTGAATACCGAATAAGTTGGGAAATGTATATTCCATATGCAGGTGAAGTTGGTATGTTGCTACTAAGGTGGGGGAAATTGATAATTTCAAAATCAAAATCGTCTCGTTTGTCATAGATTCTGGTACTAAGATGACTGTGTATGTCAAATTCGAGGTATAAGTCTAAAAATGAGGCGGATGAAGCCGTGTCTGTTGTCTCTTTAATTTCTAGTTCTGGTGGATATATTAATGGAACCCAATCAGAAAAGTTTGGATTGTTAATGGAAAGAACATCATCAATATATCTGAAAGTGAAATTAAATAACCTGGCTTCTTTGATCTTCTTGTTTTTGACAAGTGTCTGAAGGAACTCCGATTCATATGAAAACAAGAAGAGGTCAGCAAGGAGAGGCGCGCAGTTCGTTCCCATAGGAATGCCGACAGTTTGTTGAAAAAGTCTACCTCCAAACTCAACAAATATGTTGTCGATAAGAAACTCCAGCATACTGACCACTTGTTCTTTTGTGTAGCAGGTTTTACCTTTTTGTTTGTCACTATTAACGAAATATGCCTTATGAAATCCCAAAGTAATAAATTTATAGCGTATGCTACCATTTTTATGTTGAAAGGCATTGTGGATTATTTCTTTTAGGCAATTTTTCAATTTCACATGGGGAATGGTGGTATACAGGGTTGAAAAATCAAAAGTTTTGATAGAACTAATTTCAGAAATAGACCGAGATTTAAAATTGTCTAGAAGTTCTTTAGAATTTTTAAGAATCCACATATGGTTAATACCACTACGCGAGTAAACAGTTTCACAGTATTTCTGAAGACCCTCTTTCACTGCGGATAAAATTTTAGTCAATCTAATGGACAATTCTTTAGTGGAACATGAAGATGAGCCAGCAATATACCGTTGTTTGTACGGAATTTTATGAAGCTTTGGTATCCAATACAAACAAGGTAAATCCTCCGATTTGGTGTTCAATGTAATGTTTATGGAAGCCATGAAGGACTTATGATTTGCTAAAATCTCATCCTTGTCAAATGATATGTCTTTGTATGTGGGATAACCTGAGTCCTCCTTTATACCCAATTCTTTTACAAGACATTCGTAGTAATACGATTTACATACAAAGACAATATTATTTGAAGCTTTGTCCGCAGGAACAACAACATACGTATCATGAAGAGATGATAGACATTTCATGGCCTCTTTGTCTCTGAAAATGGACTTTGGTCGATCGTTAACACAGTTTTTCAACTTGTGAATGCGACGTTTTATCAGAGACCTGATAGTTTTAACCCATTCTGACAAAGTGTCCAGTTCAACTTCTTCTCGTTTAGCCCATGCTCTGGCGTAGTCCTCAATGGAATCCATAATTATTTTGAAGTTATGGTTCCAATTGATGTGTTGGGGTTCTCTAAACTTAGGACCATGAGAAATCACCTTTCGGAGATTTTCATGTTGAATTATGTTTAGATCTCCAGTTATAACATGACCAGAGGGGCTGTAATTATAAGGCGAGTGGGAACAGTCACATGTCGGAGGGCTTTTTAAGTATTGTTCTAAGTCAAGGTCCTGCAATGCTTGTTTATAGTTAAATATTTTAGGTGCAATGGTTTTGGTGTAACTGTAGGATACAATAGGAACAGATTGATTTTGAAAATAAATAGGAATTTTAGATGTTACCTCCTTGTGATGTAGAACGTTGCCGAGATTGATTGCATCAATTCCTCTATTGGTAAAAATCAACAGGAAGGAATTTCCTCTTTTCCTCATGTAAAGGTTCCGATCTTACTGGTTTGAAAAGTCGGAAAAGAGCTACATCACAAATAATACTGACTAGTCTGTATATTGCAGAAAATGTATTGGTGCCTCCTTTGTCAAGTGCATAATCTCTCAAACGTCAAAGTCAGTTTTCCCCTCTAATTTTCATAGTACATGGTTTTCCATGCACTATAAAATGCTATACATGAATGACTTTCCATTGTCAGTTAATTATGAAAGTGAACTCTCAATAACTGAACTAACCTAACGAAGTGTACAATCCCCTGAGGCATTTTCCATCGGAAAAGAGCCTACTGATTAGAAATGAAAGAGCAAAGTTTAAAACAAAATATTTTGAATTTTGTAAATTTTCATGCATTTTCTAACGGTACACATATATAGAATAAACAAAAACAATTTGGGTAAGGATGTAGTCAAATAATACTTATTTAATTTATATACCTGACATCAAGTTGAGGGATTTTTTTTCTTTCAAGAAAAAAATGCCAGACTTCTGATATATAAGGCAAAGATTTTTTTCTCGGAAAAATTATATTTGACAACATTTTACACCTTGGTAACGCTCAGTGTAAAATATCGACAAATATAATGCCTACCCATGTTAAAATGAGCATAGAGCATGACATGAAGGAATTATTTCTTAAGTTTTACATTTATATAAAAAAAGTCAAATTTCAAAAAGGGAATTTATATAACATTGTGTTGCTTTTTAAAATAAAAAAAATCTCAAGATATATAAGTATTAAGTTTTACCTTAAGGAGAAGAAAAACAATTTATCCATTCGGTCCTCACAAACTATGTTCGAGCTTTTTCATTCCATCCATTGGAATGATGATTACCTATGTTTTACATTTAGTTCATTATAAAAAGTGAACTCTGATTTAGGTTTGAATATTACATTGGGAAAGGATAATGTAAGGTCACTCGAAAGTGTGAATATGTTCTTAATTGGTCAGACAATACTTGGTCATGTTTTATGATTTCCATAAAACATGACCAAGTATTGTCTAACCTATAATTGTATTTTAAATTGAATTGATATAACATTTGGTATCCGAATTTATATTTTAATCATTTATACTGAGAGCTTCTCACCAGAACATTTGTTACAGCCGGAACCCTGATATATATGCATGGAATATCAGTTGGCACCACTGGAGTTACATAACAGATGATTGTTCCCCGTCATTATACGAAAGCAGACAATGTAAGCCTGATCTGTCTAATTCAAAACTAAATGTGTACTGCTTCAATGTGTATTTCTTCAATGTATGACTAACAATAATATCCAGTTGTTTTTGCTATAATTCGAAAGGGGCAATACCTTTTTATGTTAGCCTGTTTTTGACCTTTTTCAAGGTATTGTAAACTGTACTGTTATCTGAGATAAATTTAAACTGTAAACTGTTCTCAACCCACTGTGTTAACTCTTGTCAGCATTTGTGAATTTGTTGTTAAAATGTTAAAATTGTCTCCCTCTTCGAAATCAGAAAATATTCTAAAACGACTTTGACCAAGCTAACTTAGATTTGTATTATCATAAGTCTGGAACAAATACTTTTACTAAATGTATAAGCAATTATACTATATCTCGCTTAGCAGTTTAATTCCGAAATTGAAATTATGAGAATAGTGTGACCAGGGAAAAGCAGCTTCGTTTATTACTTTGGACTTTAATATAAAAATTCTGAATTTTGATATTTTAGACTTTAATTTTCTATTATAAATCATTTTATTTTATATTTTCAATTCTTTTTTAAATTTCATATACCGGTCTTAAATCAACAAGCTTTGATATGCAATTTAATTCTCAGTTTGGACATTGAGTGACATGTTTTAGTCTGTTAGCTATTTAGTGACATTTTACATTTTCATAATTATATGTTTTCATATATCATAATCAGATGAGTAAATTATCTTTATTCTTCGAGTTCTAAAAAAAGTTTAATCTTTGTCAGTGACCAACATTACTCAAATTAATTGTTATTTGTTATGTTTATATTTGACATTATTTGTCAATTCAATTGTAATTTTGATAAGCAAGATTTGGGCTCATGATTTTACAGCCCATCTGTAATAAAAACTTCACAACCCAGTCACCCAGTTTCCCCGGTGACAATAGGATCATTTCGTCGTATATATGTTTGTCTCTTATTTAGTTTACATAAATAAACGAAAAATAGAATTAATGTAAAAAAAAAAATACATGTATGAAGAACGTAATTCGTCAAAATTAACCAGTGGATAAGTATCATGTCATCCATGTAAATAGATTTAAATGTAGTTCATATTCGAAAGATTACAAATCTTATCATAACCAAACATAGTGAGAGTAAGAGTTTATATTTATACTATTTCCCCAATTACAGGTGATAGATTTTTGAGGATAACAATAGAAAATCGAAGTGGCACATGACCCTGTACATAACATTTTAGATAAACTTGTCGATACCATATCAAAATGAACAGAACAATTATTTCCCTGCGGATAACGGAGGGATTAGAGTCTACTAAGGTAATTTTTAAGATTTGTACATATGTAAACATATAGAAAATCATACTTTATTATCTTATATAACATTATATAACATTTGTTTCATAGTTATCGTCATACATGACCAACTTAAGAGACTTGATAAAGTGTCGTTCCATTAAATGTCAAATTTATTTGACTCTTTTAAATTAAGAATTTCCTAATATACACTATAAACGCATATATGTATATCCATTGGCGGATCCAAAAGGGGTGGTTCCGGGGGTTGGGACCCCTTTTTTTGGCCGATCAATGCATTTTAATGGGGGACATATAGTTGGAACCCCCTTTGTCCTGGGTTGGGACCCCCTTTTTTAAAATGGCTGGATCCGCCCCTGACATCTACTGTAATTTAAGTACCGTTTTATTCAATGGCTAAACAGCAACAACAAAATCTTTATATAAAATGTAAACTTAACTTTACCCATGGTATTAGAGATGCACTGGATAGAAATTGACCATATGCAAATGTATATCAATACATCTGTTAATTTTTTGAGATGACAAAATCTCCATGTATATGCAAACTTTTATTTTTTTTTGGAAGTTGACTTGATATAACCCTCCAACATAGATTTTTTTTTATCCGACGCAGCTCATAATTAACATTTATTCTGAAAATTGTTCTTTGTTTCTCTAAAATAGCAGCTATAATACAATTTCTTTCTTTTTTCCCTTACCTTTCGTTTAGATAAATTGGTACAATGGATCCCAGCGTTAATACAGAGAAAACGGACATCATGAAAGAAGACACAAAAAACAACGTCCACAATAACTGGCGACGATTTATTGTGGGTCCGATTATAGTCTTTTACACTTTTGTTTTCCAAGCAATATTTACCATAACATCGCAATATGCATTCTACATCCTTCAGAAACAGAAATTTGCCAATAAGACTATGGACACTTCTCAAAACAATCAATCAGTATGCGTGCAAAATAAATCTTTAGAAATATTTCACGAAATGGAAGAAATTCAAAAGGAGGTTGCGACATGGAACGTTTATTGCAACTTGGGAACTGGAATACCATCTTTTGTGGCTGTAATTTTAATAAACTCGTACAGTGACAGAATCGGGAGGAAGAAAGCTTTCTTGATTCCGATTTGTGGAACGATAATAAATGCTTCATTCTGTGCAGCTGTTGCATATTTTGAAATAAGTATTTACTATATACCAATAACATTATTCCTTGAAGGACTAAGTGGGGCATGGATAGGAATGATACACACTGGATATGCCTATGTAGCCGATATTTCAGAGGCTGGAAAGTCAAGGACACTAGCCATGGCTACACTAGACATTTGTATAGGAGTTGGAATGGTAATGGCTCAATTAGTAGTTGGATATTTGATACACTGGACTGGTTTCTTCATTCCGATGATAACTATAGACGCTTGTCTTGTAGTGTCCTTCATTCTGGTTCTTATGTTACCAGAAACAGTTCAAGCTGCACCAAAAGAGAAAATAAGCCCAGTGGAATATGTCAAAAATGTTTTCGAATTTTATGTAAGTCCAGAATTAGCCGGGAAAAGATGGAAATATATTGTCTGTACAACAGTATTTTCATGCTCCATATTGGCATATTTTGGAAGAATTTCAGTAGAGACTGTATACCAACTGAGTTCCCCATTCTGCTGGAATTCGGTTCAGATCGGTTGGTTCGCTGCTCTCAGAAGTTTACTTCAATTTATGATTGGAATGGGTCTAGTAAAACTTCTACAGAGAGGTTTCTCTGATGAAATGATTGGTTTTGTTGGAGCACTGACGTCAGCTGGGTCGTCTGCATTGGAGGCTTTGGCTTACAATGATTGGATGATGTATTTAGGTATGTATACTACTGAAATGGTGTCAGTAACATGCGCTGTTTTTTTGAATATATATAAAACAAGTAGACGAATAAAACGGATAAGTCGGTATGGCATGATTTATACAAGATTTCAATAAACAGCTGCGCCATGAGCGCATGATACACCCGACGTCTTATGTGGAAGTCTTATGCAATGCAATAATCATAAATAGTTTATGAGAAAGTTTTAAGCAATAACCATATATTGTTTTAGAGACACGGCTGGACATGTGAAACCCCCCACCCTGTTTTTTTTTACAAAAACTAAATATTACCAAAATAAAATTTTGAATCAAAACCAAAAAGTATACAGATCTTCAGATTAAAATATCAAAGAAGTGTGTAAAGTTTTAAGCAATAATCATAACTTATTTTTGAGATACGGCGTGCGCGACATGTAAAAAACCCTCCACTGTTTTACAAAATACTCAATAACTCAAAAATAAATTTTGAATAATCACCAAAAAGTATACAGATCTTTAGATTAATAGAACAAAAAAGTGTGTAAAGTTTTAAGCAATAATCATAAATTGTTTTTGAGATACGGCACAACATGTAAAAAAAACCTCCCCCTTTTTTACAAAATACTAATAACTCAAAAATGAAATTTTGAATCATCACCAAAAAGTATACAGATATTGAGATTAATATAACAAAGACATGTGTAAAGTTTTAAGCAATAATCATAAATAGTTTTTGAGATATGGCGCGACATGTAAAAAAAAACCCTCCCCCTTTTTTATAAAATACTCAATAACTCAAAAATGAAATTTTGAATCATCACCAAAAAGTATACAGATATTGAGATTAATATAACTAAGAAGTGTTTAAAGTTTTGAGTCATAATCAAGAATCGTTTTTGAGATACAGTGTGACATGTGAAAAAAAACACACCCCTGTTTTAGTTATAAAGTGCCGTAACTCAAAAAGTTTAAATCTTGTTGTCACCAAAAAGTATACAGATCATTTGACCATCATAAGAAACAACTCAATTAAGTTTCATGAAATTTGGATAAGTCGTTCTCAAGTTACGGTGCGACATGTTTACGCCGGACAGACGGACAGACGGACAGACGGACGGACGGACAGACGGACGGACAGACGGACGGACGGACAGACGGACGGACGGACGGACAGACAGACAGACAGACAGACAGACAGACAGACGGACGGACACCGGACATTTGTATACCATAATACGTCCCGTCAAAATTTTGACGGGCGTATAAAAAGTACTAAATCATCAACATAACTAGGGTTTTTTGTTGTATATATCTTTTAATTTTAAATGTGTCTATATCGTTACATTTCGAACACTTATCTGTCGTTTCATATGATTATTTTTTGGTGAAACGAACATGATAATAACGATGAAAACGGTCATGCGTTTAACATGTTTAAAGCAATCTATGTGTTGATTAGCAACAACAAAAAGTCACTGAAGTGCAACAAAAAATACAACGACAATTCAACACACATGTAAACCACAAATTCGAAACTGAATGTAATGTCTTATTCACCAAAAAAACAACTTATTTAAGTACCAAAACAAAAAAGAAGAAAGAAAAGCATGGCTTTTTATTGCTAGTCCCCATACTCTTAAGAGAGATCAGATGAGCATTTCCAAGTCTTGCGTACGAGTCTAATCAAGTCAGACGTACATTTGCGTTACAAGTCTTGCTTGTTCCAAAAACACTTCCAAAGTGGGTTTTTTTAACAAAAAGTGATAAAATGTGAATATCACTTTTTTTTTAAATTTTTCCTGAAGAATAACCAAATAAATATATATTACAGTTCCAGCGGTTGGTATAACAGCTGTCCTACCCCAGCCAATGATGAGAGGTATCATGTCAAAGATGACGCCCATGGAAAAACAAGGTAACTTAAAGAAATAGTAAGCATATATACCACATGTGTAAAGGATCACATTCTTTTTTGTTTACAATCTGCACTAACTGAACGTCGAAGAAAAGCGTGTATTTTATATTCCGTTTATTGATAAATAGGATATAATGTTGTTTTATACAAGGAAATCATACTTATGGTCAGATAAAGACATTTATCTTTACACAAACATGTCCTTATGTTAATGAATAGTTTATAAATAGTTTAATCTGGGAAACTTATAATGATATATGTTCCGTCTTTCTGGTTTGATATATATATAATTGCTTTCTAATAATAAAAAAAGTTATTATTGTTCAATGAATGTCAATGTAAACGATCAACAATAACTAAAACTTCACTAAATACTACTTTGTAATTCTGTTTCCAGGGGCCATGTTTGGAGGATTAGCCGCCATGGACATAGCGTTCAGTATGATAGCAGCAGTAACTGCTAACTCGATATACTCCTCTACCCTATCTATATATAGAGGCATTGTATTCTTTGTTCTATCATCTTACGATGCGATAGGAGCATTTTTGATATTGTAAGTAAAACAGTTTTAAACGTCATTTCGGTTAGTCTTGACAGACAAATGTAATTCATCCGCTTAACAAGAGAGGTTCAAATCTGTTGCATAGTTTTCGAGCATAATATATACATTTAGGTTCAAGAATGAATAGACCGAGTTTACTCTTCTGAAATTATGTGAAAAGTATTTCTTCAGATTTTCTAATTTGGTTTTGCTCGAGATTTTTGTCTTTAAATGGTCAATTGAATCTTCGTCGTTTGTTATTTTGTTGTTCACGTTTCACTACTGTGACCTCGTGTACTGTATTTAGATGAATTGGTAATTTTTGCGATTAGAAAAATTTTGCCGTAAAATGACATAACGAAGATTTCTCTACATAACAAACGGTATTTTAATAAAGTTGCGCGTGATTGTACTTTTCAGCATCTATTCTCAGGTCAAGTATGGTCCCTATAGTACTAAGATGTCCTACCAAAGTCAGTTTCACGGTGAACAACTGTAAAACAATTACTGACAACTGAAACTCGTGCATAATCTTGTTATTTAGACCATGCATTTACCCCCCCCCCCTTTTTTTTCTAAACAAAACCCCGTACTATATGAAGCAAAAAATACGTATGTGGTATAAATTGTAGGATATAACAATAGAGAAGCCATTGCCCAACTTCAACCACTACTAAACAAAGGGTCAATGGACCAATACAAAAAAAGAACATATAGGGCCAGGCATATATGTCAAAGGTATGAATTGATTTTGGGAGTAAAGGGATTAAACTTTTTGTATGTTTTGGTCGTTATATTTTATATGGTGCTTCATGAATTAGCTTACATACTATGACCCCTCAGGTTATCTAAAATACCAACAACTCTGCCCTTGTCAAACAAAGGTTGCAGATAAACATAACGAAATATCATCCATTGTCTAATATCGCCCATAGCTGACCTTTAACTGCTTCAGACCAGACTAGGTCAATTAATAGAAATCAGCTGATAACCTTATTGTGATAGCATACATCGATCACTGTTATTAATAATACAGATAACTTTTCAAAATACGTTTACCCTATTCACCCTGGCACATGTTATTACGATGTCCAAAGTCAGAAACCCTCGGTGGTTGTCTTTATATTTTTTAATTAAGTCTTTCCACTTTTCTGTGGAAAGACTTATTGTATTTGTTCTGATTATTATTATTAAGTCTTTCCACTTTTCTGTGGAAAGACTTATTGTATTTGTTCTGATTATTATTATTAAGTCTTTCCACTTTTCTGTGGAAAGACTTATTGTATTTGTTCTGATTATTATTATTATTATTATTATTATTATTATTATTATTTTTTTTTTTCCGCCAACTTTTGTTCTTGCGATAAATGTTTGTTTCGCAATATGTCGCTTAGATATTTCTCATATTGTATCGTATAGTTTATGCGCTTTTAAATTTGACCCTGCTAAGACGAACAATTTTCTCTGTAAGAGTTATCTCCCTATTCACTGTTTATCATGTGTGTGCATCTCCTTCGTAACAAAAAAAGATAGCGACAAAATTCTTTTTACAAATTGTTCGTTACATCCTCAGAAAATTTTGGCTAATTTGGATCGAAGCGATTCGATGAAATTTTATAGGAGTTATCTATCTTTACGGAATAAATTTGTCGGTATGTTTTTTTAACTAATAAACCGTTAACCGTATAACCCTGGAATGTTTTTATTTGAGTCCCCTGATTCCTAACTTAGAAAATTAGGTCAAGGTCAAAGGTCAAGGTCATATTTTAGATTTTCATATGTCTTTGATTTCCCTATAATTCTTGAATGGTTATAGATACAGAAAATTTAAGCAGTGAAAAATGTTAAGTACTTCAAGGGGCAACTTTTTTACATTATGACTATATTGATTTTACCATCATGTAAGGGACATAACTCCCATCGATGGTTTTTAAAAAGCCATATTTAGGCAAAACTCTTAAACAAAGGTCCTTGACCCATAGGGTCTTTTGCAATGACCTTGTGGAGCAATGACCTTGACGAAGGTCACAAGGTCAAAGGTCAAGGTCATCAAATTATGTGGTTTTGGCACTATTTAAACAGTTTTATGTGTGTTTGAATTTCAACCAACCAACCAACCAACTAACCAACCAACCAACCAACCAACCAATCAATCAATCAATCAATCAATCAATCAATCAATCAATGTTTCCGTTTCATGTGTTTGATACGGGATACAACGTCTCTTTTTTTTCGCTTGTTTTAATTGAGCCTATCAAACGTGTTTAACCAACGTGTTTAACCAACCAACCAACCAACCAACCAACCAATCAATCAATCAATCAATCAATGCATGTTTCCGTTTCATGTGTTAAATACGGGATCCAAGATGTTTTTGTTTCGCTCGTTTACATTGAGCCTATCTAACGTGTTTAACCAGCCAACGTGTTTAACCAACGTGTTTAACCAACATGTTTAACCAACCAACCAACCAACCACCCAACCAATCAATCAATCAATCAATCAATGCATGTTTCCGTTTCATGTGTTAAATACGGGATCCAAGATGGTTTTTTTCGCTCGTTTAAATTGAGCCTATCTAACGTGTTAACCAGCCAACGTGTTTAACCAACGTGTTTAACCAACATGTTTAACCAACGTGTTTAACCAACCTACCAACCAACCAACCAACCAACCAACCAACCAATCAATGCATGTTTGCGTTTCATGTGTTAAATACGGGATCCAAGATGGTTTTTTTCGCTTGTTTAAATTGAGCCTATCTAACGTGTTTAACCAGCCAACGTGTTTAACCAACGTGTTTAACCAACATGTTTAACCAACCAACCACCCAACCAACCAACCAATCAATCAATCAATCAATCAATGCATGTTTCCGTTTCATGTGTTAAATACGGGATCCAAGATGGGTTTTTTCGCTTGTTTAAATTGAGCCTATCCAACGTGTTTAACCAGCCAACGTGTTTAACCAATATGTTTAACCAAGGTGTTAAACCAATATGTTTAACCAACGTGTTTAACCAACGTGTTTAACCAACGTGTTTAACCAACCAACCAACCAATAAATAAATCAATGCATGTTTCCGTTTCATGTGTTAAATACGGGATCCAAGATGTTTTTTTTCGCTTGTTTAAATTGAGCCCATCAAACGTGTTTAACCAGCCAACGTGTTTAACCAACGTGTTAAACCAACATGTTTAACCAATGTGTTTAACCAACCAACCAACCAACCAACCAATCAATCACTTAATGTATGTTTCCGTGTCATGCGTTTAATACGGGATGCAAGGTCTCTTGAGGTCTTTTTCCCCTTTTTCTAAGTGACCCTATCAAACGTGTTTAATCAACCAACCAACAAACCAACCAACCAACCAATCAATCAACCAACTAATCAATCAATCGATATGTATGACTGTTTATTTATGACAGTTTATTGAAGGAACAAACTCTCAATTATTCAAGAAAATTTTTATTTTATTATTGTTCTTACGTCTCTTCTGAAAAAAAATCCACATATTCTCTGAAACTACAAGTCCAATCGACCTGAAAATTTGCAGTCAGCAGGGCATACATGTACTGAAGGTTCATAAAAAACTTTTTGCAGATATCTCTCAAGACTTTTCCTAGAAAAAAGAAATGGCAATGCAGTAAAAATCGCTTGCTAGGTCCGTCAATCTCAGTAAAAACCTACAATAAAATGTCCGCTCCGAGATTGAAATACTAATCTGTGTTACAAACAGGTGCTGAAAAATGGACATTATCAAAAAATAATCATTAAATGTGTATTAAAGTTACACCGGAACAATTAAATCCAAAACATGCACTGCTGGTGAACTGTGATCAAAATGTCAATTTCCTACAATGACAAAAGAAATTACATTGTGTACATTCCATCTCTAGACATGTTGTCTGTTCAAGGTCCCGACCTAAAAAGAAATTAAAAGACTAAGTTTTTCTTAATATAAACCCGCGTCACGTGATGTCTCCTCAATATTGCGCGCGCGCTGTATCTAAAATAAAAGAAAAACTTTCCAAACTAAACATGAAACTTCTCCGGTAACATAATAATATAGACCCTTTACAAAAACAAACAAACAAACAAATACCCCCCCCCCTTTTTTTTCCAAATCAATCAATAAAAAAACCCAATTATCCATTCATCAGAGGGGAAAGACTGCCTAACAATTGTTTTCAAAACAATTGCTTTATATTTATTTTTTTTTTTTTTTCTTCCGCCAAATTTTGTTCTTGCGCAAAATGTTTGTTTCGCAATATGTCGCTTAGATATTTCTCATATGGCATCGTATAGTTTATGCGCTTTTAAATTTCACCCTGCTAAGGCGAACCATTTTCTATGTAAGAGTTATCTCCCATTTCACTGTTTATCCTCTGTGTGCATCTCCTCCGTAACAAAAAAAGATAGCGACAAAATTCTTTTTACAAATTGTTCGTTACATCCTCAGGAATTTTTGGCTAATTTGGATCGAAGCGATTCGATGAAATTTTATAGGAGTTATCTACCTTTACAAAATAAATTTGTCGGTAAGTTTATTTAACTCATAAACAGTTAACCGTATAACCCTGGAATGTTTTTATTTGAGTCCCCTAGGTCCTAACTTAGAAAATGAGGTCAAGGTCAAAGGTCAAGGTCAAGTTCTCAATTGTGACTTTTGCTTGTTTTTGCATTTTCTCCGACACTTTGAGAGATACATATAAAAGAACAAGTGCAAAATATCAGCTTTATTGTAATGAAGATATGCTACATTTAGTCTTATACAATTAAATGGCATCTTATAGGAGTTGGTGCCCCTGAAATGTCTTGATATGAAGTTATTTGATTATAACTTCAATTAAGTTCAATATAAAGACATTTGACCTTATACAAAAGGTTAAGTGACAAATGACCTTGAAAAATGGCTACCGGAAGTGACCTTGAGAAAACCGGAAGTAGCTTTTTTTGCAGTTTTTTCACATACAAGTACTCAGAATCCATATATTTTGTCATATAGATACATAAACTGATTACTGAGGAATAAAAATGACTTCCAACAAACCGGAAGTAACCAATTATCTCCCATTCTACATGCAAAAGTACATAGAAACTATATATTTTTGGAATCAGTGTGAAAGAAGCTATCATATGAGACCGTAAGTAGCATATTATCTCCCTTACATCACTCAAAAAGATAATTAAACCATTATTTATATCATCAGTATGAAGAAACTACCTTCTGATCCAAATTTCTTTGTTGTGGAAAGACTTTCAATTGTTCTCTGAACAATTGGTTTTTAATTATTATTATTATTATTTTTTTTTTTTTTCCGCCAACTTTTGTTCTTGCGATAAATGTTTGTTTTGCAATATGTCGCTTAGATATTTCTCATATTGTATTGTATAGTTTATGCGCTTTTAAATTTCACCCTGCTAAGCCGAACCATTTTCTTTGTAAGAGTTATCTCCCTATTCACTGTTTATCATCAAAGCGTATCTCCTTCGTAACAAAAAAAGATAGCGACAAAATTCTTTTTACAAATTGTTCGTTACATCCTCAGTAATTTTTGGCGTATTTGGATCGAAGCGATTCGATGAAATTTTATAGGAGTTATCTACCTTTACAAAATAAATTTGTCGGTATGTTTATTTAACTCATTAACAGATAACCGTATAACCCTGGGATGTTTTTATTTGAGTCCCCTAGGTCCTAACTTAGAAAATGAGGTCAAGGTCAAAGGTCAAGGTCAAGTTCTCAATTGTGACTTTTGCTTATTTTTGCATTTTCTCACTCACTTTGAGAGATACATATAAAAGAACAAGTGCAAAATGTCTGCTTAATTGTAATGAAGATATGCTACATTTAGTCTTATACAATTAGATGGCATCTTATAGGAGTTGTCGCCCCTGAAATGTCTTGATATGAGGTTATTTGATTATAACTTCAAGTAAGTTCATTATAAAGACATTTGACCTGAAACAAAAGGTTAAGTGACAAATGACCTTGAAAAATGGCTACCGGAAGTGACCTTGAAAAAACCGGAAGTAGCTTTTTTTGCAATTTTTTCACATACAAGTACTCAGAATCCATATATTTTTTCATATAGATACATGAACAAATTACTGAAGACTAAAAATGACTTTCAACAAACCGGAAGTGGCCAATTATCTCCCATTCTACATACAAAAGTATATAGAAACTATATATTTTTGCAATCGGTGTGAAAGAAGCTATCATATGAGACCAGATGTGACATTCATTTCACCGGAAGTAGCATATTATCTCCCTTATATCACTCAAAAAGATAATTAAACCAATATTTATCGCATCAGTATGAAGAAACTACCTTCTTATCCAAATTTCTGTGGTGTGGAAAGACTTTCAATTGTTCTCTGAACAATTGGTTTTTAATTATTATTATTATTATTATTATTATTATTTTTTTTTTTCCGCCAACTTTTGTTCTTGCGATAAATGTTTGTTTCGCAATATGTCGCTTAGATATTTCTCATATTGTATCGTATAGTTTATGCGCTTTTAAATTTGACCCTGCTAAGACGAACAATTTTCTCTGTAAGAGTTATCTCCCTATTCACTGTTTATCATGTGTGTGCATCTCCTTCGTAACAAAAAAAGATAGCGACAAAATTCTTTTTACAAATTGTTCGTTACATCCTCAGAAAATTTTGGCTAATTTGGATCGAAGCGATTCGATGAAATTTTATAGGAGTTATCTATCTTTACGGAATAAATTTGTCGGTATGTTTTTTTAACTAATAAACCGTTAACCGTATAACCCTGGAATGTTTTTATTTGAGTCCCCTGATTCCTAACTTAGAAAATTAGGTCAAGGTCAAAGGTCAAGGTCATATTTTAGATTTTCATATGTCTTTGATTTCCCTATAATTCTTGAATGGTTATAGATACAGAAAATTTAAGCAGTGAAAAATGTTAAGTACTTCAAGGGGCAACTTTTTTACATTATGACTATATTGATTTTACCATCATGTAAGGGACATAACTCCCATCGATGGTTTTTAAAAAGCCATATTTAGGCAAAACTCTTAAACAAAGGTCCTTGACCCATAGGGTCTTTTGCAATGACCTTGTGGAGCAATGACCTTGACGAAGGTCACAAGGTCAAAGGTCAAGGTCATCAAATTATGTGGTTTTGGCACTATTTAAACAGTTTTATGTGTGTTTGAATTTCAACCAACCAACCAACCAACTAACCAACCAACCAACCAACCAACCAATCAATCAATCAATCAATCAATCAATCAATCAATCAATGTTTCCGTTTCATGTGTTTGATACGGGATACAACGTCTCTTTTTTTTCGCTTGTTTTAATTGAGCCTATCAAACGTGTTTAACCAACGTGTTTAACCAACCAACCAACCAACCAACCAACCAACCAATCAATCAATCAATCAATCAATGCATGTTTCCGTTTCATGTGTTAAATACGGGATCCAAGATGTTTTTGTTTCGCTCGTTTACATTGAGCCTATCTAACGTGTTTAACCAGCCAACGTGTTTAACCAACGTGTTTAACCAACATGTTTAACCAACCAACCAACCAACCACCCAACCAATCAATCAATCAATCAATCAATGCATGTTTCCGTTTCATGTGTTAAATACGGGATCCAAGATGGTTTTTTTCGCTCGTTTAAATTGAGCCTATCTAACGTGTTAACCAGCCAACGTGTTTAACCAACGTGTTTAACCAACATGTTTAACCAACGTGTTTAACCAACCTACCAACCAACCAACCAACCAACCAACCAACCAATCAATGCATGTTTGCGTTTCATGTGTTAAATACGGGATCCAAGATGGTTTTTTTCGCTTGTTTAAATTGAGCCTATCTAACGTGTTTAACCAGCCAACGTGTTTAACCAACGTGTTTAACCAACATGTTTAACCAACCAACCACCCAACCAACCAACCAATCAATCAATCAATCAATCAATGCATGTTTCCGTTTCATGTGTTAAATACGGGATCCAAGATGGGTTTTTTCGCTTGTTTAAATTGAGCCTATCCAACGTGTTTAACCAGCCAACGTGTTTAACCAATATGTTTAACCAAGGTGTTAAACCAATATGTTTAACCAACGTGTTTAACCAACGTGTTTAACCAACGTGTTTAACCAACCAACCAACCAATAAATAAATCAATGCATGTTTCCGTTTCATGTGTTAAATACGGGATCCAAGATGTTTTTTTTCGCTTGTTTAAATTGAGCCCATCAAACGTGTTTAACCAGCCAACGTGTTTAACCAACGTGTTAAACCAACATGTTTAACCAATGTGTTTAACCAACCAACCAACCAACCAACCAATCAATCACTTAATGTATGTTTCCGTGTCATGCGTTTAATACGGGATGCAAGGTCTCTTGAGGTCTTTTTCCCCTTTTTCTAAGTGACCCTATCAAACGTGTTTAATCAACCAACCAACAAACCAACCAACCAACCAATCAATCAACCAACTAATCAATCAATCGATATGTATGACTGTTTATTTATGACAGTTTATTGAAGGAACAAACTCTCAATTATTCAAGAAAATTTTTATTTTATTATTGTTCTTACGTCTCTTCTGAAAAAAAATCCACATATTCTCTGAAACTACAAGTCCAATCGACCTGAAAATTTGCAGTCAGCAGGGCATACATGTACTGAAGGTTCATAAAAAACTTTTTGCAGATATCTCTCAAGACTTTTCCTAGAAAAAAGAAATGGCAATGCAGTAAAAATCGCTTGCTAGGTCCGTCAATCTCAGTAAAAACCTACAATAAAATGTCCGCTCCGAGATTGAAATACTAATCTGTGTTACAAACAGGTGCTGAAAAATGGACATTATCAAAAAATAATCATTAAATGTGTATTAAAGTTACACCGGAACAATTAAATCCAAAACATGCACTGCTGGTGAACTGTGATCAAAATGTCAATTTCCTACAATGACAAAAGAAATTACATTGTGTACATTCCATCTCTAGACATGTTGTCTGTTCAAGGTCCCGACCTAAAAAGAAATTAAAAGACTAAGTTTTTCTTAATATAAACCCGCGTCACGTGATGTCTCCTCAATATTGCGCGCGCGCTGTATCTAAAATAAAAGAAAAACTTTCCAAACTAAACATGAAACTTCTCCGGTAACATAATAATATAGACCCTTTACAAAAACAAACAAACAAACAAATACCCCCCCCCCTTTTTTTTCCAAATCAATCAATAAAAAAACCCAATTATCCATTCATCAGAGGGGAAAGACTGCCTAACAATTGTTTTCAAAACAATTGCTTTATATTTATTTTTTTTTTTTTTTCTTCCGCCAAATTTTGTTCTTGCGCAAAATGTTTGTTTCGCAATATGTCGCTTAGATATTTCTCATATGGCATCGTATAGTTTATGCGCTTTTAAATTTCACCCTGCTAAGGCGAACCATTTTCTATGTAAGAGTTATCTCCCATTTCACTGTTTATCCTCTGTGTGCATCTCCTCCGTAACAAAAAAAGATAGCGACAAAATTCTTTTTACAAATTGTTCGTTACATCCTCAGGAATTTTTGGCTAATTTGGATCGAAGCGATTCGATGAAATTTTATAGGAGTTATCTACCTTTACAAAATAAATTTGTCGGTAAGTTTATTTAACTCATAAACAGTTAACCGTATAACCCTGGAATGTTTTTATTTGAGTCCCCTAGGTCCTAACTTAGAAAATGAGGTCAAGGTCAAAGGTCAAGGTCAAGTTCTCAATTGTGACTTTTGCTTGTTTTTGCATTTTCTCCGACACTTTGAGAGATACATATAAAAGAACAAGTGCAAAATATCAGCTTTATTGTAATGAAGATATGCTACATTTAGTCTTATACAATTAAATGGCATCTTATAGGAGTTGGTGCCCCTGAAATGTCTTGATATGAAGTTATTTGATTATAACTTCAATTAAGTTCAATATAAAGACATTTGACCTTATACAAAAGGTTAAGTGACAAATGACCTTGAAAAATGGCTACCGGAAGTGACCTTGAGAAAACCGGAAGTAGCTTTTTTTGCAGTTTTTTCACATACAAGTACTCAGAATCCATATATTTTGTCATATAGATACATAAACTGATTACTGAGGAATAAAAATGACTTCCAACAAACCGGAAGTAACCAATTATCTCCCATTCTACATGCAAAAGTACATAGAAACTATATATTTTTGGAATCAGTGTGAAAGAAGCTATCATATGAGACCGTAAGTAGCATATTATCTCCCTTACATCACTCAAAAAGATAATTAAACCATTATTTATATCATCAGTATGAAGAAACTACCTTCTGATCCAAATTTCTTTGTTGTGGAAAGACTTTCAATTGTTCTCTGAACAATTGGTTTTTAATTATTATTATTATTATTTTTTTTTTTTTTCCGCCAACTTTTGTTCTTGCGATAAATGTTTGTTTTGCAATATGTCGCTTAGATATTTCTCATATTGTATTGTATAGTTTATGCGCTTTTAAATTTCACCCTGCTAAGCCGAACCATTTTCTTTGTAAGAGTTATCTCCCTATTCACTGTTTATCATCAAAGCGTATCTCCTTCGTAACAAAAAAAGATAGCGACAAAATTCTTTTTACAAATTGTTCGTTACATCCTCAGTAATTTTTGGCGTATTTGGATCGAAGCGATTCGATGAAATTTTATAGGAGTTATCTACCTTTACAAAATAAATTTGTCGGTATGTTTATTTAACTCATTAACAGATAACCGTATAACCCTGGGATGTTTTTATTTGAGTCCCCTAGGTCCTAACTTAGAAAATGAGGTCAAGGTCAAAGGTCAAGGTCAAGTTCTCAATTGTGACTTTTGCTTATTTTTGCATTTTCTCACTCACTTTGAGAGATACATATAAAAGAACAAGTGCAAAATGTCTGCTTAATTGTAATGAAGATATGCTACATTTAGTCTTATACAATTAGATGGCATCTTATAGGAGTTGTCGCCCCTGAAATGTCTTGATATGAGGTTATTTGATTATAACTTCAAGTAAGTTCATTATAAAGACATTTGACCTGAAACAAAAGGTTAAGTGACAAATGACCTTGAAAAATGGCTACCGGAAGTGACCTTGAAAAAACCGGAAGTAGCTTTTTTTGCAATTTTTTCACATACAAGTACTCAGAATCCATATATTTTTTCATATAGATACATGAACAAATTACTGAAGACTAAAAATGACTTTCAACAAACCGGAAGTGGCCAATTATCTCCCATTCTACATACAAAAGTATATAGAAACTATATATTTTTGCAATCGGTGTGAAAGAAGCTATCATATGAGACCAGATGTGACATTCATTTCACCGGAAGTAGCATATTATCTCCCTTATATCACTCAAAAAGATAATTAAACCAATATTTATCGCATCAGTATGAAGAAACTACCTTCTTATCCAAATTTCTGTGGTGTGGAAAGACTTTCAATTGTTCTCTGAACAATTGGTTTTTAATTATTATTATTATTATTATTATTATTATTTTTTTTTTTCCGCCAACTTTTGTTCTTGCGATAAATGTTTGTTTCGCAATATGTCGCTTAGATATTTCTCATATTGTATCGTATAGTTTATGCGCTTTTAAATTTGACCCTGCTAAGACGAACAATTTTCTCTGTAAGAGTTATCTCCCTATTCACTGTTTATCATGTGTGTGCATCTCCTTCGTAACAAAAAAAGATAGCGACAAAATTCTTTTTACAAATTGTTCGTTACATCCTCAGAAAATTTTGGCTAATTTGGATCGAAGCGATTCGATGAAATTTTATAGGAGTTATCTATCTTTACGGAATAAATTTGTCGGTATGTTTTTTTAACTAATAAACCGTTAACCGTATAACCCTGGAATGTTTTTATTTGAGTCCCCTGATTCCTAACTTAGAAAATTAGGTCAAGGTCAAAGGTCAAGGTCATATTTTAGATTTTCATATGTCTTTGATTTCCCTATAATTCTTGAATGGTTATAGATACAGAAAATTTAAGCAGTGAAAAATGTTAAGTACTTCAAGGGGCAACTTTTTTACATTATGACTATATTGATTTTACCATCATGTAAGGGACATAACTCCCATCGATGGTTTTTAAAAAGCCATATTTAGGCAAAACTCTTAAACAAAGGTCCTTGACCCATAGGGTCTTTTGCAATGACCTTGTGGAGCAATGACCTTGACGAAGGTCACAAGGTCAAAGGTCAAGGTCATCAAATTATGTGGTTTTGGCACTATTTAAACAGTTTTATGTGTGTTTGAATTTCAACCAACCAACCAACCAACTAACCAACCAACCAACCAACCAACCAATCAATCAATCAATCAATCAATCAATCAATCAATCAATGTTTCCGTTTCATGTGTTTGATACGGGATACAACGTCTCTTTTTTTTCGCTTGTTTTAATTGAGCCTATCAAACGTGTTTAACCAACGTGTTTAACCAACCAACCAACCAACCAACCAACCAATCAATCAATCAATCAATCAATCAATGCATGTTTCCGTTTCATGTGTTAAATACGGGATCCAAGATGTTTTTGTTTCGCTCGTTTACATTGAGCCTATCTAACGTGTTTAACCAGCCAACGTGTTTAACCAACGTGTTTAACCAACATGTTTAACCAACCAACCAACCAACCAACCACCCAACCAATCAATCAATCAATCAATCAATGCATGTTTCCGTTTCATGTGTTAAATACGGGATCCAAGATGGTTTTTTTCGCTCGTTTAAATTGAGCCTATCTAACGTGTTAACCAGCCAACGTGTTTAACCAACGTGTTTAACCAACATGTTTAACCAACGTGTTTAACCAACCTACCAACCAACCAACCAACCAACCAACCAACCAATCAATGCATGTTTGCGTTTCATGTGTTAAATACGGGATCCAAGATGGTTTTTTTCGCTTGTTTAAATTGAGCCTATCTAACGTGTTTAACCAGCCAACGTGTTTAACCAACGTGTTTAACCAACATGTTTAACCAACCAACCACCCAACCAACCAACCAATCAATCAATCAATCAATCAATGCATGTTTCCGTTTCATGTGTTAAATACGGGATCCAAGATGGGTTTTTTCGCTTGTTTAAATTGAGCCTATCCAACGTGTTTAACCAGCCAACGTGTTTAACCAATATGTTTAACCAAGGTGTTAAACCAATATGTTTAACCAACGTGTTTAACCAACGTGTTTAACCAACGTGTTTAACCAACCAACCAACCAATAAATAAATCAATGCATGTTTCCGTTTCATGTGTTAAATACGGGATCCAAGATGTTTTTTTTCGCTTGTTTAAATTGAGCCCATCAAACGTGTTTAACCAGCCAACGTGTTTAACCAACGTGTTAAACCAACATGTTTAACCAATGTGTTTAACCAACCAACCAACCAACCAACCAATCAATCACTTAATGTATGTTTCCGTGTCATGCGTTTAATACGGGATGCAAGGTCTCTTGAGGTCTTTTTCCCCTTTTTCTAAGTGACCCTATCAAACGTGTTTAATCAACCAACCAACAAACCAACCAACCAACCAATCAATCAACCAACTAATCAATCAATCGATATGTATGACTGTTTATTTATGACAGTTTATTGAAGGAACAAACTCTCAATTATTCAAGAAAATTTTTATTTTATTATTGTTCTTACGTCTCTTCTGAAAAAAAATCCACATATTCTCTGAAACTACAAGTCCAATCGACCTGAAAATTTGCAGTCAGCAGGGCATACATGTACTGAAGGTTCATAAAAAACTTTTTGCAGATATCTCTCAAGACTTTTCCTAGAAAAAAGAAATGGCAATGCAGTAAAAATCGCTTGCTAGGTCCGTCAATCTCAGTAAAAACCTACAATAAAATGTCCGCTCCGAGATTGAAATACTAATCTGTGTTACAAACAGGTGCTGAAAAATGGACATTATCAAAAAATAATCATTAAATGTGTATTAAAGTTACACCGGAACAATTAAATCCAAAACATGCACTGCTGGTGAACTGTGATCAAAATGTCAATTTCCTACAATGACAAAAGAAATTACATTGTGTACATTCCATCTCTAGACATGTTGTCTGTTCAAGGTCCCGACCTAAAAAGAAATTAAAAGACTAAGTTTTTCTTAATATAAACCCGCGTCACGTGATGTCTCCTCAATATTGCGCGCGCGCTGTATCTAAAATAAAAGAAAAACTTTCCAAACTAAACATGAAACTTCTCCGGTAACATAATAATATAGACCCTTTACAAAAACAAACAAACAAACAAATACCCCCCCCCCTTTTTTTTCCAAATCAATCAATAAAAAAACCCAATTATCCATTCATCAGAGGGGAAAGACTGCCTAACAATTGTTTTCAAAACAATTGCTTTATATTTATTTTTTTTTTTTTTTCTTCCGCCAAATTTTGTTCTTGCGCAAAATGTTTGTTTCGCAATATGTCGCTTAGATATTTCTCATATGGCATCGTATAGTTTATGCGCTTTTAAATTTCACCCTGCTAAGGCGAACCATTTTCTATGTAAGAGTTATCTCCCATTTCACTGTTTATCCTCTGTGTGCATCTCCTCCGTAACAAAAAAAGATAGCGACAAAATTCTTTTTACAAATTGTTCGTTACATCCTCAGGAATTTTTGGCTAATTTGGATCGAAGCGATTCGATGAAATTTTATAGGAGTTATCTACCTTTACAAAATAAATTTGTCGGTAAGTTTATTTAACTCATAAACAGTTAACCGTATAACCCTGGAATGTTTTTATTTGAGTCCCCTAGGTCCTAACTTAGAAAATGAGGTCAAGGTCAAAGGTCAAGGTCAAGTTCTCAATTGTGACTTTTGCTTGTTTTTGCATTTTCTCCGACACTTTGAGAGATACATATAAAAGAACAAGTGCAAAATATCAGCTTTATTGTAATGAAGATATGCTACATTTAGTCTTATACAATTAAATGGCATCTTATAGGAGTTGGTGCCCCTGAAATGTCTTGATATGAAGTTATTTGATTATAACTTCAATTAAGTTCAATATAAAGACATTTGACCTTATACAAAAGGTTAAGTGACAAATGACCTTGAAAAATGGCTACCGGAAGTGACCTTGAGAAAACCGGAAGTAGCTTTTTTTGCAGTTTTTTCACATACAAGTACTCAGAATCCATATATTTTGTCATATAGATACATAAACTGATTACTGAGGAATAAAAATGACTTCCAACAAACCGGAAGTAACCAATTATCTCCCATTCTACATGCAAAAGTACATAGAAACTATATATTTTTGGAATCAGTGTGAAAGAAGCTATCATATGAGACCGTAAGTAGCATATTATCTCCCTTACATCACTCAAAAAGATAATTAAACCATTATTTATATCATCAGTATGAAGAAACTACCTTCTGATCCAAATTTCTTTGTTGTGGAAAGACTTTCAATTGTTCTCTGAACAATTGGTTTTTAATTATTATTATTATTATTTTTTTTTTTTTTCCGCCAACTTTTGTTCTTGCGATAAATGTTTGTTTTGCAATATGTCGCTTAGATATTTCTCATATTGTATTGTATAGTTTATGCGCTTTTAAATTTCACCCTGCTAAGCCGAACCATTTTCTTTGTAAGAGTTATCTCCCTATTCACTGTTTATCATCAAAGCGTATCTCCTTCGTAACAAAAAAAGATAGCGACAAAATTCTTTTTACAAATTGTTCGTTACATCCTCAGTAATTTTTGGCGTATTTGGATCGAAGCGATTCGATGAAATTTTATAGGAGTTATCTACCTTTACAAAATAAATTTGTCGGTATGTTTATTTAACTCATTAACAGATAACCGTATAACCCTGGGATGTTTTTATTTGAGTCCCCTAGGTCCTAACTTAGAAAATGAGGTCAAGGTCAAAGGTCAAGGTCAAGTTCTCAATTGTGACTTTTGCTTATTTTTGCATTTTCTCACTCACTTTGAGAGATACATATAAAAGAACAAGTGCAAAATGTCTGCTTAATTGTAATGAAGATATGCTACATTTAGTCTTATACAATTAGATGGCATCTTATAGGAGTTGTCGCCCCTGAAATGTCTTGATATGAGGTTATTTGATTATAACTTCAAGTAAGTTCATTATAAAGACATTTGACCTGAAACAAAAGGTTAAGTGACAAATGACCTTGAAAAATGGCTACCGGAAGTGACCTTGAAAAAACCGGAAGTAGCTTTTTTTGCAATTTTTTCACATACAAGTACTCAGAATCCATATATTTTTTCATATAGATACATGAACAAATTACTGAAGACTAAAAATGACTTTCAACAAACCGGAAGTGGCCAATTATCTCCCATTCTACATACAAAAGTATATAGAAACTATATATTTTTGCAATCGGTGTGAAAGAAGCTATCATATGAGACCAGATGTGACATTCATTTCACCGGAAGTAGCATATTATCTCCCTTATATCACTCAAAAAGATAATTAAACCAATATTTATCGCATCAGTATGAAGAAACTACCTTCTTATCCAAATTTCTGTGGTGTGGAAAGACTTTCAATTGTTCTCTGAACAATTGGTTTTTAATTATTATTATTATTATTATTATTATTATTTTTTTTTTTCCGCCAACTTTTGTTCTTGCGATAAATGTTTGTTTCGCAATATGTCGCTTAGATATTTCTCATATTGTATCGTATAGTTTATGCGCTTTTAAATTTGACCCTGCTAAGACGAACAATTTTCTCTGTAAGAGTTATCTCCCTATTCACTGTTTATCATGTGTGTGCATCTCCTTCGTAACAAAAAAAGATAGCGACAAAATTCTTTTTACAAATTGTTCGTTACATCCTCAGAAAATTTTGGCTAATTTGGATCGAAGCGATTCGATGAAATTTTATAGGAGTTATCTATCTTTACGGAATAAATTTGTCGGTATGTTTTTTTAACTAATAAACCGTTAACCGTATAACCCTGGAATGTTTTTATTTGAGTCCCCTGATTCCTAACTTAGAAAATTAGGTCAAGGTCAAAGGTCAAGGTCATATTTTAGATTTTCATATGTCTTTGATTTCCCTATAATTCTTGAATGGTTATAGATACAGAAAATTTAAGCAGTGAAAAATGTTAAGTACTTCAAGGGGCAACTTTTTTACATTATGACTATATTGATTTTACCATCATGTAAGGGACATAACTCCCATCGATGGTTTTTAAAAAGCCATATTTAGGCAAAACTCTTAAACAAAGGTCCTTGACCCATAGGGTCTTTTGCAATGACCTTGTGGAGCAATGACCTTGACGAAGGTCACAAGGTCAAAGGTCAAGGTCATCAAATTATGTGGTTTTGGCACTATTTAAACAGTTTTATGTGTGTTTGAATTTCAACCAACCAACCAACCAACTAACCAACCAACCAACCAACCAACCAATCAATCAATCAATCAATCAATCAATCAATCAATCAATGTTTCCGTTTCATGTGTTTGATACGGGATACAACGTCTCTTTTTTTTCGCTTGTTTTAATTGAGCCTATCAAACGTGTTTAACCAACGTGTTTAACCAACCAACCAACCAACCAACCAACCAATCAATCAATCAATCAATCAATCAATGCATGTTTCCGTTTCATGTGTTAAATACGGGATCCAAGATGTTTTTGTTTCGCTCGTTTACATTGAGCCTATCTAACGTGTTTAACCAGCCAACGTGTTTAACCAACGTGTTTAACCAACATGTTTAACCAACCAACCAACCAACCAACCACCCAACCAATCAATCAATCAATCAATCAATGCATGTTTCCGTTTCATGTGTTAAATACGGGATCCAAGATGGTTTTTTTCGCTCGTTTAAATTGAGCCTATCTAACGTGTTAACCAGCCAACGTGTTTAACCAACGTGTTTAACCAACATGTTTAACCAACGTGTTTAACCAACCTACCAACCAACCAACCAACCAACCAACCAACCAATCAATGCATGTTTGCGTTTCATGTGTTAAATACGGGATCCAAGATGGTTTTTTTCGCTTGTTTAAATTGAGCCTATCTAACGTGTTTAACCAGCCAACGTGTTTAACCAACGTGTTTAACCAACATGTTTAACCAACCAACCACCCAACCAACCAACCAATCAATCAATCAATCAATCAATGCATGTTTCCGTTTCATGTGTTAAATACGGGATCCAAGATGGGTTTTTTCGCTTGTTTAAATTGAGCCTATCCAACGTGTTTAACCAGCCAACGTGTTTAACCAATATGTTTAACCAAGGTGTTAAACCAATATGTTTAACCAACGTGTTTAACCAACGTGTTTAACCAACGTGTTTAACCAACCAACCAACCAATAAATAAATCAATGCATGTTTCCGTTTCATGTGTTAAATACGGGATCCAAGATGTTTTTTTTCGCTTGTTTAAATTGAGCCCATCAAACGTGTTTAACCAGCCAACGTGTTTAACCAACGTGTTAAACCAACATGTTTAACCAATGTGTTTAACCAACCAACCAACCAACCAACCAATCAATCACTTAATGTATGTTTCCGTGTCATGCGTTTAATACGGGATGCAAGGTCTCTTGAGGTCTTTTTCCCCTTTTTCTAAGTGACCCTATCAAACGTGTTTAATCAACCAACCAACAAACCAACCAACCAACCAATCAATCAACCAACTAATCAATCAATCGATATGTATGACTGTTTATTTATGACAGTTTATTGAAGGAACAAACTCTCAATTATTCAAGAAAATTTTTATTTTATTATTGTTCTTACGTCTCTTCTGAAAAAAAATCCACATATTCTCTGAAACTACAAGTCCAATCGACCTGAAAATTTGCAGTCAGCAGGGCATACATGTACTGAAGGTTCATAAAAAACTTTTTGCAGATATCTCTCAAGACTTTTCCTAGAAAAAAGAAATGGCAATGCAGTAAAAATCGCTTGCTAGGTCCGTCAATCTCAGTAAAAACCTACAATAAAATGTCCGCTCCGAGATTGAAATACTAATCTGTGTTACAAACAGGTGCTGAAAAATGGACATTATCAAAAAATAATCATTAAATGTGTATTAAAGTTACACCGGAACAATTAAATCCAAAACATGCACTGCTGGTGAACTGTGATCAAAATGTCAATTTCCTACAATGACAAAAGAAATTACATTGTGTACATTCCATCTCTAGACATGTTGTCTGTTCAAGGTCCCGACCTAAAAAGAAATTAAAAGACTAAGTTTTTCTTAATATAAACCCGCGTCACGTGATGTCTCCTCAATATTGCGCGCGCGCTGTATCTAAAATAAAAGAAAAACTTTCCAAACTAAACATGAAACTTCTCCGGTAACATAATAATATAGACCCTTTACAAAAACAAACAAACAAACAAATACCCCCCCCCCTTTTTTTTCCAAATCAATCAATAAAAAAACCCAATTATCCATTCATCAGAGGGGAAAGACTGCCTAACAATTGTTTTCAAAACAATTGCTTTATATTTATTTTTTTTTTTTTTTCTTCCGCCAAATTTTGTTCTTGCGCAAAATGTTTGTTTCGCAATATGTCGCTTAGATATTTCTCATATGGCATCGTATAGTTTATGCGCTTTTAAATTTCACCCTGCTAAGGCGAACCATTTTCTATGTAAGAGTTATCTCCCATTTCACTGTTTATCCTCTGTGTGCATCTCCTCCGTAACAAAAAAAGATAGCGACAAAATTCTTTTTACAAATTGTTCGTTACATCCTCAGGAATTTTTGGCTAATTTGGATCGAAGCGATTCGATGAAATTTTATAGGAGTTATCTACCTTTACAAAATAAATTTGTCGGTAAGTTTATTTAACTCATAAACAGTTAACCGTATAACCCTGGAATGTTTTTATTTGAGTCCCCTAGGTCCTAACTTAGAAAATGAGGTCAAGGTCAAAGGTCAAGGTCAAGTTCTCAATTGTGACTTTTGCTTGTTTTTGCATTTTCTCCGACACTTTGAGAGATACATATAAAAGAACAAGTGCAAAATATCAGCTTTATTGTAATGAAGATATGCTACATTTAGTCTTATACAATTAAATGGCATCTTATAGGAGTTGGTGCCCCTGAAATGTCTTGATATGAAGTTATTTGATTATAACTTCAATTAAGTTCAATATAAAGACATTTGACCTTATACAAAAGGTTAAGTGACAAATGACCTTGAAAAATGGCTACCGGAAGTGACCTTGAGAAAACCGGAAGTAGCTTTTTTTGCAGTTTTTTCACATACAAGTACTCAGAATCCATATATTTTGTCATATAGATACATAAACTGATTACTGAGGAATAAAAATGACTTCCAACAAACCGGAAGTAACCAATTATCTCCCATTCTACATGCAAAAGTACATAGAAACTATATATTTTTGGAATCAGTGTGAAAGAAGCTATCATATGAGACCGTAAGTAGCATATTATCTCCCTTACATCACTCAAAAAGATAATTAAACCATTATTTATATCATCAGTATGAAGAAACTACCTTCTGATCCAAATTTCTTTGTTGTGGAAAGACTTTCAATTGTTCTCTGAACAATTGGTTTTTAATTATTATTATTATTATTTTTTTTTTTTTTCCGCCAACTTTTGTTCTTGCGATAAATGTTTGTTTTGCAATATGTCGCTTAGATATTTCTCATATTGTATTGTATAGTTTATGCGCTTTTAAATTTCACCCTGCTAAGCCGAACCATTTTCTTTGTAAGAGTTATCTCCCTATTCACTGTTTATCATCAAAGCGTATCTCCTTCGTAACAAAAAAAGATAGCGACAAAATTCTTTTTACAAATTGTTCGTTACATCCTCAGTAATTTTTGGCGTATTTGGATCCAAGCGATTCGATGAAATTTTATAGGAGTTATCTACCTTTACAAAATAAATTTGTCGGTATGTTTATTTAACTCATTAACAGATAACCGTATAACCCTGGGATGTTTTTATTTGAGTCCCCTAGGTCCTAACTTAGAAAATGAGGTCAAGGTCAAAGGTCAAGGTCAAGTTCTCAATTGTGACTTTTGCTTATTTTTGCATTTTCTCACTCACTTTGAGAGATACATATAAAAGAACAAGTGCAAAATGTCTGCTTAATTGTAATGAAGATATGCTACATTTAGTCTTATACAATTAGATGGCATCTTATAGGAGTTGTCGCCCCTGAAATGTCTTGATATGAGGTTATTTGATTATAACTTCAAGTAAGTTCATTATAAAGACATTTGACCTGAAACAAAAGGTTAAGTGACAAATGACCTTGAAAAATGGCTACCGGAAGTGACCTTGAAAAAACCGGAAGTAGCTTTTTTTGCAATTTTTTCACATACAAGTACTCAGAATCCATATATTTTTTCATATAGATACATGAACAAATTACTGAAGACTAAAAATGACTTTCAACAAACCGGAAGTGGCCAATTATCTCCCATTCTACATACAAAAGTATATAGAAACTATATATTTTTGCAATCGGTGTGAAAGAAGCTATCATATGAGACCAGATGTGACATTCATTTCACCGGAAGTAGCATATTATCTCCCTTATATCACTCAAAAAGATAATTAAACCAATATTTATCGCATCAGTATGAAGAAACTACCTTCTTATCCAAATTTCTGTGGTGTGGAAAGACTTTCAATTGTTCTCTGAACAATTGGTTTTTAATTATTATTATTATTATTATTATTATTATTTTTTTTTTTCCGCCAACTTTTGTTCTTGCGATAAATGTTTGTTTCGCAATATGTCGCTTAGATATTTCTCATATTGTATCGTATAGTTTATGCGCTTTTAAATTTGACCCTGCTAAGACGAACAATTTTCTCTGTAAGAGTTATCTCCCTATTCACTGTTTATCATGTGTGTGCATCTCCTTCGTAACAAAAAAAGATAGCGACAAAATTCTTTTTACAAATTGTTCGTTACATCCTCAGAAAATTTTGGCTAATTTGGATCGAAGCGATTCGATGAAATTTTATAGGAGTTATCTATCTTTACGGAATAAATTTGTCGGTATGTTTTTTTAACTAATAAACCGTTAACCGTATAACCCTGGAATGTTTTTATTTGAGTCCCCTGATTCCTAACTTAGAAAATTAGGTCAAGGTCAAAGGTCAAGGTCATATTTTAGATTTTCATATGTCTTTGATTTCCCTATAATTCTTGAATGGTTATAGATACAGAAAATTTAAGCAGTGAAAAATGTTAAGTACTTCAAGGGGCAACTTTTTTACATTATGACTATATTGATTTTACCATCATGTAAGGGACATAACTCCCATCGATGGTTTTTAAAAAGCCATATTTAGGCAAAACTCTTAAACAAAGGTCCTTGACCCATAGGGTCTTTTGCAATGACCTTGTGGAGCAATGACCTTGACGAAGGTCACAAGGTCAAAGGTCAAGGTCATCAAATTATGTGGTTTTGGCACTATTTAAACAGTTTTATGTGTGTTTGAATTTCAACCAACCAACCAACCAACTAACCAACCAACCAACCAACCAACCAATCAATCAATCAATCAATCAATCAATCAATCAATGTTTCCGTTTCATGTGTTTGATACGGGATACAACGTCTCTTTTTTTTCGCTTGTTTTAATTGAGCCTATCAAACGTGTTTAACCAACGTGTTTAACCAACCAACCAACCAACCAACCAACCAATCAATCAATCAATCAATCAATCAATGCATGTTTCCGTTTCATGTGTTAAATACGGGATCCAAGATGTTTTTGTTTCGCTCGTTTACATTGAGCCTATCTAACGTGTTTAACCAGCCAACGTGTTTAACCAACGTGTTTAACCAACATGTTTAACCAACCAACCAACCAACCACCCAACCAATCAATCAATCAATCAATCAATGCATGTTTCCGTTTCATGTGTTAAATACGGGATCCAAGATGGTTTTTTTCGCTCGTTTAAATTGAGCCTATCTAACGTGTTAACCAGCCAACGTGTTTAACCAACGTGTTTAACCAACATGTTTAACCAACGTGTTTAACCAACCTACCAACCAACCAACCAACCAACCAACCAACCAATCAATGCATGTTTGCGTTTCATGTGTTAAATACGGGATCCAAGATGGTTTTTTTCGCTTGTTTAAATTGAGCCTATCTAACGTGTTTAACCAGCCAACGTGTTTAACCAACGTGTTTAACCAACATGTTTAACCAACCAACCACCCAACCAACCAACCAATCAATCAATCAATCAATCAATGCATGTTTCCGTTTCATGTGTTAAATACGGGATCCAAGATGGGTTTTTTCGCTTGTTTAAATTGAGCCTATCCAACGTGTTTAACCAGCCAACGTGTTTAACCAATATGTTTAACCAAGGTGTTAAACCAATATGTTTAACCAACGTGTTTAACCAACGTGTTTAACCAACGTGTTTAACCAACCAACCAACCAATAAATAAATCAATGCATGTTTCCGTTTCATGTGTTAAATACGGGATCCAAGATGTTTTTTTTCGCTTGTTTAAATTGAGCCCATCAAACGTGTTTAACCAGCCAACGTGTTTAACCAACGTGTTAAACCAACATGTTTAACCAATGTGTTTAACCAACCAACCAACCAACCAACCAATCAATCACTTAATGTATGTTTCCGTGTCATGCGTTTAATACGGGATGCAAGGTCTCTTGAGGTCTTTTTCCCCTTTTTCTAAGTGACCCTATCAAACGTGTTTAATCAACCAACCAACAAACCAACCAACCAACCAATCAATCAACCAACTAATCAATCAATCGATATGTATGACTGTTTATTTATGACAGTTTATTGAAGGAACAAACTCTCAATTATTCAAGAAAATTTTTATTTTATTATTGTTCTTACGTCTCTTCTGAAAAAAAATCCACATATTCTCTGAAACTACAAGTCCAATCGACCTGAAAATTTGCAGTCAGCAGGGCATACATGTACTGAAGGTTCATAAAAAACTTTTTGCAGATATCTCTCAAGACTTTTCCTAGAAAAAAGAAATGGCAATGCAGTAAAAATCGCTTGCTAGGTCCGTCAATCTCAGTAAAAACCTACAATAAAATGTCCGCTCCGAGATTGAAATACTAATCTGTGTTACAAACAGGTGCTGAAAAATGGACATTATCAAAAAATAATCATTAAATGTGTATTAAAGTTACACCGGAACAATTAAATCCAAAACATGCACTGCTGGTGAACTGTGATCAAAATGTCAATTTCCTACAATGACAAAAGAAATTACATTGTGTACATTCCATCTCTAGACATGTTGTCTGTTCAAGGTCCCGACCTAAAAAGAAATTAAAAGACTAAGTTTTTCTTAATATAAACCCGCGTCACGTGATGTCTCCTCAATATTGCGCGCGCGCTGTATCTAAAATAAAAGAAAAACTTTCCAAACTAAACATGAAACTTCTCCGGTAACATAATAATATAGACCCTTTACAAAAACAAACAAACAAACAAATACCCCCCCCCCCTTTTTTTTCCAA